>NC_134109.1:8530000-8830000 GCF_040939455.1 Microcebus murinus
CATGGCTGTGAGATACTCCTGGAAAAAAAGAGCCGTACAGCCAAATGGTTTTGCTCGTGGCATGTCTGACACCCTTTCTTGAAACTTCATGGGTTACATTAGCATCTTAAAGGCTCTGACAAGTCCTGCAGTGAGGAAGCCCATAAAGCACTGTTCCAGCCAACATTCCTCATGCCTTCTTGACTACATGGCCCTGTTAATGTCTATCAACAGTCTTTGAGAGATGTTATCCCAACAGCTTAACATTAGCTGGACGTTGGTCTTGCCTGCACAGAGTGCAGCTCAGGGTTACTGAAGCATCTTCATCTTTTCTGGTCTTGTTTCTCAGATGAACCAGTGCATAGTTTTTTGTTGTTGTTGTTGTTATTGTTGAGAGATTGTTTAAGGATCCAGTGAGGAACCTGTCCAGCCTGCCCCATAGAATAGATTTGCATTTGTCTTCTATTTCGCCATGCAAATGGGTAAAGACCTTGTGCTGAGCATTATTTCTGGGCCATCGAATATATCAATGCACAGGTCAGCTGGGCCATCCCGGCCCCTCACAGGTTGAAGTAACTTACCTGTTCAAGCTCCCACCCTATGATGTCTGCAAAGCCCCAGGAAGGGTTGCTTCACCCGTGGTGCTGTGTTCACACGCACTGTCTCTTTTCACCTTGATGCAAAACTTATTCCTTACATTGTTTTCCATGAAAAACAAAACAAAGTCACCAAAAAACAAACCTCCCATAGCAGGCACCCGTGAGGGTGAAGACATGACCAGGTTTGGGTAGGGCAGGAGAGTGCTTACCAAAGGCCAAATATGTACTAAACACCAGCACTTCCTCACAACCCTCTGAGCAAGACGGGCAGCGCTAAGGATCACAGAGCGCATGGAAGCTCTGAGGAGGGAGGCTCAGCCTTAGCCGGGGAAGCTAGAAGAACTTTCTAGAACGTGACCTTCATTCCACTCCAGTTGCAATGGAAATGGGGGGTTTAATTATGCCTTTAGGAAAGGGGTTTGAGGACAAGCACCTGGATGGAAGAAATGGCCCAGGAAAATAAGCCCTCGTGGGTTTTATTTTCCTCCAAAGAGAAATCCCAGGGATGTTTGTGCAGAGACATCCATGAGTCAGCACTTGGAAAATCTGTTCCGGCCCCACGTCCCCGCTGACTCATTGCATGCTTGCCAACTGGCCTCTCCCCTTCCCTCCCTCCCTCCAGCCCACCATCCTGTCACTACCTCTTGCTCAGCAGTTTGCACCCTGAGAAAACTCCCCGGAGCACTCTTTGCATGGAGCCTCTGAGACAAGCAATGATGTCAATTCCTCTGTTTCCTTTCCTCTTGCCACTTCTCAAACTTTTCCTCTGTCCTGGCTGTGTGTTTAGCACTCAGTGGAGAAGAGCAGTTTAACGATGTTCTGGAATGAAAAAGAAGAAAGAAAGAAAGACCAGACAGGATTAATCCCAAACCAAGAATTTGAAGCCACAGAACACCCCAGAGGTCAAGATGTGGCATTAAGATCCTAAAATTTGCATGGACCTGGTCAGAAAACGAGACAATAAAACAAGATTTTTCCAGAGCATCATCAGTTGGCAACTGACCCTAACAGCATCCTGGGATGGGGGTTGCTAATCCTGAACAAGCGTGGAAAATAAAATACATCAGCATTTCTCCATCTCCCTTTTACAGATAAATTTAGATACATAAAAGCTCAACTGAGATATAAAAGTTTATGAAAATCATTCAAAAGCTTTTCATGCATTCACTTACTCACGAAATATTTATACGGTGCCAAATATTTGTTCCAAGCACCATAACTCCTCGTAATGTTCTTGTTCATCTTTGTGCCACTCCGGGCATGGGTTGGGGACTCTAGGAGAAGGAGGGTCACATGGCAATCACCAGTAATGACTCTGAGTGTCAAACACTACTTTCACGCTACATAACCGGCTTTTCTCTTGAAGTAGTGCTGGGGAAGATGAGACACTGCACCTCATTAGCACAAACCTCAAAGTCTGGGACAATGATGGGTCAAGAGGCCCCACCCATATTCTCTCTGAGCTTCCTCTCCCCCTTCAACGATGTTCTTACTCTCATTCACACATACTACCCCCATGGCCCCAGAGCCCACCGTGTGCTCTTGTAACCCAAACATGGATACAAAAAGCTTCTGGAAAGTTCTATCAGAACTGGAACAAGTTAGAATTTTAACCATATTTTGCTAATCACTAAAGGAGAGCAGCAGGAGATAGAAGATGCCAGAAGCATAAATGCAGCCCAGCAGCTCTCTGCCCCCCACCCTGGGCCTCCCGTTCCCTGGCCACTCCTCACTCGGGTATCGGGGAGCTGCGTCCTGGCACCAGCCCGGAGTTACCCCGCCTGAGTCCCTTGCTTCCTGGCTCCCCACCTGGTCTCGTGATTGCGGGGCTCACTGTACTGGGAGTCCACTGCCCGGAGCTGGTATCCTGTTTCTGTTCATGGATATATTAGTTTCCTATTGCTGATGTGATGCAAATTACCACAAAGCAGCACAGATTTATTGTCTTGGATTTCTGGAGGTCAGAGTTCATTACAAGTCCTGCAGGGCTTAAAGTCGAGGTGTCAGCAGACCCGTGCTGCTTCTGGTGGCTCTCGCAGGGAGTTTGGTCCTTTTATCCAGCTACTCAAGGCCGCCCACCTTCTTGGACTCAAGGCTGTATCACTCCAACCGCTGCTTCTGTGTCCCACCTCCTTCCCTGACACTGACCTTCCTGCCCCCCTCTTATAAGGACCATTGTGGTGACATCGCGTCCACTGGGGTGACCCAGGACCCTCTCCTCAGCTCGAGAGCCTTGGCTTAATCACATCTGCAGATTCCCTTTTGCCGTGTGCGGCAGCACAGTCACAGGTTTTGGGAATCAGGACAGAGACATCCTGGTGGAGGGTGCCACTGTTCTTCGGACCACGGTGGACAGTGTCTAAAGGGAGATACCCTTTGTGCCACTGGAAGGCCCTCGTCCTGCTTCCTGCCCTCAGCCACACACATGGACCTTGTACTGCCATCCGTGTTCTTCTGCCTACTCCCCAGCTCGTCCCAGAGCTGAACGTCCTGAACCCTTGCACTTGGGTGAAGCCAGGGGACTGCTCTGGCCAGTGAGTTGCAAGGAAAATAATATGTGCCACTTCCTTGTCGGAGGATGGGGCGTTGCCAGTGGAGACCTCCCAGGGCTCCTTCTTCCCCTGCCTGGTGCTCACACAACCAGAGCCCCCTGCGGCCCATGGTAGATTCCCAGTGGGGGTCACCCTTCCTGATACAATACAAGATTTCCGGTTAAATTTGAGTTTCAAATAAACATGTGATTTCAAATATTGCATGGGACATACTCGTACCGAAAAAAAATTCATTGTTTATCTGAAACTCAAATTTAACAGAGCATCCTATTTTAGTTTGCTCTGTCTGGCAGCCCTACGCGTTCAGGCGCTGAGATCCGGGCATTACTTGTCATCACAACAGAACCTAACCTTCCTGACTGCTCCCGGCCACTTGCTTAGGTGACGATCAGAACTGCAGTGACCAGCAGCAGGTCATATCCGCCTCCCACGAGAGCAAGGAGTGCCCGAGCCTGACTATAAGCACAAGGACGCATCTTGAACCTCAGCACCCACCACAGCCGTGACTAGCAACAGACCAGGCAGGTCTGGACGCCTGCACAGCACTTACCCACGTTTATGTCCAGCCGCTAAGGTCAAATGACAATGCCCTTTCCTCACCTTGCAGAAGAAAAAGGGTGGCGATGTCGACATTCTCAGCATTAAGTACTTCTCCCGGGCTTTTTATTTAAACCTTTGGTGCCCACTACTGCTTGGCAATGCTAGAATCACTTAGAAGATGAAATGCGGTTTAGCACAACATGATATATTTTGTCAGTTTCTGCTTAATATATTAGTATTTCACGGTGCGTGCGAAGAAGCCCTGGAATCGTGTTTTAAATTAGGAAGGGCCTTCACAGCCACTGTGTGGCTAGCCCTGACGGTGACCACACGTGTTGTGAAGTGCCTTTTAAAGCCACCAGAATTGCATCTGACAGCCAACCAGCTTAAGTGGATTTGCAGCAATTGCGGCAAAAACAAAAGACAGCAAAGCCGTGGATCTGTAAGCGAAGTTAAAGACTGGTGACAATCGCGTGTTTGGACGTGCGCTCACCTGGAACCCGCAGAGGTTGGAGAGAAGCCTGGGCGCAGGTTCTTACACACGCGGCGGAGCTGCCCGTGCCCATCTCTACGAGCCACTCCTTCCAGCCACCTGTGGCAGTTTCCATTCCCGACAGACGCACCAGTTACTGACGCGCGGGAACATCTGACGCGAGGTGCAGAGACTGTTGAAGATGTAGCGCCCGGACAGCCAGCGCAGGGGAGCAAACTCACCGTGCAGAACGCAGCGGCGCCATGCACGCGGGGCTGCCAGTTGTGTTTTGTTTTGTGTTTTGTCTTGAAGCCGTAAATAGAAAAATCTGGATCGCACGGGCTCCCGCAGTTCCCGCCACCCCTTCCTTAGTCAAGAACAGACTGTCAGGCCAGAACACGGCAGTTCAGTTGACACCTTCCAGCGGACTCAGAAGAGCAAACGATCCCGGATCTAACAGGTGCGAGGGGAGTCGCAGAGTTGCCAATTCCCGCCGCTCTTTTGAAAACGGTCAGCAGATTCTGATGCCCAGATGTTTGTAGGGAACTGCGGACCTTCAGAAAAGAGATCACACGGGACGCTTTAAGTCTTCCCTCTACCTCTTCCCTTCCCACGCTGGCCTCGGAGGCCTTAAAGTGCGACATCGCCCACAGAAGCCGAGCGCTGCTACTGCCTGGCCCGCCTGCCCTGAAGGAGCTTGCCATCCGTCTGAAAGGACGAGAGGAACACACGAGAAGGGACGGCCTAATGACAGCACCCACAGAGCGTGCCTGAGTGGGGGGGGTCTTAAATGTCTGCAGACATTTAAGCATCAGAGAAATCGACGAGACTGGCACAGGGAGACGCAGCTTCACGAAAGAGCAAAGGCTTTATTTGGCCTTGGATGAGGCCGAGGACCAGCAGAGCAGAGCAGAGGTGCGCCAGGTGAGAGTCTGCACAGGCGCCAGGCGGTGAGAGCTGAGCACAGCAGCCCCAGTGTCGTGTTCACTGTCAAAAAGCCAAGGAGAATAGAGCCTTAGTGTTGAAGGAATCATGCAGCCCATGTTTATCAACCTTATCTCTAAAAATAGCATCAGCTATTACATGCAGAGCCCTACTGTGAGCCGGGCGCCCTGCTAAGCGCTTTGCAAACAGTGCCTTACCTGATCCTTTGCAGTAAGTCTGCACAGAAGCTCTTGCTGTTCCCACTGCAGACATCATTTCCCGGCTGTGGGGTTTCCGTGCTCTGCTGACCCATGTCCGAGAGCAAGAGTCTGTCCTCACATGGGCAGCAGCTGGTCCTTTCGTTGGATGCTTCTCTCCAGGTAAGTCAATGTTCCATCTTCCTTTGGCCATGGAGCAGGCAGGGAAGTCGAGGGAACTGTGGATTCAGACAGACTGAGTTTGAATCCCGGCCTTCCTAGCTGTGCAACTTGGGAGAAGTGCTTGCATTGATGTCCTAAGTCTCAATCTCATCGTTCTTGAAATGGACTTGCTGCTACGTAATCGATAGGTGCTATGACAGTTCAGTGAGCTGGTGCATGTAGGACTGGGACATGTAAAATGTTAGTAATTAATATTGGACTCTTGCATCACTCTATGCAGCTAACCATGATAAATTCATTCCTGCTTCCAGGGACATCTCTTCAAGGCAGGTAAAATGACAATAGCCTTCCTGTCCAGGAAGCTACCAAGAAAGCCCATGACTTATTACAGGCCTCCCTGAACTGGCTCTTGGTAATCACCTCTTTTCTTTCCACGTGTCACCAACAGTTTGTTAAATGATTCCTTCCAGAATTTTTCCAGACACTTAAATCAAGTCTACTTGTCTGACTTCTTCTTTTAGGATGTGAGAACATGTGCTCACCTCCGGCCCGCTATGGTCTGTTCTCCATGATATTTTCAACGTCATTGTCAAGCGTAGCTGTCATTTCCATTAGTTCCCGGGATGCAAAAGACATGGAACTGAGCATCTTAATCCTTTTGCAGTGGGCACTGGATTCCAAGGCAAATCCCACGTGGAAATCCATAATGGTTGGCCAGAGCTACCCAAAGTATGGTCCACGAACCAGCTGCGTTACCATTCCTGGGACCTTAACAGAAAGGCAGCAATGTCCTGGCCCATCCCTTCTCTCCCCTTCCCACCACAATGCCCCCCCCCCAGACCTACTGATTCAGAATCTGTGTTTTAGAAAGATCCGCAGGTGTGTGCATTATAGATTGAGAAGCACTGAACTAGAGCAATAGTCCTTACACCTGACTGCACTTTAGAATTAGCTGGGGAATGTTCAAAAATTTCCCATGCCTGGCCCCTATCCCTAAAGAATCTGATTTAAGTCATTTGGAGCAGTGCCCAGGTGTGGGTATTTTTTAAATGTTCACCCAGTGGTTCTAGGGTGCAACCAGGGTGTGGTTCCCCCCCAAACCAGAGCTCTTCCATTCAGACAAGCTTGGCCCCACATGGCAGGGCCACACGGGGCCTGCGGTGGGAGGTCACATGTGGAGAAAGAAGTGCCCCAGAAACCAGGAACCTAGAGTGGCTTGATGAACACATCCTCCTAAACAAGCATAAGTTTATACAGTCTCATTACAGTACAGTCACATGCTGTGTTTATAACGGCAGAGTTGCCAAAAAATGGGCGTCAGTAAAACAAATCGTATTGTCACAATGGTTATTATTATTGTAACAAAACTTTAACATTTCTTACCCCTCTGCCAATGCAATCACAATGCATAATGCATTTGAGATTACTTCCAGCTGTCTCCTACTCTATGAATGGGGACATTTCTGCACACAGCATTCAGACGCTGTGCACGTTTGTATAATAAGCAGCCATCTTCCCATTCATGGGTAAGGGGCTCAAAACCAGGGATGGCCGCTGGGTGGCTGCCACGGATGACCTCAAACTTGGAAGGGGCCCTTCTTCCTTAGCCCGATAGGTCCATGCTGTTGGGCGGTAAATAAGGCCTGAACTAAGGAAGAAAAGATCTCAAATCTGAAGACCTCATTTCAAGGTCTTGTTATGCCTCCCAGGCTCTGGTAAGCTTGGTAAGCTGTGTGCCCTTATCTGTAATGCAGATACACCTGTCCTCACTATGTGAAGTGATGCTCGTGAGGTTCAAATCAAACTGTACTTTAAAAATCAGTTGGATAACAGCAGAAAACTCTACTAATGTAAAGAATTGTTACTAAATGCTGTGTTAGTAGTAATGGTAGTGACAATAGCAGTATTACCAACACGAAGAGAAGGGAAAGAATCTATCTCCAAAACCCTTAATTTCTTCTATTTTCTCTGTGAAAAGAAGAATGATGGATGGGTGAATGGAAGGAAGGATTAATGGATGGATGGCTAGATGGTTGGGTAGAAGGTGGATGAGTAGATGGATAGACAGGGGAGATGGGTAGATAGACGAGTGGGGAGGGCAAGTGGATGGATAGATGGGTGAATGGGAGGATGAATGAGTAGATGGTTGGGTGGATGGATGGGTGGTGGGATGATGATTGGGTGAAGAAATGGATGGGTGTAGGGAGTGAGGGAAGGGCGGATGCCATACAGCCTTGACTTGTAGCCTACCTCCCTGCTTACTATTTGGGTCCTCATATCTCTAAGTCAATCATTCGAATGCCTTCCTGGGCAAGTACCACCATTTTGGTCTGGCCTGCTAGGACCTTATTGTCTGTCCACAGCTGTTCTTTCCATCCTCTATATTGTCCATCCTCCATGCTTTCCCACCATCCCACCGCCTGTGCCTTTGCGCCCTTATTCCTTGGCTGTTACTGTTCGTGGTGCTGAGTGCCATGTTCCACCCAGGGGCTGAGGCCAGCTCACACTACTGCTGTTTAGGGGCCTTCCCTCATTCAGTCAGTCCAAAGGAGCTGCTCCCTCCTCTGCCCTCACAGCCCCTATCTGTCTCAGTCTTACAGAACATACACCTTTCTACACGCATTTGGGGAGAGGAGAAGAACTAGTCCTTGTTAAGCATCTGCCTGGGCACCCTTGTGTGATCCTGATGACAGTTCTGTTGGGAAATGTGACTGTCCTTGCTTTACCCAAGAAGTGACACAGGCTCAAAGAGGTTGGCCACCTGTGCGAGGTCTATCAGTGGTGGAATTATAATTTGAACCCAGGTCTTCTGACTCCAGGTGTCCAACATTCTCTCCACTCTCGGCGTCAGGAGTGTTCTGAAGTCCTCGAGGGCGCTGCCTGTGCTGTGGCTGACTTCTCTATAACATGGAGGTAATTGTAGGAAGGGGCTACTAATCTTGAGAAGACTAACTGGCCAATAAATGTTATTTATTAGCATTCACATTACCCTTATCCATGTCGCACGCCCACCTGCACAGCGCCCTTCGTAAGCTAAGCCCCCAGTGGGAGCTAAGCATTATCACTTTAGAAATTAAAGTCAAAGCCCTAGGATTTGATCCTAGTGGGACTACTAGCTGGTCAGCTCATTAAAAAACCCATTAAAGTAGAAAGTCCTATATAGCTTAAGACCTTCATTTTAATTTAAAATATATAATGTGTTTTAATTTACCAAACTTTTGCTCTTGGATCCATGCCTTTTCTTTGGGTGGGGCGGAGCCCGTGATCTCATTTTCACGGATAACATGTACAATGCAAGCTCTGATTTCCAGTCTCGGTTTCTTTCAAGTGAAGCTACAACATGAATATACATGCCAAGTAACCAGTACTCAGAATCCTTCCGGATTTTTCTCATCCCCCCCCCACCCCCAGCCTTTAGCATTCTCTGATCCACACCTGATTTGATGGCAGTTTCTGCAGTAGCTCTCCTTCTTTTGGAAGACTTCATCTTCAGTTTCATAACACAACTTTCTTTTCATGCTGTTTCATGGGCTTCCATGAAATGTGTAGTATTTAATTAAATCAGCTCATTATAATAGTGGGAACACCTGGAGCACAGAGGACCAGGAACAAGTGACTCTTGACAGGCAGACCACCTGGTGATCCGGGACACGTGTGGGCAGCCCTGGCCAGAGGCGGTCAGCATGCGCTGTGCAGCCTTGGGTTGTTTCCATGAGAACTGAGAGGTGGCAGCTAATCCACTGTCCGCAGTGGAGAGCAGATCAGAGAGCATCTCCTATAATCGATTGGGGGGCAGTGGGAATAGCACTGGCTGCACACTTCTTTAATTCCGCTAACAGACTGCCGTGTGGACAGCAGAGAGTAGAGGGAGATCTGCTTGGACCCGCTCTGGGTCTGTATCTCCACCCCGCCACTTCCTAACTTTGTGACCTTGAGCAAGCCATTTCCCCTTGGTTAAAATGAAGACACCACCAATCTTGCCAAGCTTTTGCTGGAGATTGAGTGGGATGGTACCGAGAAGGCTCTGAGCATCGTAGGTGCTCCACAAACAGAAGCTGATGCTACAATTTTAATCCTTGGGGTTTTTGATATCTCAACCATCATTAAATGGGTTGAAATAGACGCCTTAGTTCTCTCCCTCCCTCCTGCACTAAGAATTCTCTGAGTACCTTTTTCAAAATTAGCATTTACAAAACCCTCAGATCCTCAAAACCTGAGACTTACCACTTACCCTGTTTGCACTTGCAAATTGTTTTCCTTTGAATTTGTAAAAAAAAAAAAAAAAAAAGCACACGTACACATATACTATTAGGACCTGCTACTATATACAAATGGAAGGTCAAACCCCACCTCACCCTCTCTGGTTTGAGGCAACACATTCCTATTTTAATTGCAAATCCATAAGCCTCTTCTGTGAATTGCATTTGGTTTTTAAAGGAAGAAGAGTGCATAAGTCACGAGATCATTTACAGAAGCCACATCACAGAGACATTTTCTAATGCACATAACCGGATAATATGGTAATCAAACCAAATCGGTGGCAAAATGCTTTGAAACCTTAAATAAGATCCAAATCACAATTGTTCTAACATTTATGGTTTATAGAATTTCTTAGCCTAAGTCACATTGAAATGCATTCTCTTTGTTTTTCATTTTGGCAGACACAGGAGTGACTTGGGAGTTTTCTTTTAAAAGATGTTCAATTGTAGCAAGTTGTAATAAAATATGCATAATATGTACTTAATAAAAAGTGATGCCTCTGCTATAAATTGCTTCATTGAGACATAGAAACATATTATAAACTATAAAATGCATGCAAGAAATGGAATGAAACAGAAGTTACCTTTATTGTCAGTTTTTATTTCTGAAATAGTCTAAAATTGAAGATAATGATTACTCATGGAAAAAATAAAAAACGTCATCAAATGCAGTATCAACATTGTTGGTGGCATTTTCTGACTCATGGGTGGATTTGTGGTCCTGGAGAGGTGCCTAGACATTGTAATTCACAAGAATTATAATTAACAAGGAAAAATTACTCATTTATTTACATTCCCATTTGAACACTAGATAAATTATTTGCTAAAAGCCCCTTAATGATCCCAAAGTACATAATTATCTAGTACACTGGTCCCACTTTCAGAGGATAGAAACTATAGCAAAATTGCTTTTTTCTCCCAAAACTGTTCTCTCACAACTCCTGCTAGACATTTCTTTTATAGTTTTTAAAAGTTATATTGTTTCTTTAATATCAAAATATTTTATGCAAAATATTTCATTTTTAAAAATATTCCCTCTTGCTCTTGGGAGACTGTATGTGCAATTGTTAAAGATGTACTGCAGATTGCAATAAATTCTGAAATTAACACTGAATATATTTTCATATTATGTTTACATATGGGTAGGTTTTTTTTAGACTCCCTATCTTTTTTAGATTTATGAGATTCTCTACAATAAGATTTTGTGTGAGTATATTTAAATTTCATATGTGTATATATTTATACACACACAGAGCAAGATTACATACTTGCTTTAATTTCTCCCAATCTTAAAAACTCATAAAATATTTAAGCTGTTTCAGAACCAGAATAGAAATGCCTCAAACTGTTGTTTAAAATTATATCCAACCTTCACCCACCCATGCTAATGAACGGGGCAGGGAGGGGGGGTTATGGGGCAAAGGTCACCAATGCAGGGCAGCTCAATGGTTAACCTCGCTCTTTGCCCACCCCCGCCCCTCCCCCTCCTCTGACCTTAACTACAGCTGCTCAGAGCATGGCTCACTGGTCTCTTTCTTCATCACCTGTCATCCCACTGATGAGACCTGCAGCCAGGGATAAAATGACCAAAGGGTGAGTAGAACGAATAATGTGTGAACCGTGGCAAACAGGGAGGGGTCAGCCGATTTAAAGTCTTCATTCATTCATTCAACAAGTCTTTATTGAGAACTTAGTATGTGTGATGCGTTGGCTCGTGGCTGGGGCCACAACAGCGAACAAGTTGAACATTTTACCCGTTTGTATGGAGTCGACCGTATGGGAGAGGAGGCAGGTGCTAAAATAACGTAACTGCAGAAATCAGTGACAGCGCCGAAAGGCCAGATGAGGAGAAACATGAGATGCGATGACAGTTGTATCTGGAGGTCCTAGCATAGTCTGTGGTGGGGTGGGACGGTCAGGGACCATCACCCCACAGGAAGCGGCCGTGACGCTGAATAGAGCAGGTCTCCGGTGGGAGGAGAGGGGTCCAGACAAGAGCAATAGCGGGTCGTGTGAACACGACTGCACCTCTGTGCTTCAGAGCTTGCCCAGCCTGGTGCATGAAGAACAAACAGTGACCCCAGAGCCACTGGAACACTCCAGATGACAGAAGATGGTAGCTCGGACCGGAGTGAAGGCACTGCAGCCGAGGCAAGGTGGAGAGAGTGGGGAAGATCCCGTTCCTCTAGAAACGGCCACCTGGGTGTACATCAGCATCAGCGGCAGCGCTTGTAGCCGGGAAAAGCTTACAGGTGCAACGTGCAAGCCTCCTCTTTCACATTGCGGGTGTGCTGCGGGCTGAGCTGTCCCCACAAAACGTATATGTTGAAGCCCTAATCCGAGGGCCTCAGCCTGGGACCGTATTTATAGACAGGTCCTTTTAAGAGGTAATTAAGTTAAAATGAGGTCCTTAGGATGGAGGCTAATCCAATCTTCCTCTTAAGGAGAGGAAAGTGGGACACAGAGCCACACCAGGGGCAGGTGCACAGAGGGACGGCCGTGGGAAGGGGCAGCAAGAGGGTGGCCAGGAGACAGGCCTCAGGGGGAACCAGCCCCGCCGGCACCCTGGGCTCAGACATTTAGCCTCCAGAGCTGTGAGCAGATCAATGCCTCTTGTTTACACCAGCCGGCCTGGGGTATTTTGCCACGGCAGCCCCAGCGAGCAAACACTCACGACATCCAAACGGCCTTGTCGGAGTGAGACTCCAAGTGCAGAATAAGCAGCTGTGACGGGCACTTTCCACATTGGCGCGAGGGGAAGGATAGAACACCTGTTCCCTGCGACGGGGTCCTGTCAAGAATAATCAGCCGGGACTCCTTTGGTGACCACTGAAAGAGTTACACAGGTGTCCCGGTCACTGACTCAGAGAGAAACTTTTCTCGCACTGTTATGGATAAAACACTAATCGAGTACAGGAAGGCTTGGCATGGCCCCGAACATGGAGGAAGAGTCAAAGGCGAGGTAGAAAACCTTCCAGCATGGAAGTGTGACAGACATGCTCCCTGGGCTAAACAAATACAGGGAGGTGCCACCTGCCAGCAGTCTATACGGTGGACATGGGGGAGAAAGAAATTGATGCAAAAACATGTTCTTTCTTTATGTCCTTAGTCTGTAAGCTTTTTGCTATTTACATTTTTTTTTTTTTTTTTTTACTTCTCAAACATTTTTGGTAAAAACTAAAGCACAAGCGCACACATTAACCTTGGCCTTCATGGGGTCAGAATCATCAGTGTCTGCCACCTCCAGTCCGGTCCCACTGGAAGGTCCCCAGGGGCAGCGAGGCTGTCATCTCCCACGGTAACGACGCCTCCTCTGGGAACCTCCTGAAGGACCTGCCTGAGGCTCTTTCACAGTTAACTTTTTTTCTTTTTTTAGTAAATGGAAGGAATACACTCTAACAATAAAAAGTATAGTGTGATCAATACATAAGCCAGGAGCACAGTCATTTATTATCATGGTGAAGTACCGCACGACTGCGCTGTGTTCACACAAACGCATGGCGTGGCGCTACAGCGTCACCACGGCTGTGGCATCACGGGGCAGCGGGAAATTTTCAGCTCTGTCATAATCTTATGGGACCAACACTATATTTGAGGCCCGCCGTTGACCAAAACATGGTTATGTGGCGCATGCCTGTATTTGTTTATGGTTCTTTTTTTCTAGGTGAAATCTACACGAAATGTAACAAATGAACCTTTTAAAACCTGCTAAAAAGCTTTATTGAAGTGTAATCAACGCACACTCTGACAAGCCTCCACACACACTGTGCCCACACTCGTGAGACCCCCGCCCTCCAGACAGCGGAGGATTCGCCACCCCAAAGACTCCGCGTGCCGCTTTGTGACTCTTCCTTCCCGCCCTCCCCAGGCAACCGTGGGGATCTGCTTTTTGTCCCTGTAGATTAGTCTTTATTTTCTAGAATTTTACGTAAATGCAATCGTAGGGTATGCATTCTTGTTTTACTTGTTATTTTGGTTTTTGCACCCAACATAATGATTTTGAAATTCATCCAAATGGTGTATACTCTACTTGTTTTATTGCTGGATAGTCTTCCTTTGCACAGATAAGGCACAGCTTTGCAGCTGTTGATAGACAGTCGGGGTATTTCCAGCTTGGGGTTGTTCCGTGGAAAGTCGCTGTGAACATCCAGGTACAGGTCTTTAGATGGGCGTGTGCTTTCTTTGCTCGTGGGCAGAGACCTAGGAGTAGGATGGCTGAATCATACAGCAGGGGAATGTTTAACTTTTTAAGAAACTGCCAAACCGTTTTCTTAAGTGGTTGCACCACTTTACTTTCCTACCAGAAGTGTGTGTGAGGACTGGTTGCTCCACATCTTTGATACCATTTAATTATCATCAATCTTTTGAATTTCAGCTATTCTAACAGGTGTGTTGTGGTATCTCATTTTGGTTTTAACTTGCATTTCCCTGATGACTGATGGTGGTCAACGTCTCTTCATGTGCTCGTTTGCCATCTGTTTCTCTTCTTTGGTGAAGTGTCTGTTCAAATCTGTTGTTTGCTTTTTATTGGGTTTTTTTTTTTTTTTTTGCTTTCTCATTGTTGGGTTTTGAAGAGTTCTTTGTGTATTCTGAACACAAATCCTTTATCAGATGATTTGAAAATAGTTTCTCCCAGACTGTGACTTGTCTTTTCATTTTCTTAGTAGTATTTTTTAAGGAGCACAAGGTTTGAATTTTGATTAATTTACTAATTTGGCTTTTTATAAATCATGCTTTTGTTGTTGTACCCAAGAAACATTTGCCTAATCCAAGGTCTCAAATGTTTCCTTCTAGACATTTTATACAGTTTTACGTTTTACATTTAGCTATGTGATCCTATTTGAGCTAGTTTTTGCTATGGTACCAGGTAAGGATTGAAGATTAAAGTCCTTTTTTGTGTCTGTGTGCACATGGATATCTAATTGTTCCAACATTAAACTTCCTGAACTGTGTTGTTTCATTGATGTATATTGTAATTTCTTTATAGCATTATAGACCAGGTAGCTTTATAAATCTTGAGATCAGCTAATGTTTCCAACCAGCTTTGTCCTTCTTTTCCAATGTTATTTTGGCTATTTTGGGTCGTTTCCACTTCCATATAAATTTCAGAATAAGCTTATCAATTTCCACAAATAAGCCTATTAAGATTTTGATTTTTGTTAAATCTGTAGACCAGTCTGTGATTCTTAATAATAATGAGCCTTCCAAATTAGTTGTTTAGACCATTTACATTTAGATCATCAATGTGATTGATACGGTTAGGTTTCAACTGATAATACTGCTGTGAGCTTTTTAATTGTCCTTCTATGTTTCCCTTTCCTCTTTTCTGCCTTCTTTTGGATTAACTGATTTTTTTATAATTCCATTGAGTCTCTTTGGCCTATTAGCTATACAATGGTTTGATTTTTACATTTTACTTTGGCATTCATATATTTTATTTTCATGCATGTCATCAAGACCACACTACATTGTTCTCATTTTTGTCAAGCATTCCATTGTCTTTTTAAAAAATATTAAGTGAGAAGAAAAATATATATTGACCTATGTAAATAAATAAGCACCCACAGTTTCTCCTGTTCTTTATTCCTTTGTTAGCTCCAGACTTCCATCTCTTCCCACCTCTCTTCTCTTCTTTGGAGATTTCGGTTAGCCACATAGTAGGCTTCTCCAAGTCATCCCACAGCTCACTGATGTTCTGTTAGACTTTTAAAAAATTCTCATTTCTCTTTGTGTTTCATTCTGGATAGTTTCTATTGGTACGTCTTCAAGCTCATCACTCATTTTTCCTAAACATAGACGTTAAATCTTATCCATTAATCCCTCCCAGTGTATTTCTTTTATTTCAGAATGTTTTGGGGGGTACAAATATTTTGGTTACATGAATTGCTTTTGTAAAGTTTGAGCCAGTTATAAGTGTGTCCATCACTCAGATGGTGTGCATTGTACCCATTAGGAGTGAATTTATTGATCCCCTCCACCTCCCTCCCACCTGCTTGAATTCCCTTGAATTTTACTACCATATGTACACATCAGTGTTGATCAATCACTTCCATGTGATGCTTGCTTTGCCATTTCTTGTAATACTTCACTTAGGAGGAGGATGGTCTCCAGTTCCATCCAGGTTGTTACAAAAGGTATTAGTTCATCATTTTTTTTATGGTTGAGTAGTACCCCATGGTATACATATACCACATTTTATTAATTCACTTATGTATTGATGGGCACTAGGACTATTTCCACATCTTTGTGATTGTGAATTGTGCTGCTATGAACATTTGAGTGCAAGTGTCTTTTTTGTAAACTGTCTTTTTTTTCCCTTTAGGTAAACACCCAGTAGTGGGATTGCTTGATCAAAAGGTAGGTCTACTTTTAGTCCTTTGAGCTATCTCAATACTACTTTCCATAGAGGCTGTACTAGTTTGCAGTCCCACCAACAGTGTGTAAGTGTTCCTGTCTCTCCATGCCCACACCAGCATCTGTTGTTTGGGGACTTTTTTTGATAAAAGCCATTCCCACCAGAGTTGGGTGATATCTCATTGTGGTTTTGATTTGCATTTCCCTGATGATTAGAGACATTGAACATTTTTTCATATGTTTATTGGCCATTAGTCTATCTTCTTTTGAAAGCTTCTGTTTGTGTCTCTTGCCCAGGTTTTGATGGGATTGTTTGATGTTTTCTTGCTGATTTGCTTGAGTTCTTTGTAGAGTCTGGTTATCAGCCCTTTATCAGATGTGTATCATCCAAATATTTTCTCCCATTCTGCAGATTGCCTATTCCCTCTATTGTTTCCTTGGCTGTGCAGAAGCTTTTTAATTTTTCAGGCCCCACTTGTCCACTTTTTCTTGTTGCTGTGATTGCCTTTGAGGTCTTCTTCATAAATTCTTTGCCTAGGAAGATATCTATGAGTTTTTCCAAACTTTTCTTCCAGAATTCTTACAGTTTCACGCCTTAAGCTTAAGTCCGTTATCCACTGTGAGTTGATTTTTGTGAGAGGTGAAAGGTACAGATCCTGTTGCAGTCTTCTACATGTGGCTATCCAATTTTCCCAGCACCATTTATTGAGTAGGGATTCTTTTCCCTGGTGTATGTTTTTGTCTGCTTTGTCAAAGATCAGATGGCAATACGAGAATGGTTTTACATCTGGGTTCTCTGTTCTGATCCATTGGTCTGTGTTTCTGTTCTTGTGTCAATCACATGCTGTTTTGTTACTATAGCCTGTAGTATAGCTTGAAGTCTGGTAAGGAGATGCCTCCTGATTTGTTCTTTTTGCTTACGGTTGCTTTGGCTATCTGTGGTCTCTTCTGGCTCTATATGAAGCATAGAATTATGTTTTCTAGATCTGCTAAACATGACGTTGGTATTTTAGTGGGGATTGCATTGAATCTGTAAATCACTTTGGGTAGGATTAGACGTTTTATCAATGCGGTCTCTGCCGATCCATGAGCATGGTATGCTAAAATGGGGCTTGTGAGTATGAATCAGTTGCTCCCACTTTGCTTGAGTTGGAAAGTGCTACGTTTAGCTGTCATTGATCGATGTTTGTGTGGAAGAGCCAGCTGCTGAGATGGTCTTTTGTGCCCATGGTAAGCTCTGGTCCCCTAGGTGGGGCAAGCTTTAGAAGGGACCCTGCAGCTCCAGGGATTTGATTAATCTCTACTCTCTCTGAGGTGGGGGAGAAGCAAGACACATTGTGGCTGGATGGAGGGAGCTAGAGAGGCTTTGTCAGGCCTTGGCAGGTCTCAGAGGTTGCTCATCCAGCCACAAGGGAGCCACTGGTATAAAGTTCAGGACCATCTCTCCAAGCCAGGTAGGCTGTTCCCGAGGCAGGGGCCTGATCGCTTGAGAGCTAATTCTTCAGGCCAGGCTCTTTCCATTCTTGTCCACTAGCTCAGTTTCTCTGCAGGGTGGGGTGGGCACCCTCCTTATTTGCTACCTGTACGTCCACAGCACTCTCCCATCAGATCAATTTGTGTGAGTTCTCTCACCACCCAAGACTGACTCTCAAACTTCCCCTCAGTTTGTGTGTCTGACCTACTGGAGCGTGTCTCTGTGGGACACCAGTGAGTGGGGGGGGGATCCCCAGCTGAGAATGCCTGTTCCACCACAAGACCCCAAGGGGAGAGAGGTGGGCCTGTGTGTCTGCAGGGGCTTCTTCCAGGGACATGCTCCTGCCTGGGAGAAGCCGCCACTCAAGAGTTTCCTGGCTCAGGCTGCACTCCCTATTGTGGTGGGGGGAGGGGCTGCTGCTCCCATTCAACTGTGGATGAGGCATTCAGTTGTCATGGGAACCAGGGGCTATGCTCATTCACTCTGAGTGCCACACCCCTATCCAATATGGTGGTTCTCCAGCAGGGTGGGAGGTGGACATCCTCACAGATCTCCCTTCCTCAGTGCCCCTCCACACTCTCTTACTGGATATGTTTGTGAGGGCTTTCTCGCTATCCATGTCTGGGATGGAGATCTCTCCCCCAAATCTCCCTGTACTGTTCTTCTGTCTGGGGGGGAACCAGTTCTGGCCCACCTATCTATGCAGCTAATGTGTGACCCCACAAAATGCCTGTGGAAGCTCACAAATCATGGCAGCCTTGCTTTCAGTGGCGGGCTCAGCCAGGAGTGAACACCTGCCATGGAGATGCAGCCATTTGTGTGCTACTCTGTTCAGAGCATTCTTGTGGTTGCAAATGGTGGGGAAGGGCTGCAGCTACCTGCTGGCCCAAGGGCTACAATTATTCTCTCTAATGCCCAGACTGGAGGGGGTGCAGAGGAGGAATTGTCCATCTGTAAGATAGCTGGCACTCCAATTTGTCTTAGCACTCTGTTGAAAAGTATCCCTTGTCCCAGATGTCTCTGTTGTCTCTCTCTGTCATCCATACCTGACCTGCAACTCCTCTCTGCTTTCCTCAATCCAGCGTTCTACCTTCCAGCTGGGATGATCCCAAAAGTGGTGTCTCTAGTTGGCTGTCTTGGCTCCCCTGATCCTCCATTGTATTTTTTATTTCCCACATTGTAGTTTTTATCTTTTATTTCTAGAGTTCAGTCATTTTATACTTCCACGTCTCTACTGAACTCTTTGGCCATATGAAGCATAATTATAATAATTATTTTAACACTCTTTCTGCTACTACTATCTGTGTCAATTCTCAGTCAATTACCATTGATTGACTTTTCTTCTCATTATGCATTATGGGCGGTCTATTCCTGCTTCTTTGCATATCTGGTAATCTTTGATTGGATGCCAGACATTGTAAATTTTATCTTTGTTGGTGCTGGGTTACTTTTGTATTCTCATAAATATTCTTGAGCTTTTTCCTGAATGCAGTTGAGTTACTTCAGTACAATTCAAACCTTTAAAGTGCTACTTTTAAGATTTGCAATGTGGGATCAGAACAGTGCTCAGTGCTACTCTCCACTACTGAGGCAAGACCCCTTCTGAGTATTCTACTCACCACCCTGTAAATTACAGGCTTTGTCAGTCTGGCTAGTGGAAACAGGTCCTATTCCCAGACTTGCATGAGTCTCAGCACTCTCTCCTCTAATCCAATCAGGTGGCTTGTTTCCTGGCCTCAAGGAATTGCACCACTCATGTGCTGATTAATGTTCAGTTAAACACTTGAGGGAGACTCCCTGCTTATCCTCATAGTTTTCTTTCTGTACATCCTTCTCTCCAGTACTCCATTCTAAAAACTGCAGTCATCTTCGTCTCCCCAGACCCTCATCTTTGTCTCCTACTCAAGATACCTGCCAAGCTTGTCCTGGGCTCCCCTTCCCTGCACTGTGGCCCCAAAACTATCCCAAAATAGTGACCTGAGACAATAGCCGGGCTCACCTCATTATTTCCTGTCCCTCATACCTTCATTGCCTCTTGTCCGGTGCCTGGTAACCTGTAGTTTTACATGCTTTGCCCTATTATTGCTTGTTTCAGGTGAGAGGGTAAATCCGGTCCTTGTCATTCCATCTTGGAAGTGAGAATTTGAAATGTGCAAGTTATAAATGCACCATTTGTAAACTTTTGACAAATGTCTTGACCTGTGAAACACAAACTCCTGTTAAGTTGTAGAACATCACCATCTACCCAGAAAGTTCCCTTGTGCTCTTCCCAGTCAACCCAACCCTTCCCCAGTCCCTCCGGGAAATCCCTACCCTGATTTTCTCCATCACAGATTACTTTTTCCTATTCTAGAACTTCACATAAATGAACTACATAGTGCATACTGTCACTTCTTTCACTCAGCACAATGTTTTCTGGATTCATCCATGTCTTTGTTTCCATAGCTCATTTGTTTTTATTACTGAGTGGTATCTTACTACATGAATCTACCCAGTCTGTGTATTCATTTTTTTGTTGATGGACACCTGGGATGTTTCCATTTGGGGAAGGGCTATTACGAACAAAGCTTCTACGAAAAGTCTTCTTATGCAGGTATTTTTGTGGACGTGTGTTTTCATTTCTCCTAAGCAAATACTTAAGAGTAGAATGGTTAGATCATAAAGAAGATATATATTTAGTTTTAAAGGAAATCATTAGCTTTTTTTCCCCAAACAATAGTTGTACCATTTTATATTCCCAACAAAAATATGAGAGAGTTTTAGTTGTTCCTTATCCTTGATAACATTTGGTAGTTATCAATCTTTTTAATTGAAGCGTCCTAGTCAGTGTGTTGCAGTCTCTCCTTGTGGTTTTAATTGCATTTCCCTAATGACTAACGATGTGGAGAGCTTTTTCATGTGCTTATTGGCCATTCCCATAGCTTCCTTTGTGAAGTGTCTGCTCAAATCTTTTGCCCATATTGTGGTCACTTTTAATTTTCACAGTTCCCTGAAAATCTTGAGATGAAAAACAGTAGCTGGATTAAACGATGATCTAGACACACGCGTGGAATTTTGCTCAACAAATTGCTGCTGCATCCACAGGGTTGGAGCAAGAAACAAGTTCTATTTATTGTATTTGCAAAAAAATTGCTTGTCATTCTGCAGATGGCCATAGTGCACATTTTTAAACTACTTTATTCTGGAAATTATCAAACCTATACAAAAGTAGAAAGAATAGTAAAATGAATCCCCATGTCAGTATTATTTAGTTTTATCAATTATGAACATTTTTCTGATTGTGTTTTATTTGCCACCCGCATCTTTGTTTTTTGCTGGAATATTTTTAAAACAAATCCCAGACATCATATAATTTCATGCATCGATGTGTCACCATTCAAACAAATAGAACTTAAGATATCCATTTAGGATCTTTATTTGGTTATAAGCATAGGACCAAGAGTTCTTGATGAAAAAAGGCCCAGACCCAACCTTTGCCTGGGTTAGAATATGGAACTATATCACTTGAAACAAACTTCCAAGCTTCATTTGAACCACGAAACCCATGTCTTAGTCATACTGTCCTATAAAACCAACTGGTAACCTTGGCCTCTCCAAATAGAAAAGAAAGTAACATAGACAGTCTTTAAAAAAGAAAAAAGAAAATATATATATATATATATATATATATATATATATATATATATATATAAACTCTGTTGAAAATTAAGGCTCACTTAATTTGCTTTCAGAATGATAGCATGTGTTTTTCCTTATACCCCCATACATAATCAAAAGTTATTTTTGAGTTTTGTGGGCTTAGATCTCAGGAGGGAAAGAACATTCAGTGTTTCTGTAAGCATTACATAAAAATTGCATCTCTTAAGATATCCAAAAGTAGAAAATATAATAAAATAAAATGTCTCCTTCCTTTCTTCCAGAGCAGCGTCTCACCCTCAGTGCTGTTGACGTTTGGCCCCGATCGTTCTGTCTCGGGAGCTGTTCTGTGCATGGTGGGAGGCTTAGCAGCATCCCTGGCTACGTCCCAGATTCCGAGTGGTGAAAACCAAGCGCCTCCAGGGGCAGGGGGAGGCCACCCTCAGTTGAGAGCCCTGTTGTGTAACTTCCTGGGCAGCAGAAGACACTCACTTAGATGAGTACCTGCCTCCCAAAGCCTCCGTTCCCTTGCTATAAACCAGGGCTGCTGACAAGGAAGGGGCCGAGCATGTGCGAGTGTGCCGTACAGAGTGCTCGGTGCTAAAAGATCATGAATTGGTTACAGCAGGTGTATGGCTCTCCCTTGGGCAGGGCAGGAGAGATATGCAGGAAAGTGGTGAGGAGTCGTATGCCCTCAAGATGCTTAAGGCAAAGAGAAGAACTAACTGGGTTGACTTTGTGCCACACCCTCAGCGCTGGGCCGGGGGCTGCCGGGACTCGGATGTGCAAGCTGGAACCGTGTAAGGTGGTTGGTAAGCAGGTACACGAAGGCAGCTAGCACACAGTGGGTGTTCACCGCATCTAACGACGAGAATGAAGGTGGCGAAGCACTAAGTGGCAGAGATGGTATGTGGCCCTAAAAAGGAAGATAAGCCAGTGCCTTTTGGTGAAGCACAGTGACAGGAGGTAGGACAGTATACTAGACAGCGTGGACGTCCAAGCCCAATCGGATGCGCATGTAAATCCCACTTCTGCCACTTATTACCCGTGTGTCTTTGGGCAAGTCACTAAGCCTCCCTGAGCCTCAATATCATTACCTATCAAATAGAGAATTATTCCTACTTACAGAATTATCACGTATGACATAGTGCAGATATGTGGTGTCTAGCTTAATGCTCAGAACATAGGAGCTCCAAAATGTTTTTATTAGTATTTCTTAAGATCATTATCATTTCAAATCAACTACGTAAGTAGTTGTAAATGCTGTAAGGCTGTAAATGCTACAGCCTTTGCAGAAAGTAATCTGGCGATATTTATTAAATTTAAAAATATACATACTCCTTGATCCAGTCATTTCACATTTGGAAATCCATTCTACAGAAATGAAAAAATAAATACCCAAGGGTGTTGTGCATAGACGTATGGTTAATGCAGAACTGCTTATTGCACCAAGGCCCCCCAAAACCCTGTACACTCCCGAATGTCCATAAATAGTGCAATGGACAGATGCACCAGGTAAGTGTTAAAATGATGCAGATTCACAGTGATTGGCAACTGGTCATTGTTAACTGGGAAATTTGATAGGAATGCAGAGAGAGAGAA
Source organism: Microcebus murinus (assembly GCF_040939455.1). Lineage (NCBI taxonomy): Eukaryota > Metazoa > Chordata > Mammalia > Primates > Cheirogaleidae > Microcebus > Microcebus murinus. The sequence continues at coordinate 8,552,772 of NC_134109.1, forward strand.
AAACAGGGTCGAGGACAGAGACAGAGACACAGGCTGAGAGAGAGGGTAAAGAGAGATGAGCTGGTTACTTCATCCAAGTGTTAAGCCCAGGGTCTGCAGAAATCCGTGAAGGCACGAGGAATAAAGTGGAACCCACGCACCCGCCACGGGCCTGCTCTTGTCTCTCTCATGTGGTCTGTCTGCTCCATTCAGTGCCTTTATGAGGTCCCCTGCAAGCCAGGCTTTGAATTCTCCTGCATTAGTCCCAGTTTAGCCTCTTGGAACCTGTGGTTATTAGTACATTACCAAGGAAACTCCTCATCTGAAGTGGGAGCCACCTCTATAGGCTATAAATACAATGCAATTAGCCTCTCAAGTGCCTTATTATAAACTATATCAAGGACACCTACATGGGCTTACAGATTAGAGATGGAAATTCTGTAGAGAGAAGGCCTTTTTTATTTTTATAGAATGCAGAAGGTAGGGGTGGAAGGAACAAATTCATAAATAATAAAACACATTTCATTTCAATCAGCAAATTTGGGCATTACCTTTATTACCTTGTTCTCCATTCTGCAAATCCTTGCTCCACTGGATAGCCACGTAGACTGCCAGGCCTGGGAGTAGTCATCCAAACAGGGACAGAGGTCTTTGTTTGGATAATTAGTGGCAATAACTTGCTAAAGGGAGGGTAAATGCTACAGCCTTTGCGGAAAGTAATCTGGCAATATTTATTGAATTTAAAAATATACATACTCCTTGATCCAGTCATTTCACATTTGGAAATCCATTCTATAGAAATGAAAAAATAAATACCCAAGGGTGTTGTGCATAGACGTATGGTTAATGCAGAACTGCTTGTTGCACCAAGGCCCCCCCCAAAACCCTGTACACTCCCGAATGTCCATAAATAGTGCAATGGACGGATGCACCAGGTACATCCATGGTGTGGACCACTATGCAACTGTTGTTAAATGAATTAGAAATGTAAGAGTTCAGAGTTACAAGCACTGACTTGAAGATTTATTGTGAAAATAACAAGTTGCAGAGGGTTGTTATACAAGGTTCCATCTTTGTAAATCAAGAAACAAAAAAAATGAAAGAAAGGGAATGAAGATGGGAACAAATAAGAAAGTGAGAGAGACAGAAGGAGGAAGGAAGGTGGATACGTATGTTCTTATCCACACCCACTGCCCCTCTCTGCTTAGCCTTTGCCATGACAGAGCCCCTATCTAGCTTGAATGTTATGTCATTCAGAGACCTCTCAGGGAAAGAGACACCATTCTAGGGATCTCAAGCAGAGCCAATGTACAACAGTGAATTTGGTTGTAGAAATGATAGAAGCCATGAAATCAGCCAGGTATGATAGCACACCCCTGTAATCCCAGTGCTTTGGAGGCTGAACCAGGAGGATCACTTGAGCCCAAGAGTTCAAGGCTGCAGTGCACTATGATTATGCCACTGCATTGCAGCCTGAGCGACAGAATGAGAACTTGTGTCTAAAAATAATAATAATAATTTAAAAATTAAAAAAAAATCCAAGAAATCAAACAGAAGAAGTAAAGTAACTAGATGTTAGCAAAAAAGGAAGCCAATTCTCTCTCCTCTCCAGAACTATAGAAACACAGGGATGAGGTGGCGTCATTAAGCTTAGAAGCAAAAGGCACGTTGGAAGCTAGAACCATGGAAGAGGAAAAGAGAGAATGAATATTTCTTAGGTTTGTTATGTCTTTGGGGATTCATAACAATAACAATGATAATAATAATAAAATTGGTATTATTATAATAATTTGTATTATAATAATAAATATAAAATAAATATAAAAAATTTGTATTATAATAATAACATTTGTATTATTGTTAAACAGGTATTTTTAATCTTATCAATAGTGTCTATTTATTAAGCACCTACTCTGTGCCAAAAATGATGTTAGCTTTTGACAAGGCTCATTTATTGAATTGCTACAATAATGGCCTAAGGTTGGAATTGCTGTTTCTTCATCTGATAGATGATGAAACTGAGACTCAGAGGGATAAAGTAATGCATCTGAGGTCTTGCACCTAGCAAGTAAAAGATCTAGGGTTTGAAACAATTCTGCCCAAGGCTAAATCCTATAGCTTTCCCCCATAGCCTCTACTAACCTGACTCTAATGACTCTGGACTTGGAATCAATAGGTCTGGGTCTGGCCCTGACACTTGGTGCAGTGGTTTTAAAACATGGCACGTAGTCTTTGATAACTGCTGCTCTCCAGAGATGAGCTCTGTGTCTCCACCACTTAAGCCTGGTCCAGCTTGTGGCTGTTTCAGACAAGAGAGATGGTAACAATGGAAGAGATACTATGTGACTTCAGAAGCTGGGTCACAAAAAAGCCGTTTGGTTTCTGCCTTGTTCCCTGGAATATTTACTTTTCAAGCCCTGGGCTGCTATGTACTAAGACTGACTATTTGGAGACCTCCATGTTGTGAGGAAGCCCAAGCTACAAAGGAGAGGCCATTGAGTGCTGGTGCTCAGGCCAACAACCCCTACTGAGCCCCGGCTTTAAATCATCCCAGTCCTGGCACTAGACATGTAAGTGGAGAAACCTCCAGACGATTCTACCTCCCAGCTGTTTTTGCTCCCCAGCTGAAGCCTCCCACACTGTGAAGCATAGAGATCTCTTCTCCACCAAGTTCTGTCCAAACTGCAAACTGGCAAGCAACATGAATGATTGGTTTGGCATGCAGCAATTGATAACAGAATACTTGGTGGCTTTGGGCACGTCCTGGAATGTACAGGCTTTTGGTAACTGTTTTGCTGAGTGAATGAATGATATATATAAATCTTAGTCCTGCCTGTCTATAACGCAGGTATGTAAAACACCTGGTAAATTGCACTGCACTGTTTAAATGCAAAAGTATCTTGAAGGAACTGTTTGAGAGAAACAATTTTCATTGTGATTCATAACATTTCCACGGGAGAAAGGGCTGGAAAGGAGCCACTGAACCTTCGTTTGAGGGCTCAACCAATGGTGAGATGAGAATGTCCCTCTGAAACTCACTTCTTCTGTCTAATTTGGATTCCTGAGTGGAGACAAGCACCTGGAACAGAATGCCCTCTATAGAGTACAAAAGATGTTGAGTTTCCTGGCCAAGTCTCTCCCCTGTTGTAGACGGTAATTTGGTGTCTGGCAAAGAGAGGGCACCTTGTATAGCAAATGCACAAATAAATCTCACCACATAATTAGAATCATAACTGAAAGCTAATAAGCTGGCATCCCGTTCTGCAAGTCAATGCCCTGTGCATTGGACTGGCATAGGTCGGCTTGGCAGGGCCTCGTATGTTCACCAAGTTCCACGAGCAGAAGAGAATAAAACCAGGACAAGATCTGCAAGGAGCTCTATTAACCAGTTGCTTACTAACAACAGTTGCATTCTAACCTGTTTTGGGGGAGGCTTATAAAGTAGTTAATGGCTTATTAAGTGTCATCTCCACTGATGGTCCCCTTTGAAGGAAATGAAAACCCAGAGAAAACCTGCCCCAGCCCATTTGCTACTAAGTGGCTGTGGCTGTATGTGAGTCCACCTCTCTCTGCGGTCCCTCCGCCGGCAGCGTCCCCCTCTGCTTTCTGCCTGGGGGAACAGCTCGGGCTTTTTCATTGCAGGGACTGGTGGGACAGGTGTCATCTGCTCAGAGCCAGCTCTGACCGCTGGATGGAGACAGTCTTTAAAAAAAAAGATTCTGAAAAGGATTCTATCGTTATGTAGCAGCGGCTGCTGTGGGGACTGTTTGGGGACTGGGGACAGAGCTGCCCCCTTGTTGGCCACCTCCTCTAAATTGCTCATTCTGGACTTGACCACCAGAAAGGTGGCTTTAAGCATAAGAGACCAGACTGCAGTGGAGTGAGGAGTGAAGGGAAGAACAGAACTTTGGCAACTCCTTCTAGACGTCTGCTGTGAAAAGGAAAAGAAAAACAGGGTCATAGCTGAAGGAGATAGGGAGTCAAGAGAGTGATTTTGTGGTTAACTTTCAGATAGGAGAGACCTGGGAATCTTGCAGGGCAGGAAACACCAGCTTTGAGACCTGCTGGTGTGGCTTAGAGGTTCTCCCCAAACTAGCCAGCATTGGTAAAGGCAGGTCATTTTCATGGGAGGAAACGTGTTTACAGCGAATCTCAGATTAAATCCAGTTCCAGTATTTTCATGTACTTGAGCAATCCGGGATCCACTGGAATTCTTACGTTACACATTTTTCAAGTTCAGAGGTTCAGGAATACCCTGGGTCTGGCCATGTTTAACCTGCACGTGACTTCCTTGCATTTCGCAGAGAGCGCTGCTTAGGAGCACGTCGCACATCAGGGTAGGTTTCAAAAAAATTCTTTAGATCCACTTAGGCTAAAATGGGAAAAGCAAATGAAAAGTAAGGCTCATTTTCATTACAAACAGACGTTTTTCCATATGCTCTGTGTTCAGGTCACACGGCTATGCAGGGTGAGCGTGCAACGCCAAGCGGCACTGTCCTCAGACTGCGCTGCAATGACGCCCGAGCCACTCGGACCCGTCATATCCACAGTGCGGCACCTGGGGAACGGCACGCGGGACAGTCTGCTGTGCCCACTGCTTTCTGCTAGCCAAAGCTCCAGAAGGATCCAGGACTCTCACCCTGATTTGAAGGCAACTCCTTCTGCAGGAAGAACCCAGGGGACCTCGATTCAAGACCTGTTTCGGCCACCTGTGGCTGTTTCCTTCAGCTCCCACTTCACGTCTCTGATCTTCACTTTACCACCTGGAAAACGGGGAGGAGGAATTCGTGACATCGCCCTCCCCGCTGGATGGCCCCGAAGATTAGATGGGACTTTGAATTCAAAGCAGCCAACGCACAGACTGGGACATAGTAAACACTCAAAAATAATAATGGCGGTGACGGGACTCACGTTTGCTGAGCACTCATGGTATCCCAGACACGAGCATTCTGTTAAGTGTTCTGCTGGCTCACCTCACTCGGTCGACGCCGCCCTCCCACCTTCCAGTCCAGCTGGCCACAGGGAGTGGACCTTACAGGGGCGCAGCCACGTGGTCATTTAGCTACACTCCGGTTGGAACCCGGGGCTGGGGAAGGGTGCAGACACCTTCCTTAACGACGGTCTGCCTTCTCAGCTCCGTTCTCTACCGCAGCCCGTCTCCCCTGTCTCCCGCTCAACGTCCCACTTCCTACATCCTTACTCACTTCTCCCTCACATGGGCGTGATCATTTCTGATTAGATCACCTAATGGCTTTTTTGCCATCATCAAGTGAAATGATAGCGACTAGGATATGTTGTAAACAGCTTTAAAAGCCTAGGGGTAGGCCAGGCTCGGTGGCTCACGCCTGTAATCCCAGCACCTTGGGAGGGCAAGACAGAAGGATTGCTTGAGGCCAGGAGTTTAAGACCAGCCTGAGCAAGAGCGAGACACTGTCTCTACTAAAAATAGAAAGAAAAAAAATTAGCCGGGCCTGGTGGCACATGCCTGTAGCCCCAGCTACTCAGGAGGCTGAGGTGGGAGGATCACTAGAACCCAGGAGGTTGGGGGCTGCAGTGAGCTATGATGGTACCACTGCACTCCAGCTGGGGCAACAGAGAGAGACCCTGTCTCAAAAAAAAAAAAAAAAAAAAAAAAAAAAGATGAAGTTCTACTAAAATAAACAGAAATAAATACTTGGATATAGGGTAATGGATCATTTTTACATTCTTTTTTTATAGTTTTCTGTGTTTTTCAAATTTACCATAAAGAATATATATTACTTTTATAATGAAAATCAAAGGCTGATTTAAAAGTGCTGGAAACACAATAAAATCCTACAAAAATATAAAAGCCAGTGTTTATACAGAAAAAAAAAAGTGTGGTACTGAACTCATATCCTCATAAATTTTAAAGTACCTGCTTTACTCAGGACCACCATGTGCAGTTGGTCAAGTTGTGCCCTGCAAAAGCATGCCCAGCTGAGGAGGCTGAAACCCATCAGGTGCTCTGCTTGCAAATAATGCTCCCAGTTTATGGCCAAATCTGCCTACAGGCAAGCCCGGAGGGGGGTCACGAGACAGGAGGCTGGAACAGTGCATTGGAGCCAAGCTTCGGGGTTCAGTTGGGGTGCTGAGGCTGGGGCCAGGCCCAGTGGGTGCAGCAGCATAGATTAGAGCCTGGGGAGCAGAGAACCTCTCCAAGCAAAAGGAAGGCGCTCGGGAGGGAGTGGGTGAGCAGCTTTCTATGGCGAGAGAAGTTCCCAACGGGGAGTTGACCAGCTGTCCGCCATCTTGCCCAAGGGCAAACAGAGCAAAGGGAAATGTCTCAAGCACCGTTTGTGGGATTTAGATGCCGTTTAAGACAAAAGAATACCTTGAAAAAGAGTATTAATAATAAAAACTCTAAGAAATAGCAAAAGAGCAGCTTGGGTTGACCCCATTTGACAAATAATATTATCTCTATATTATTTTGTGAGCGTTTAGGTGAGGAAATGAACTGCCATAAGGAAACTGCTACCCATTACGTGGGTCTCATCTGAAAATGGGAGACTATCAAACTGATGGTCCCTTACCTGAGACTCTGAACACAGGACAAAAGTGGGGACTAAACTATTTTCAGAAATCTCATCCCCTTTCATCCAAAGCCTGCATCCCTGAAGCCACTATGTACCTTGTGTTACATTCACAGTAAACACACAGATTTTTCTGGGTAGGACTCCAATTTTATTTTTGGTTAGGGGGAGTCAACACAAAAGGTTTAACATAAAAATACGCCCTATTGAAAAAAAAAATATGACCTGTGACCTTTTGCCTCCAGTAAGGATCGTAGAAAACTGTATTCATGGCAGCCACTCTCTGGGCATACGCGTTAGGATTCTTTGTCAAAGGTGCAAAAAGGACACTGGCTATTTCCACCCACCCCACCCCAAGCCTAGGACCTGGTGTGGTTATTGTAGTCAAAGGCGCAGACTCAGAGAGGAAAAGAAACAGGGCAGGTCTGAAGATCCAGTAGCAGGAGACCCACGACCTTCTGGCCAGTGGATGAGTCCACACCAGCCACTGTTTGCCCCTGCCCGGCTCACCGAGACTAACTAAGAGTCAAGGCCCAGCAGAGAGCAGATCTGACTGGCTCCACTTGGGTCACATATTCACACGTGGGGCAAAGGGCCAGGGGCAGTCCCACAAGACCTCCTACAACAGGGGCAGTGGGGGGGACAGTTCTCCAAAAGGAAATGGGGGTGCTGTTCCCAAGAGAAGGAGAAAGCAGCCGACTGCCACAACACTGACTTAAAACATGCCCTGATAGCACCGGTTCCTGGTGCAGCTTGAGAGCCCGTGTCTCAGAGGCTGTCAGTTTCCATGAAATTCTGCAGCAGGAGAGAGAAAGCTCAATGAATTTACTCCGTGCTGCAACGAGGAATTTTGCTCATTAACTCCTTCCACAAGTGTTTATGGAGAACCTGCTCCTGTCCTAGCACGAAAACCTGTATTTGGAGAAGATACCAGAGACACATTCCCCAAAGACTCTGTGTCAGAGCAGAGGACGTCAAGAAAGCCCCCAGGAGGGGTAGGGGAGGGCCGGAAGCCCTCTTCTGAGATGGTGGCCACAGGGAGGCAGAGGGACCGCTGGAGTCGGACCACGCGCCCTGTGACAAAGTTATCCAGGGCGCTCGTTACCCTGAGGGTAAGAAATTAAACCCTGACTTCATCTCTCAGTTTTGGGACTCTGTGCATCTCTACCTTAATATTGCAAAATCTATATTTGGATGTTAAAAAAAAAAAAAAAACTAGGTTGGATGGGGGAAATAGGCAAGACATAAAATAGTTACTAATTTTAACACATTTTTTATAATGAAGGCACTGCTTTGAAAATCTTCTGTTTCCACATATGTGGATGATTTAACTTGACTTATTAACTTCAGTAGAACTGAAAGATGTTTTTACTTCTGACAACTCCCAGGTTCCGAGCATCACACAGCTCGGCCCACAGCTGTCGCGGCGTGACCGCAGACGGGGCCGCCTTGAATGGATTTATTTCTAAATTTCTGGAAGGTGAGCGAGGGGGTTTGCATACACTGTTCCCCAGAACTTCTCATAAGGCTGCCTGTCGATGCCCCCAGAAGCAGAACAGGACTCTGCTTCTAGGCACAACCTCTGACACAGGAATGCAAAAGGGTGACAGACCCTGGCAGCTCCAGATCGCGTGCACGAATTTCTGGAAGTATCAGCAGAGCCCTCTGAAATCTAGCGGGGTCTGCTGTTGCCTAGGGGGCTACAACCAACTCCCGCTGGTGCTCAGCCGGCAAGGATTCATTCCCCAAAATGAACTTTTAACCATCGTCTGGATCTCTATTCCCCAAAACTCTTTGGGAAGGGTAATCAAAGAAGAAAAGCATGCCACCTCAGGTCTCATCATGGAAAGGACCTCCGGCATTTTCCCAAGGAGGAGAGCTTACAGAGTCAGGAATGTCCTGGGTTTGATTGACACCTGTCTTCCTCTGCAGCCATGCCTGGAACACTCTGCTGGGGCTGCAGTGCAGTCAGAAATCCCCAGCCCTGAGGGGACCGTCATAATTCCAAAGTCACTGAACGTCCCTGCTGCCTGCTTGCACCCAGCACTCTAGCCAGGTGCCCCCTGCATCAGCACAAAGCACCCCAAACCCTGGGGCGGCCACAGCAGGTCCCTCCTCGGCAGGCTTCCCGTGCACCACCTTCCACGGAACCCTAGAATTCAGGGAGATAAGATGTCCCAGGCTAGTGACCCCCCCCCGGAGGCCAACTGTCCTTATGCAAAAGGGATGCCTCTGCTTAAACAACCCAGACCTGGCACCTTAGGCTCCCAAGGGCAAGAGCTCTGTGCCCAGGTCAGGCCACCAAGACACTGAGGATGGAATGAGCAAACTGATGACCAATGACTGCAAAAAAGCAAGTAAACGAACCGGGGAATGAACGAGGGATGAGGCAGCCAGTCCTGTCTCCGGTGTCTCTTGCGTGCAAATGGGGTTCTCTGGAGCTCCGTTCTGGTACTCCAACCCCTGAGACTGTTGTCCGTGCCACAACTGTTCACATGTGAAGTCCCCCCATGCTGTCTGCGGCTGGCAGTTTGGGAGAGAGGGAGGGAAGAAGAGAATTTCACCCTCCGAAATCAAAGTGATCTTCCAGTTGTCACAGGAGAATTTAGAATTTAAAGATCAAACGCCAGAACTCAGAGAAGTTTGTAGAATAGCACAAACTCAGCTCCCTCCCTGCAGTTAATATTTTTGTCATCCCTTCCTCTTCGGGATGATTTTCTATTAAAAACCCCTGAAAAGAAAAGGGATCTGTGGGTTTGTTGCCACCGTAGCAAACAAGAGAGAGCAGGTAATGAGCGACTTTGGGGACCGATCACGACTTGCTTTCAGTGAGCGGAGGTCCGACACAGACCGGGCAGCGAGGGGCCTCAGAGCCAGATGCTTGCCCGGGCAGCTGGGCGAGCCTCCGGGTGGGCGAAGACCGTCTCTGGCAGGGGCAGGTCTCACCCACACGGGGCAGGCTGCTACCTGGCTCCGGGGGCTTAAGCAGCCTAGAAATCCAGGCAGTTATGGGAAATCGACAACTTTTCAAAAATGTCAACAAATTCACGTTCTAAAAACTCATGGAGCGAGTCCAAATTGGAAAGCCAAGATAAGGCTCACGGGCACAGAGCGCAGCACGGATTTGACAGCTTCAGGGGAGACGCGTCCCGCCCGACCCGAGACCACCACCTGGGAGCGACAGTGCAGCCCACAGAGGGGCACGGGGGGCTCGATGACAGGAAGCTCGTGCCACCGATCCCACAGTCGCCCTCCGAGCTTTCCTGTCGTGGGAGGTATCAAACTGAACGCAGCCAACCAACCCACCGGGAGCTTGTGGGTGGGCTTACAAATGGACTACCAGATCTCTTCCAGTAGGAACGAAATTCTTCCTGAGTTCTTATCATGTGCCAGACGTATCGCTGAAACGTTCTAACTCCGTAATGAACCTTAGCGACAGTTGTCACCGTTTCCCAAAGAAACTTCTCAGCTGCTCTACGGGAAGACTGAGGTTTAGCGATGTGTTCGGGCAACTGAACGACGTGGGTGACTCCACCCGGAAGAGGGGAGGAGGAGGAGGCTTGGGAGGAAGTTTGGTACTTGTCCTAAGGGTCTCAGTCTGAGTCCGTAAAGGTGTTTACAGCAGGTGCGCGCCAGGCTCGGGTTTGCATCCGGGAAGGTCTGCCGTGGCTGCAGATGTGTGGCCGGGGCCCCTGCTGCAATGAATCCACAGGACCGAGAAAGCAGGGGCTTTGTCTGCTGCCCACGGAGCCCTGTCCGTGCACAATAAGCAGGATTAAATGTGGCACGATACAATGAAACGTGGCCAGTGTGATCCTGCTCATTGGCACGTTGAGGCCGTTCGCATGTCTCCTGCTCTCCTGTGCAATAACAACCTCCGACCGGTCTCCCCAACGCCAGGCTTGCTCCAAATGTCCACTCTGCACCCGGCAGCTAGAGAGACGCTGACCATCCCTGCACACCAGCTCATGCCTCCCCCTGTGCAAAGCCTTCTGGTGCCTTCCCCCTGCCCAGGCTTCACAGGGGGCCAGAAACCCTGCCTCATCTCCAGCTCCGCTGAGCCCCTGTGGTCTCTCCAACACCCCGTGCGTGTCCCGCCTCAAGTCCTTGCGTTTGGGGCCCCCGCTGCCCTGAGCACCCACACGGCTTCCCTCCTTCCTTTAGGGCTCTGCTCAACTCCCAGCCTTGCAGAGAAGCCCTCCCTGCTCAGCCCTGCCTTAAACAGGACACGCCCAGGCCTCCTTCCCGGTGTCTCTCGCTCCACAGCTCTGCTCACGTACAGCATTCTCTGCAGTTGTCTATTCAGGACACACTCTCCGTGGCTGTGAGAACATGCAGCCCTCGGAGTTTATTTGCCAGACATCTCTACCTCCGGGCACGGGGCTGGCCGCGGTAGATGCTCGGCGAATACACGTTGAGCATAGGATTGCACCCGGGCTGACACTTGCCTTTAGGTCCTGTTAGCATAATTACACAATTATCCTAACAAATAAGAGCCGAAGATGCTTAAGAAACTTAAGAAGAAGCTTATTTTAGGTACTTTCCAACTTTCATAAACATTTTTGAACTATGATTCTTCTTATCTATTCTTTTTTTATTAATAGTTAAGAAATACACATAGCAAAGAGTGTCTAATGTATATGTGCAGTTTAATTAAATGACACTACCAATAAAATAAGTAGATACCATCTCCCGAAACAAAAATATAGCAAGCATCCTCAGTACCCCAACCCAATAATGTAGGCTCCTTTTTCCCCAGAGAGGTACTCACCACCCTAATTTTTGTGTTTACAATTCTCTCTCTCTCTCTCTCTTTTTTTTTTTTTTTTTTTTTTTTTTGAGACAGAGTCTCGCTTTGTTGCCCAGGCTAGAGTGAGTGTCATGGCGTCAGCCTAGCTCACAGCAACCTCAAACTCCTGGGCTCAAGCAATCCTCCTGCCTCAGCCTCCCAAGTAGCTGGGACTACAGGCATGCACCACCATGCCCGGCTAATTTTTTCTATATATATTAGTTGGCCAATTAAATTCTTTCTATTTATAGTAGAGACGGGGTCTCGCTCTTGCTCAGGCTGGTTTCGAACTCCTGGCCTCGAACAATCCGCCCGCCTCGGCCTCCCAGAGTGCTAGGATTACAGGCATGAGCCACCGTGCCCGGCCTCTCTCTCTCTTTTTTTAAAAAAATCATTTTGCTAGCTGGACTTGTATCCCCAAACACTAGGCTTTATTTTGCCTTTCCAGAAAGTTTCTATAAACGAAGCCAGCTCCTTCTTTTACTTGCGTTCCTGGGTTCCATGCATGCTGACGATGTTTTCTCCATTCCCCTGCATGGCCACGCAGCACTGCAGCTCAAGAACACACCCCAGTTGCTTATCTATTCTGTATTTGTTGGACATCCTTGCTCATAGCTCTTTGTGCACGTGATGTAGAAGAGATACCCTTCCCAAGTGTTACCACTGTCTATGGTGAAACGGCATGAAGTATGTCAGGAAGCATTGGTGTATAGCCCCACAGTTCACTGCAGGGGTTATTTAAATTTAAATTAATTAAAACTGAATGAAGTTTGAAGTTCTCTTCCTTGGGAACACTCGCCACATTTCAAGTGCTCGGCTGCCGTATGTGCGGAGTGTTGGTGGCCACCGTCTTGGACGGCACAGAGAGAGAGAACATTTCCATCGTCACAGAATTCCATCGGACGGAGCAGGTGGACAGCATAAAAAGTAGAAGTGGAATTGCCGGGCTGCGAGGTATGCAAATATTCAACTTTGCTAGGAATACCAAGCTGTTTCCCGGATTTCTCATACCAACGTACCAGCAGGACTGAAGGCCCTGTTGCTCCACGAGAAATATCTGTAGTTGTAATATGTCCAAGTATATCAATGTTATCCTCCAAGTTTGTCTCGTGCTTTTCATCTTTCGCCTTATGTTTTGTATCTTGTTTCAGAAAACCTCCCCACAGGTCAGGAGGATATTCTCCTTCTGTGAGTTTTATTGTTTTGCCACATGTATTTTAAATCCTCCTGTAGTGTGCTGTGTGGAGAAAGGGAGACAGCCACATTTTTCCAGAGAGACATGCAGTTGCCCCAGATTACTAAATTTTAAGTTGCCTGCACTGTTTCTCAATGCCTGCCCTGTCAGGCAGCTCCCATACATGTGTGAGTAAACTTCTAGACTATTCTATTCCACTGGTCTATCTGTCTGTCCCTGCACCAGTATCTTGGGTTTGTTTTTTTTTTTTTTTTAATAACTTAATGTGTTTCTGTCTGTAAGATCGAGCTTCCCCATTTTATTTTCTTCTTCGGGAGTATGTTGACCCTTCTTGTTCTTGGCCCTTTCTGCTTCCATAGACTTTTTAGAATCAGTTTGTCATTATCTAAAAAAAAAAAAATCTTTTGGCATTTAGATTGGAAACTTTTTTGAATCTATACATCAACCTGGAAAATTGTACCTTTGCAATATGGAGTCTTCCTCACTGTTGTGATCAGAATTAGGAGGTGGGGCCTTTGGGAGGTATTGGGTCATGAGGGCAGAGCCGTCATGATGGGATTAGTGCCTTTATAAAAAGAGGTTCCAGAAAGACTCCCACATCCTTCCAGCACAAGAAGACACAGCGGGAAGCCGCCATCAATGAACCAGGAAGCAGGCCCTTACCGAACATCGGATCTGCTGATGGCTCGGATCTTGCACTTCCCAACCTCCAGAACTGTGAGCAATAAATCTCTGCTGCTAACAAATTACCCAGTTTATGGTGTGTTGTTATGGCAGCCCCAGAGGACTAAGACACTCACCAAGAATATATCGGCATATAGGTAATTTCAATTTCTTTCAGTAAAGTTTTATAATTTCCTCGATAAAAAGCTTATCCATATTTTTTATCAAATTGATAAATTCCCTTGAAATTTTATAAATCGTTTGTTATGAATAGATCTTTGCTTACATTTCCTAAGATCCTTTGCTGATTTAAAAACATAGCTGATTTTTTGCATATTGGGGTTTGAGTCTGTCAATCTCATTAACTTCTAATTAATTGTTATGATTTATTTGTGGATTCTTTGGAGTTTTTTTATGTAGCCTATATTGCCATCTTCAAGAAATAACAGCTATTTTATCATTGAGAGTTTTATATTTTCATTTCTTTTCCTTCTTAGGGATAATGCCTTCAGAGAATGTCAGCCACAATGGGGACTGTGGTCAACCTCACCTTTTTGTTCCAGACTTTACTTGAAAGGATTTCTTTCAATCTTTAACTGTTAATGTGACATTCGCTATGGAATTTTTTAGATGCCTTTTATCACATTAAAAAAGTTCCCTGGGGTCCAAATTTGGTTATAATATTTTTATATTTTGTGAATAATTGTCTAATTTTATTCAACATGTTACCTGCATCTATTGAGATTACCACAAGGTTTTTCTCTTTTATTTGATTAATGTGACACATTTCATTGATCGATTTTTCCAGTGGAAGTCCAATCTTGCTTTTCCTGAGCAAACCTAACTTGTCATGATGTATTAAATGTTTTCATGTGTTATTTCGATCTATGTTGCTGTATTTAAGCATTTTTGTATCTATCTCCATGAGACTGAGACAGAACTGAAGCTTTTTCTTTCTTGTTGTTCCTAGTCTTGTTTTGACACCAAGGTGAGAACCGTTTTATGAAATGAGTTGGGGATAGTTTCTTCTTTTTCATTCTCTGTAAGAGTTTGCATAAGCGGGAATTATTGTTTCCTTGAATATGTCGTAGAACTCCCTGAATCATCTAGTTCTCCTGCTTTCTCTGTGAAAAGATTTTCAACCACCGATTCAATTTTTCTTAATGGTTTTAGAACCATTTCCTCTTAAGTCAGCTATGATAAGTTACGTTTTGCCTTGTATTTTATTCATTTAACTGAGGACTTCAAATTTATTGCCATGCATGTTTTATTCATAATATCATCATCAATGTAATCTCTGCATCATCTTTTTATTTCTAAAATCATTTATTTGTGCCTTCTTTCTCTATTTTTCTTAATTAACTTTGAAAGAGTTTTGCCCATTTTATTAATGTGTGCAGAGAAATGACTAGTGGGGTTGTGGGTGCTCTCTTCTTGAATGTTTATTTCCTGTCTCATTAATTTCTACACTTAACTTGTTTTCTTCCTGCTAGCTTCCTTGGGTTCAATCTGCTATTCTTTTTCTATTTTCTTAATTTCTCATGAATGTTGTCTTTTTCTTTTCTCATCTAAGGAGATCTCCCTCTACCTACTTCTTCAGCGTCATTCTGCGTCCCACTATACATACACATTTGTTGTCAAACAACCCTAAGTAGTTTGTCATTTTCTTGTTATTTTCTGTCCCATACACTGTTTAGAAGTATAGTTTTAAAATTTCAAATATATGCCTTTTTCTAGTTAGATTTTTGTCACTGATTTCTAAGCGAATTGCAATGGGGTCAGCAATGGCGGGCCCTCCCTGGTCCGCAGGCCACACCCATTCCAATTTAATCAGAACGCCTGCCATTGCACTCTTTTAAAACACTCCAGGTGATTTCAACACACAGCAAAATTTGAGAATCAGTGGTGTACATGTGGTTAATTTTCAAAACTGTTTACAAATGCTCCAAAACACAATATGCATTCTTCAGTTTGGGTACGAAGTGGGACCACATTCTAAATACGTCCATTAGATCCCACTTAACAGTTGCTCACGTATTCTGTTTTCCTCTTCAGTCAATCACCAAGCGGAGAGTCTGCAAATTCGCCAGTTTCTTCTCGCAGCACTATAAAGTTTTCTTTATATTTTAAGCCTTTGCTGTTAGATACGTGTTATATTTAAAAACAGTATTTCTAAAATTATTGTATTATCCTTTGAGAAGCTTTCCCTTTTATGAAGTAAGTTACAATCTTTTTTTCAATTATTATTCCTTAGAGATGGGATCTTGCCGTGTTGCTCAGGCTGGAGCACACTGGCTATCCACAGGTGTGATCAAGGAAGTACCACAGCCCTGAACTCCTAGAGTCAAGAGGTCCTCCTGCCTCAGCTTCCTGATTAGCTGGGACTGCAGGTGTGTACCACCGCACCTGGCCCTGAAGTAACTATCTTCTAATTCCACTTAGTCTATTTTGTTTAACATTAATATAGCATATCAGTTCTTTTAGGGGGGAGTTAATATTCTTTTATTCACCTTCTGTGCTCTTATGTCAATTTTAAACCTATAACTAATTATTATCAAACTTCTACTAAGCCTGAATATCAGTTTAGTATCCATTTCAAAATGTACAGTCAAATAAAACTAATTTACCTTTATAAGAACATTCTAGAAGTCAGATTCTTACCTGATCTGAGCTAAATGAGTCAAAATGATGATGTGCTATTCAGTATGAGACTTCCAAAATACATGGCCTTCATAAGTCTTGTTTTCCCAGCTAGAGGCCTGGAAAGAATCATTGCTTTATGAAATAATGCAGGTGTGACTCTCCAGCTCAAATCTGTAAAATCATTAAGGTCCTTATCCAAACTGCAAAGCCACTAAACCTTTCAAAATAGCCACATTTGGGTAAGCATTAAAAAAATTAATGTAAATGTAATTCTCAGTGATTGAAGGAGTGAAGCATAATATTGACTCTTTTCTGGTGACAGCCTCTCTGCATGAGGGTGAGCAGCCTTTCAGGGGGCCTGGTAATCATTTGTCCATCTCTCTGGGCCCGGAGGAGACTCTGCTGGCTTCGCAGGAGCTTTAAATCAGCTGTGGAGAAAGCCGGTGCTGGAATTACCTTCAAGGATACAATTAGTGTGCCAGCAGGCAAGACTGTATTTAAGAAGTCAGAGTTCAGACAATTCCAAACTTTAAAATGCTTTTACATGTCGTCATTCAAAAGCTTCATCATTTTTTTTTTCTAAACGATTAATAAATTGTTTTCAAGGCACCTGTTGCCAATACCTAATTTTCATTGAGCAGTTTTCTAGAGAACGTGGCCAAGTGTCAGTGTATAGTTCCTGCTTGATGTTGCGTATAATTTTTAGGATATTCTGAATGGCATGTGCTAATTATTTAGTACAATAGCTAATTTTATGGCGCTCAAAGACTGTAACAGAAGGGCTATAATTACTTATAAAAGGAATGTCTCGTTTTTTTGTTAAATCCAAAGTGTGGGAGGCAAAAAAGAAAATAAAGGATAATTTTACACCATCCTCGGAAGAATGAAATAGTTAATATTTTCAGGACTTTGTTACTAGTAACACTGGAAGACTAACCATATGTCCTAGACTTCCAAGGAAAACATTGTAGCTTCGCGAAATTTGCAGCAGCTTCTAAAATACGTGTTTAGATTTTATTTCCCAAAGAAGATGAAAATCGTTTTTAAATTGTGTCTTATGCCACACTTTCCAGGGGAGGCATAGTTCTTCTTAGGAAAGGGGGAGAAAAAAATTTTCCAGATTTTCTTTAGCGAGAGGGCCTTATTCAGGGTTCAGGGAAAGAATGAGAAAGCAATCTTGCTCTGAACGCTGCCTCTCTCGGCAGCATACAAGGCACAAGTGCTCACATGTGCAGGCTCCCTTCAATTCTCAAAATAAACTTATCAGAAAGGTGGAGAGGGAAACAGATTTAAAGCCCTCTTTGATAATAGCACCAAGGGTTTCGAAATACGCATACCTTTAGACCAAGGATTTCCACGTTTAGAAACCTATAGCCCCCAAATCATGAGCTGTGGTCTAGGATTCATGGTTCCAATCAGAAAGCTTACCTCAAGTTTTGTACCATCATGAAAAATGGGGAGCTATCTCAATATTGAGGGATGGTTTATTAAACTATGACATACCCGACTCAGGGCTATCACAGTCTGAAAATTATATTTTAATGAATATGTACTGAGAATGGGAACTGCTTGTGACTTAATAAGACTAAATGGAAATTCCAGGACAAAAAGCCAAGTATACATTTGTAATAATAGTATTATAAATGAACACAGCAGAAAAAAAAAAAAACACTTAGAAGGAACACATCCAAATGTTCATAATTATCTCTGGGTGGTGGGTTTACAGATAATTGTGATTGTTTCCCTATATGCTTTTGCATTTTTTCCCCTAATATTCTAAATAAACTTTTCTGGTTCCCAATAAGAAAAAAAGATACTGTTTAAAATATAAGCATTGAAGAGTCAAATCTTATAGTCCAAGTCAAAGAGCTGAGTCAGACTCCCCAAATCTCCCCCAAGGCCCATTTTTTTCCAAAATCACCAGAGTCCTGGGCTCTTCCCACTGGGCCGCGCCCTTTCTGTTCCTTGTCATTCCTTTCTCCCAACTCCCCACTCACCTCCCAGCGCTGGCCCCCCTAATGTCAGCTCTTCATTTTTTTCTACTCTGCCCCTTTCTTCCTCCTTCCCTCGTTGTTCTGGGCTCCGTTTATTTGAGTCTAATCCCACCCTGCTGGAGGGCCCAGAGGCCTGGGGTCTGCAAGGCTCCGTTAGGAGCGGGGTGTGGGGGCGGCATGTTCGTGGGGGGCCCACTCCAGCCATCAGGGAGCTCCGCCCCGCCTCGCCTAGCCAGGCATTCACGGTGCAAACACCAATGACTCCAGTCACAGCGGCCACCGTCTGACCTCAGGTCACTTCTAACCATGAAGATCAAGGAAGTAAAAGTGAACTAATTTGCCAGAGAACTTCAGATGGACCCAAATAAAAAAAATATATATATATATGGACAGGAATGGCACACAGAGAGGACAGGCAGGTTCTCAGTGTCTGTGCCAGGAGGCTTGCTGGTGGGCACTCCCCAACAAGTGCCACCCCCATGATATGGGAACAAGAGTGGAGCCCCACAGAAGGGCAGTGGAGGGAGGAGGTTGAGCAAAGAGTGCTCAGGGTAGGGACAGAGACCACACTGTGTCACCTCCTCCCTGAAGCCTCGAGTAAGCCCCCAGCTTCTCTGGACCTCGGTCTCTTTTTACATAAAGTAGGGACGGTATCAAAGGCTGCCTTGTGTTGTACTCGAGTAGCATCCATTGAGCACCTGCTGAGTACCAGGCACTTCTCTGGGCACAGGGCATAGGACAGCAGTGGACAGAACAAGCAATGTCCAACCTACGCTCAGTGAGCTGACCCTGTCAAAGACGACAGTGACAATGAGCACAAAAACAGACACACAGAGGCTGGTGCCAGGGAGTGACAGGTGCTACAAATTAAAACACAGCAGGGGAGAGATGGAGAGACCCCAGAATGGGGCAGGTGCCACCCCAGGGCATCAGAGAAGACCCCTCTGTGAAGGGGACATTGAGCAAAGACCCAAATTGAACAGGAAGCAACCAGAGGGTTCTCCACGGAGCGCCTTCCAAGGGCGAGTGTCAAGGCTCTGGATGGGGGGAGCTCCCCTCTGCCTTTGAACAGCAGGAGGGGGTCCAGGTGGCTGGCAGAGCAGGTGAGGGGAAAACAGGAAAGTGCAAGACCAGGCAGGATGGAGGCTCAGACCAGCAACGAGGAACACAGGAGGTAGCAGTGAGAGATGGAACGAGGAGAGAGAACAAAGCAGATTTGTTGAGGAGTTGGATCCAGCATATAAGAAAAAGAGAGGCATTAAGGTATTGGGGAGGTAGGTACGATTGGCCCATGAATGAGAAAGCAATTTGAAAACTGTGAAGTACCAAACATGGGCGTCAGCACCAAGCATCGTATATGGAAATGTTCAGCGAAGTTTCATGAATGACCCACAGTGCCCCCGAAGTCACTAGTCATTAGCCATGATGATGCCCATGTTTTATGGAAAGGAGAGGGAGGCCCACAAGTTGAAGGCCAACCCAAGAGCAGGATTTGCCCCTTACCTTGAGCGTGCAGGGCACTCGGTTGTCATAACCCTCATGGTTTTGCCCAAAGAAAGGTAGACCAGGTGCTAAGTTTCAGGTGGTGTAACGGAATACAGGGGCAGTTCCTTTCACACCAAAAACTGCATTTCTAACAGAACCTTTTTATTCCCTTCTCTATGACTGCTTTCCTTCCTCTTCTTGTCTAGTTCAGAAAAATAGCACTGCAGCAAGTATGAAAATCCCTGTCTGTAACCACCGGTGTCTAGATGTCATTTTTCCTATCTCCCCCCACAAATCACAATCCATTTGCTTGTAAAAATTACTCCGAAAACTTCAATTTTCTCCCTTGTCTATTCCTCCCCAAGTTCCAAGGTTGCATTACTTGTTGTTAATAAACACAGTCAAACCATTCGGTTGGCTGTTTTATTATCCATTGCCATTTATTGTGAATAAGCCTTCAGTTACTATGCTATTTAAAAAGCATTTGGTAATGTGCTTCTGAAAAGCAGCTCTACAAAATAGTTTATTAGTATATTAATTATATGACTTTTGAACCCCCAAACAAATGTAATGATGATGTGAAATATGTCGGCCTGGTTTGCCAAACGCAGAAGACTGTGATGTTTCCCTATCCTATGTGCCAATAATATAAATAAGTTTGTTTTGTTAGGCAGGCATCTAAACTAGCAAATTCACTTCCAAATAGCCTTAATATTTATTGTAATGCCAAAGTAATGTCAACATTATTTACAGATTATGAAAAATAATTTAAGGCTTGAGCAAACTTGCTGTTGGACTATAACAAGTTTCCTAATCACAGAAATATTTATTGTTATGCATTCGGCACACATACTACTGTTTCCAATAATGAGCAAATACGATTAAGTTTTAACTGTTTTAGGTCTTGTCAAAATATTTTTCGGTAGGACTGAATCTTCCGATGTACTGAGTAACACTATTGATTATATTGTGTGGTTGGTATAACCTCACCTTTTGTATCCAAAATTTTACGGTAAATTGTTAGCTTTCCGGAGGAGCAAATAAATCATTATGCTAAATATAGGCTGTCAGGTTGGCTCAGTACTTAGCACAATGTTAAAAATTAGGCGTCTTATCTGTGCTTTTTTTGTAGAACAACCACCGTATTTAGCAACACATTAAAATAAAGACTTTTTGATTGGCTCAGTAGGAAACAAAGGAAGTCAAGCTAGAGAGAAGACATATTAACCCATTTTTAAAATATTTTTAAAATTACATGATGCTTTACATTAAAAATTTAAATGGCCTCTGTTTAAATATTTGGCCTTTTGAGCAGTGGTTCGAGCATGCAGAAGGTGCTCCCCAAAAAACATCTGAGATGGTCTGTAAAAGTACACCAGTGGGCTTATTTCCAAACTGGTTTGAATGAAGTATCTGCCCAACACCAAACCCATCTGCCAACATCAGCCACATGTAAGGATATTTAGTTTCCAGCAAGGTGTTGTCCGATGACTCGCTCAAGTCCACAGCACTAGTATGTATGTCTCCTTCCTTCCTTTGACTTTGCCATAATTATTTTCATGTTTATTTGTTTTGCTTTTTCAAACCTCCAGAGTCACATTCCTTAGCATATAGTTTTCATTTGGTTCAATTCTTAAGACAGTCCAACCTGTTCAATTTTAAAGATGTCTTAATTAGTCTAATCCTGATTGGGCTCTTTCCAAAGCTCCTGTTGGCAGAGTCCGATTTCAATTAACATTCCAATTCCATACTGCAAATGCCCTTGTTCAGATTCTTTTTTTTTTTTTTTTTTTTTGGAAATATGCTATTTTGGATGCCACCTCTCTTCAGCATTATTCTGCCTCAGAAATCATCCAGCTTCTAAAATGATGCAAGGCATCAGGCGCACAGGAGAGCTCCTGCAATTACTCTTCTCTGAAATTTTCAAGAAACATAATTCCGTTGATCAGCATGTCGCTCGCTGTGACCGTAAACTTTACAAGGACGAGGTTCACACATTCTTCTGGCTCTACCCGAAGTCTGGCGTCCACTCCTTTCTTTCCCTGATGACAGAGAGTTGAAACCAAGGATGTGCTGACATGACAGCCAGCCAATAGGTGCTAAGGGCCTTCAAATGCACTGATGCACAAATACCACTAGCGCACCCAGTCCCCACACTCATCCTGAGAGATACGTGTTATTTGTACCCATTTCACAGATGAAAATGCCTGGAGTTCAGGGTGCTTAACTGACTTGCTCAAGACTACAGAGCCAATACATAGCATTTGGGATTAGGTGTTCCTCTACTTGACCATGCCAATGACAAAATTAAAAATATATATATATATATTCAAAAAGACATGATAGAAACTCAGTAGTGCTATGTTTACTCACCAACAGCTGGAGGATTAGATGTGGAATGTAAGCAAATGTTTTAGGTAACTCTGGCTACTGGGGTCAGTGCCAAAGCTGACTTCCGTGTAGCCACTGTCCACCTCTGTTCTTGAGTCCCATGGCCTGAGTCGGGGCTCCAGTCCCATGACGCTGGACAGACGTACCTAACTTCTCCAGACCTCAGTTAACTGGTTAGTAATGCCAGGATGCTAACAATGCTTATTGCCTAGAGCTGCTCCGAGGATTCCATGAGATAATCCCTGCAGAACCCTTCTGACACGCAGAGCTGTAGAACCCTGTCTCTCAGCCTCAGCACTAGGGACATCTGAGCTGGATCACTCTGCCTGGGGGACTTCCCTCTGCATTTTAGGGTGCTTGGCCACATCCCTGGCTTTTACCTACTCGATGCCAACAGCACTTTCTCCAGTTGTGACAGCCAAATGTCTTCTTCTGGGTGACGAAGTGAACATTGCCGAGATGCCCCAAAGCTACCCTGTCCATGGTGGCTCACGCCTGTAATCCTAGCACTCTGGGAGGCCGAGGCAGGAGGATTTCCTGAGCTCAGGAGTTCGAGACCAGCCTGAGCAAGAGTGATACCCCGTCTCTACTAAAAATAGAAAAAAAAAAAATTAGCTGGGCAACTAAAAATAGAAAAAACTAGCCGGGCGTGGTGGTGTGTGCCTATAGTCCCAGCTACTCAGGAGGCTGAGGCAGGAGGATTGCCTGAGTCCAGAAGTCTGAGCTTGCTGTGAGCTAGGGTGACACCCTGGTACTCTAGCCTGGGCAAGAGAGTGAGACTTCATCTCGGGGGAGGGAAAGAAAAAAGCTACCCTGTCGAGTATAGTAGCCACAAGCTACATACAGCTGTTGAGCACTTGAAATGTGGCTAGTGCCATGCATTGAAATAGTAGTCTGGACATATTGGGTTAAATAAAATATGTTGTTAAAATTAATTCTACCTGTTCATTTGTTCATTTATTTATTTGTTTGTTTATTTTACTGTGGCTACACACGTGGCTTTCGGTATGCTCCTGCCGGACACTGCCGTGCTACGGGTTTCAATCTGGCCTCCAGGAAGAGCACCACAGGTGGCTCTATCAAGCTTGGAGCCCTGTTTCTACTTGGCCATTGGACATCTCCAAGGGCCCGAAAGCTGCCTGGCTATCCACAGACTCACCATTGCTCCTCCATCCCACCTCGGTCCCTGCAGCCCTCTCGGTCCTCCCACGGGACTAAAGCTTGGACACCTGCCGTCTTCCTCAACCCATCCCTCCCACTCGTCCCCTCACGCCTGGCCAAAATCCAGCATGCTATTTCCCAGTCCACTTCAGGGTTTCTAAATGTGAAAAAGGGATAATCAACTCATTGTTTACAGAGAAAAACTGGAAACAACCTAGATGTCAATAACGGGAGACTGACTAGTAAATTATAGCCCACCTCCACGACGAACACCATGCAGCTCTTAGGATCCCGGGTAGGAATATTTAACAGGATGAAAATGTTTAGGATGCACACAGAGAAGGAAATAGACTAGGACATGGCACAAAAAGCATGATCTTATTTTCGTAACAAAAGTGTTCCTATCGGTACACGGATGTACGCATGAAAAAGACTGGCTATATTAATAGCATTTTGTTGATGGCTGGTGAGAACCCAGATAAATTGTAGTTTACTTCTATGGTTTTGTTTTGTTCTGAGTTGTCCCAAATGAACACATATTACTTCTATCATCAGAAGAAAAGAAGTGGTGTATGCTGCTGTCTTCATTGCTCTAAAGCATAATTCCTGTCCACTCGTGGGGTCCTTGCGTCCGAAGCACTATGGCTGTGAAATGACTTTGTAAATAAATACAGGGGCCGATTGCGGTCACCTAGATACTGGCATTTCATGTGACCTAGGGGACGTTTGGCTATGCTGGAAAACATTTGGCTGTCACAGCTGGAGAAGGTGCTACTGGCATCTAGTGGAAAAGGCTGGGGATGTGACTAAGCACCCCACCACGCACAGGGACGTCCCCCAAGCAAACACTGGTCCAGCCCAGGTTGTCCCCAGCGCTGAGGCTGAGGAAGAGAGGTCCAACAGCTAACGTTTGCTCACGGGGCCGTGTCTACGTGGCCAAACAGGGACTCAAAAATTAGTCCTGAGTTATAGGTCCAGATCGCATCTTCTAAGTGCCCCTGGCTGCATCTACCTGCCACTAAACATCCCAATTAAAACGGAAATCTGATTAGTTATCCAATTATTAACTCACATGAGGTAAGACGGTTTGCTGGAATAGCACGGTCACCCCCAGGCGAGAGAGGGAGGTGGAAGTAAACAGAAATTACCTCCTCGCCCGAGGCGGCGACGTCTGGGTCCACCGCGAGGCGGGGCGGGCAGAGCCATCTGCCGAGCGCGGCCCTGCTGGACCTGTTTTGCCGAGAGTCTACAGTTTTGAACACGGTTTGTCTGGCGCCCTTCACAAGCACTACATTAACTTGAGTTCATTTGAAATTCATCATTTCCAAAGAGATACAAGACACTGGAGGTTTAGTTTCCAGGATTTTAAATGTCAGGCATCCAAAATGTGCTGTGGAGACGCAGCATCTGGAAGGCGATGTTTCTGCAATTTATCTACAAACAGGAACAGCTCCCTGAGCTAGGCTTTTTCAGAAAAAAAAAAGCATCCCTCACAACACACACACACACACACACACACACACACACACACACACACACAACCGGAACCTTGGTGGGCTGCCCTCTTCAAAAAATAGAACCGTTCAAGTTAAGAATGCCACGTTTGCTTTAGGACTGGGCTCTGGTCTGAATGTGTGCGTCCCCCCCAAAATTCATATGTTGAGACTTAATCCCTGATGTGGTAGTACAGCCCTGCCTCAAAATCCACGAGGGATTAGTTCCAGGACCCCCCACGGATACCAAAATCCACAGATGCTCGAGTCCCGGATATAGAATGACACAGTATTTGCATATGACCTACACTTGCCCTCCCACACACGGTGAATCAGCTCCAGACTACTTATAACACCTAATACGATGTAAATGCCATGTAAATAGTTGTTATACTGTATTGTTTAGGGAATGATGACAAGAAAAAAAATCTTTCCATGTTTAGTAAGATGAAATTTTTTTTTTGTTTTGAACATTTTCCATCTGAGGTTGTTTGGATCTACCAACAAGGGACCCACAGACAGGGACAGCTGACGGCATTAACAGGTGTGGCCACTGGGAGGTGATTAGGTCACCGGGGGTCTGCTCTCATGAATGGGACTAGCGCCCGGATACACGGGGCCTGCGGGAGTTCATTAGCCCTTGGCCCCTTCCCCCTCTCCCCCCACCCCAGGCAGGGGGACACTTCAAGAAGCCTCTATCTTTAAGGCAAAGAGTAAGCCCTCGCCAGACACTGAATCTGCCAGCACCTTGATCTTTCGGCCTCCAAAACTATGAGCAATACATTTCTGTTGTGTATAAATTACCCAGCCTAAGGTATTTTGTTGTGGCAGCCAAAAAAGACTAAGCCAGACTCGCCTCTCAAAACTTCGAGGCAAACCAACATGGGCCACAAGTGCTCACGGAAAAAGGAATTCTCCTTCCTCCTTCCACGCTCAAGGAAAAATTGAATGTCAGGCTCTGGCCACACCAACCTCCTGGTGTCCCTCAAACACACCAGACACACCCCTCACTCAGGGCGTTTGCTCCAGCTGTTCCTTCTAGAATGTTCCTCCCTGAAGCACCCACTTATCTCCTGCCCATAGCCCTTTATGGCTTTGCTCCCTCCTCAGTGAGGTCTACCCGTACCCCACTCTTTAGTACCTACCAGTCTGTCCCTTCCCAGCCCCCACCCTGAGCCCAGCATTCTCTACCCCTTTACCCTGCCCTGAGATTCTTCTTCCTAACACACTACACAATTCCATTTGCATTACATTTTTTTGTTTATTGTCTCTTCCTCCTCGAAGAACTTAAGGTTAATGTAGGTAGAGCTTGTTTTACTCACTGGTGGATTCCAAGCACCTAGAATAGTGCCAGTGAATTTACGGAACATCTTCTCTGTGCTCAACACGATGCCTGAGACTGTAGAAAGGACACGGTGTGGTAAGTGCCTACCTTTGTGTTTAAGGAAATCACAACCTTAATGGGCAAAGGAAACCTTCCAGGGTGCAAGGCTGCCATGGCAATGCTCAGACCAGCTTGAGTAGGTCTCTGTTGCTTGCAACCAATAGGCATCGAACCAGGAGAACCCAGCTGCCAGGGCTGCAGGAATCCAGGGAGGGGCGAACATGCCTGTGGGCTGGATCTCGGTCTTCAGGGAGAAATCAGGTGTTCTCAGGCCATAAAGCAGCCTCAGGAGCCCCCAGTCTCTTGCTGAATGCCTGAGTCCCCTCCTTAAGGGGATCAGCTCCCATGGTCCACCCCAGCACCCGTCTCCCCTTGAGACACCTGGCGCCCAGCATGGAAATGCAGAGTGCCAGGTGAAGTTTGGCCATCTCCGGCCTGGGGCTGCACAGTGGACCTCCACTAATGCAGCCCTGCCAGCAGCCTCGCACCCCTCCCACTAGCACCGAGATCTGTTCATTAAACAGAGCAGACTGGCGAGACCATTTCCTTTGCAGAAAATGCAGCAGAAGCACAATGGTGAACTCAGAGCCAGGGTGGAGTATTGGGGGCTAGAAAGCCACAAAGCCTTCCGGCAGCAGCAGCAGGTCAGAAGTTCTGGAGAACGGTGAGACCGAAAGCTCGGGATTCGTGCCCCGGACCTCCGAAGGCAAGTGGTCTCAGTCTTCTGAGTGTCGGTTTCCTCGCTTATGACACAGCAATGATGACAGTGGTGACCCCATGGCCTTTGCCAGGCTTAGATGAGACAGTACATGCAAGCAACAAGCTCAGAGTAAGTGCTCCGTGCGATTAGCTACTGCGATTATAATAATCATGGTGGGGTCCCCAGTAGGAACCCTAAGAGATAAAGGCCAAGTTTTAGGAAAAATAATCAGACAAGTGTAAAAGAACCGATGGAGGGAGGCCAGCTGGGAAGCTGTTGGAGCAACTGAGACACGAGTTATGAGGATGGCCCTGGACGGGGAAGCAGTGAAGCCACTAGCAGAAGTGGGTGAGAGGACGGCCGTGGAAGAGGAAGGAGACGGCAAAGTTGAAGAAACAGCAGCTCTTCCCACCCCTCTGTTAAAAACCTCTTAGTGCATCACGTCATCATCGCTGCAGCCAGCTCCCTTAAAAGGAGAGCTGCCTAAAAGAAGGAAGCCACTCTGTTCATGGTCAGAGTCCTCATTGCACCAAATACTGCCTGGAAACTAGCAGGTGCTCCATAATGTTGCTGAATGAGTTTATGAATGGTCCTGAATATATGTATATATGCGTATATGTATGTGTGAATGCATGAATGCATATGTACATGCAGGTAGATATATACGTATGTAACTATGCATTATATGTAATTAACTAGTGTATATAAATCTTTCAAAACTATTTAATAGTATATATTATAATATATACATATATATAACTTTCAAAAGGATTCGAAGCAGTTTGTAAGAAAAATATGCACGTGGAATAGGGAAAAATAATTAAAAGAGTATGAAGAGTCTGCTTTTAGGAAAAATGAAAATGCCAGGAAGCTCCTTGTAACAGCGACAGTACATATACTAATTTCTGAGCTTCCTACCGGCCAAGGCGATAAAAGAGAACTGCTGTATTACTAATTCTCATTGCCCCACCAATAGGCCTACAAGTTAATCTGGAAGAACAAATGTTATCTTGAAAATATCCGGGGACATGTATAACTCAGCTCTTCCCATGAGAGACATTTGGGGCAAACGTGGGCAAAGTCATCAACAACAGTTTAAAAAAAAAAATTACAAAAATGGTCTGTAAGTTGCTTTCTTTTGTATATCAATCTTCTAGAAAAGTCCGGGGTACAACACGAAGTGCAGGCCCAGCATAAACACCTCCCTCCCCCAATTATGGTATTTTAAAAATTCAAGAACAGGATGCATCTTTTTTTTTTTTCTGTCACTATGATTCGGAGTTCCTGGTCACAGGTCACCGCTCCACTGAATGTCAACTGCCACCACCTTTCACACAAGAATGGTTAAGGAGAACACCCCTCCCACAATGAAATCTGCCTGGAGTCAACTCTTAATTATTGGAGTTAGCAGCACTGTACATTGTACAAACACACGATTTTTACACTGGTGTGACCAGGAGTTGAAGTTAACTAACATTTGATAACATCTGCCACTGACCTTCTATTGCTTGGTAGATTCTTCTGCTGTCTCATCTGTCAGGTCAATAGGCTGCCAATCTCTGGCGGTGGCGGTGGGCAGTGAGGGGTCCGTCCTGCCCTCAGCTTGCTCACGTTCTAGTCGGGGGTGTGAGGACAGAACACAGGGAATAAGGAAGGGTCACACCAGCAGGGCAGGCAAAACACCATGGTGCCCCCAGGAGTGGCAAAGATGTCACTTCACTGGGAGCCACCCGGCTTCCTGCAGATGCTGCGAATCTTAGGGTCATCCACCTGCCAGCCTACCCAGAGGAGACAACGTCTCCAGAGGATAAATGCCACTTTATAAAGCGTAATTAAAAGAAACGACAAAGAAAGATCTCCCCCTTGAATATCAGAAACCCAGACAGCATAAATAATGACAAGGAGTGTCTTTCAAGCGCCAGTGACAAGTAGAAAAGTTGTACTCCCAACAAAGGAGGCACACAATGGTGAGCTCCTCCATGAATAGGGGCTGCGTCTGTCTAACTTTGTGCAGCACGCCAGAGACTGCCAAGTACCTGTGGGCGCTTAATAAATGCCTTTGAAGGAGGATGAATGCCGTCATTATTACATCTGCCATTATAGCTTTTAGTGAATGAACCTTCCTTATCAATCTTTATAACCACAATTTCAATAGTATTAATTCAGCCACCTCCCATACTAAGTGTTTTCCTAAATTCTAGTCCTCAACCCTTGTCAAAAAACAATGCATTTGATTTTTGCCATGTCACATGTCAGTATCAAAGAAAATTTAACTTACATGCTATCTTCTCAAACGGTTGTGGCATAATGAGGCTCATAAAGAATATAAAGGAATTATTTTCCAGTTTCCAGTCCTTAGCAATACTTTAATTTTTCACGTGTTATTGAAGACTCCTTTCAAAATGCTATTTGATATTAGCAATATATGATTTTTGAAAACAAAGGGCCATTGTTTCTGAAAGTAGTTGCTTAAAAAGTAAATACTTGAACATTGCTTATGAACTACAATGATTTCCATCTTATTTTTTTGACACTCCTTAAATCAAGGTAGGCGCAAAACCGAAAAACACACAGATGTCTTTCTGTATGTACAAAACAGTGGCTTCCTCAATTCTATTGGTCATTTTTAACTGCAGTTACCTCTTTAGCCTTCAGAATTGAACTTGGGGGCCTTCTCTGTCTAGCCCAAATAATCTTTTCCTCCTTTGAAACTATAAAATCTATTATCTCTATTAATAACACTCATTTGACAAAAGGTGAAGACTCCCCCCCTCCTTTTCTCCCTCCCCCTTCACTTCCTCCCCCTCCCTCCCTCCCTCCCTCCCTTCTTTCCCCAACAAGGAGGCTACAGAGCCCGTAAGCAGACATCAGGCTAAGCGTCCGTCCGGCGGTGTGGATGGGAACAACACAGCCCGGCTAGCAAAGCCCACACAGCCTCACAGGGAAGACAGATCCCCGGCCACGAAGGAAAATTCCACAGCAACAGGGCCGTCCAAGCAGGCCGAGCTGAGCACCAGGGAACATGGGTAGGCACCATGAGATTGGGGGTGGGAGCGTTAGGGCAAAGGGGACATTTAAAAGAGGCCTTTGAGGATGCGTGCTTAAAACCATTTGGCAGGCAGTCGAGGTGAAGGAGAGGCATCCTAAGCAGACAGGAAGGTCTGAAGGCGTGGAGACAAAACAGTGCACGCAGGAACGAGCACCTGGCCCAGGAGGGCTCCAGTGAGAAAGGGGGCCACAGGCAGAGGATTTGGTCAGCTGATGGAGGCGCTGCACCCCACACTGAAAGCCTGGACTGGGTAGCTCATAGCAGGTGCTTTGCTAGGTATGTACCATACACTGTGTGGCTCACAGTAGGTGCTTTGCTGGGTACATGCACTAGATAGCTCATGGGAGGTGCTCACCATTCAAGAGAGTGAGACATCAATAAATATGTTTAAGGCGCACGGCAGCACGATGGGGCAGATCTAGACATTATGGAGCTTGAAGCTTAAAGTAGTTTAGGGGGGCTCTTTAAGAAAATGAATTTAAAAACACAGGACCTGTGAACAGACGGAAAGGGCCCCGTGCAAGTGGGTGGCTTTACAGCTTAGACCTGGTTAGCTGCATTAGCCTCTGGGCAAGGTTAAGTCTGCACTGCAGTGGACAAGGCAGGTGGGCATGAGTAGGGTGGATTAGAAAGGGGACCAGATCACCGTCTTGCAGCGTGGTCATTCTCCCTTGCATCATCATATACGGTGGCTTCCATGTTTGTTTATCACCCCAGCTATAGGATAACTGCGGTGGAAGGGCTCATTGCCTTTTCCATCCACTGCAGAACCAAGCACGATGCCCCCCGCATCAAGAGCTGCACTCACGCAGGGCAATCAATCGCGATTTTTGGCATTTGATATCCCCACTAACAAACTCTCTCACTCTTTCTGAAAACATTAATTGAGCACAAATCATGGCCAGTATTGGGAACCGCACCCACTACATGCCAAGGAAATGGGAATACGAAGGGGGCTCTCCCTGCTCTTGAGAAGCTCACGGCTCGTAAGAAAGGCACTGTCATAATCACATTGAATATTTACTGGGTGCCTGCTGCAAGCTACAGTGGTTTGAGTAACACATCTTGTTTAATCAGGTAATGTTATTACCCCATTGCACAAGCGAGGTTTAAGTGAGGAGGGTGTCAAAACATGAACCCAGGAAGTCTGAGTGAAGAGTCCACAGTCGACAACCCTAGTTAACAACAACATAAACACATGGGTGCAGCAGAAGCGACAGATTCTAGGACAGAGACAGGTACAAGGGGTACACAGGAGGAAAGGGCCAACTCCTGTGCAGCTGGGGGAGTTTGCAAAGAGGAAGACAGACGTGAGCTCAGTCTTACAGAACTGAGCAGGACTGCACCAAGCAGGTGAAGAGGGGGGAAGGGCATTCCAGGTAGAGGGAACAGCAAGTGCAAAAAGAGGCTGAAAACCCACGAGCTGTGGTTTCAAGCTATGGCAAAGCCACCTAGACACGCCTTCACTTGTGTCTGCAAAGGAGAGCGTGAACAGCACAGTTTGGTACCTTCTTTTTTGAAACAAATCCTCAGACCTGTAATTAATAGCTCCAACAGGTAACTGTGGCGATAAGAAAGTGAACCGGGTGGAAACTCCCTTTGAGTATAATCCCTCAGGAGCCCAAATGAGGCTAACAAAAGAGAAATTAAGCACAATGCTATGTCATGGCACTTTGACATACGTGTCAACTTAGAATTTCAAATAACATTAGAAGATTCTTCTAATAATTATATAGGATGGCAAATAAGGTCTGGGGCGAGCACATGTGGCAAGAAGTGACTAATCGTATTTTGCAAAAAGGCAACCGGTGCTGACCCTGCTCGGGATAATATTACAGGGAAGTCAGAGAGGAAGAAAGGTTACCAGCGGTTAATGTTAAATAGTAATCCATCCACCACGCACCCCCACCCGCTCCTCCATATTCATAGGAAACCACCATCCATCCATATTCATTACCGTCCAAAGAGTTTAAAAGTAGCAAATGCAAGCTTGGAAGATTTCAATTCTAATAAAAGTGCTTCCGGTGACAAACGCCATAGGCTTCCCCCACCAACCTCAAAATTAAACTAAACTAATAAAGGAAAATAGCAGGTGGTGAGGCTGGGACAAGCTCGGTCTTCCTTAAAACAGTAAAATGTGCCTTCTTGTGCTGAGCATGGGCCGGCCGCCACTCGCCGTGCCCAAAGAGGCCCCCCGTGCAGGCCCGGGCATCTTTGCAAGTGCCTGGGAAACTGAGGTAAACAGACAGACTCCTCGCTCCACTAAAGGGCTCAGTAAAGCTCTGAGGCATGGGACCTTCTTGCAGAAAGTGGCTTCTGCAAAGAGCAGAACACGGTTAAAACTCTTTCAGGAATAGAGTCAACTGTGAGCATTCCCCTCTGCCATGCAACGGCGGTTTCAGCTTGTCATTTCTGATGTGATTTAGGCTCATCAGTGAGACTCCTTCATCCTTCCACATTTATTATGCACCTATCTTCACAACAGCAGCCCCTCTCTGTATCACCTAAGTCAGGGGATGTCGAGTTTTTTCAAAATGCTTACAAATACAGGACCATCTCACATCCAAGAAATGACCCACAGCCATGAGTATTACGTGTGCTGTGTGCGTGTACAAGATGGGTATTATTGTTTGGGGGTTTGTTTCAATTTTATTATTATTATTTTTTAAATCGAGACAAGAAAAGTTAAGGAATTTGCCTAAAATGTCTCACTGCAGCAGGAGAATATCAGTTCCCAGGGAGACAGCCAGCCCAGGGAGGGAGCCCATGGGAGGAGGAGAGGTGACAGTCCAGTTTGAACTGGAGTAGATTCCCTCAAAGCTCTTTCCACTCTACTTTCTGCAAGGATCCCAAGGGCCAGTTTTCTGCTCAGCTGTGCTGCCGAGTCTTGTGGGCAAGTGGCAGGAATAGAAAGAATAGAGGAAGGGCAGGATCCCGAATGGCAGAAGGCCGGTGCAGGGCTCTAGAACTCCACGCGGAGAGAGGCCTTGTGATGCCTGCAGGCTGGGGGGATATACATATCTAAAGAAAGAAGAAAAGGAAGGAAGGAAGGAAGGAAGGAAGGAAGGAAGGAAGGAAGGAAGGAAGGAAGGAAGGAAGGAAGGAAGGAAGGAAGGAAGGAAGGAAGGAAGGAAGGAAGGAAGGAAGGAAGGAAGGAAAGAAGGAAAGAAGGAAAGGGAAAGGGAAAAGGAAGGAAGGAAGGAAGGAAGGAAGGAAGGAAGGAAGGAAGGAAGGAAGGAAGGAAGGAAGGAAGAAAGAAAGAAAGAAAGAAAGAAAGAAAGAAAGAAAGAAAGAAAGAAAGAAAGAAAGAAAGAAAGAAAGAAAGAAAGAAAGAAAGAAAGAAAGAAAGAAAGAAAGAAAGAAAGAAAGAAAGGAAGGAAGGAAGGAAGGAAGGAAGGAAGGCCCATATCTAGGCGTATGGAGACCCAGGACACTGACTTTTCTCTTCAGGCTGTGTGTGCAGGGGCAAGGCAGGCTCAGGGCAAGAGCTCGCCCCCGTCTGGGTCTAGACTAGCAGGGAGACCTCAATTCCCTTCACCCCAAATGAACTCCACCCCGTGCAGTGTGGGTGCGAAGGTGGGAAGCTGACACAGCCGATCGCCCCCAGATAAGCAGAGGCAGGGGCACCGGCAGATCTCGATCAGGAGACCCGGTCCCCCTCCCCGGTCGTCTCCCTGCAGCGCCCAGCCCTCCGAGTCCCCAGCCGCGACCTCTCGCCTGCGCCGAGCGAGCCGGGCGCGGAGATTGGGGGAGATTAGGGCGCGCAAGGCAGAAGAGCAGATTCGTAAAGGAAACGCGCGACACGTTGCGAGAAAAATATATTGAATTCAGCTAAACACACGGGAGAAGAAAAATACCTCGCTCAGAAGCCAAAAAAAAAAAACCTAACAACAAAAAAAACGAGCTCCCCGGACGCTGCTGGGCCTGAAGTTGGGGAGCGGCGGGGCCAGGGCAGACGCGCCCACCCCACCCTGCCCCACCTCCTGCGAGTCGGGTCTGGAGAAATGGATCTCCCGCGGCAAGGAAAAGCGAATTTTGTCAAATAAGGGTGCTCTTTAGAGAGAGCAAAGGCGCAGTTGGGCAAATGAACCCAGTCGGGACGGGGTTCGGGAAGAGCGCGCGGCTGCCTGCGCGCGCGGTCGCGGCTCCCAGGGCCGCCCGGTGCCACCCCTCCCGGGCAGGTGCGCGTCGCACACCTGGCTGGGGGCGCACTTCCCTCCTGTCCGGGGACGGGGACTCTCCGGGGCTCAAGGCTCCCGCAGGCCCTGGGACGGAGCCTCACAAAGGGCCCCGGGGCTGAGACGGCCTCTGGGAGGCGCCGCCCGCCCGGACCAGGCGGTTTTACGCTTGGGGAGGACACACCAGCCCTGCCGGGCCAGGCGACCCGGACGCTGCAGGGTGACCCGGGTGAGCTCCTCCTCGTGTCCCTAGCCTCTTTTGGCTTTTACGATTATGGCTGTTGCTGTTTCTGTAGTTCAGTTCTTCACAGCCGCGAAGCGAGATGAAAAATCCGAACCATTGCGCGTCGTTACCGTGCGCTGCTGCTCCCCGCGCCAGCCTTTCGGCCCTCGTGCGCGGGAGACGGAAATTGCTCGGCTCCCAGTCCCCTCGCCCCCTGCTCCAGGGTTGCAAGGGCAGGGGGCGTGGGATTCTGGAGATCAGCTGCAACAGGTGGCTGGGGGCAGCGGCGCCCCGTTTCCCCAACTCTCCAAGCTGGGGGCGCAGCGGTTCCTGCTGCGGTTTCGGTTTCGGTCTCTTTCTGGGGCCCGCAGCCCAGGACAGCGCATTTTGTTGAAGAGTGGGATGGAGCTGGGTTCCTGGGATGACATGAAAACCCCATGTCGTCGATCTACGAATAGATTCATACAACTTTAAGAGCTTGGATTTGTTTGGGGGCTCTTGCTTTTATTTATTTATTTACTTATTTATTTGTTTTCAGATGAATGCCATACAGGTAAAATCAAATAATAAAACAGCCTTCTAACGGAATAGTGCGATGAAATGAAATTGTGCAGCTGACAAGGTAATTCAGAGGTTCAGAGTAAGTAAATATTCCTGGTGTGTTTCAGGCAGATAGATGACCCCATACTGCGGCACGATTGTGCCGAGGGATGAGCAGGGGCAGTATATCCCCATTTAGAGAGATGACTGGAAGCCAAAGTGGAATCCTTGGGTGAATATGAAGCTGGAGCAGTTGGCCTTCCTGACTTCCTCCACGCACCCTGGGAAAAACATCAGAGACCAGAATTCAACCCCATCATTCACAAAATGGATAAACCGAGGTCATAGCTAAGCCAGAGAGTGACCCAGCTCTCCAGATGGGTATACACAACCATTAGCAGCACGAAGAGCACAGCGCCCTACTTGTGAGAGACATTCTTACCCTCAGTCCCATTTTACAGGTGAAAAAACTGAGGCCACAAAAGTGACTGCACCAAGCACTCCTGCTAAGAAATGGGAGAAGTAGGACACTACGGATAACACAGCACCTCTTTTGCGCCCACTGCGGAGCTGAGAAATTCGCTCTGCCACCCACCCACCCATGCACCCGGCCCCTTGTATCATTATACTTGCGTTACCATTTAGTTTGCTGTAGACCTGCCCAGAAAGTGGAAAGTGGCCCACCTCCACATGTGGAATTTAAAAGTGGATTTTCTGAACATTAGTTAATCTAAAGCTTTAATTTCATTTTTTTTTTTTTTGGTTCGTTATTTCTTGGGTTTTTTGTTTTTGTTTGTTTTGGGGGGGATCGTTGTTGTCATTTTGCTTTGTTTTCATTGTTGTTGTTGTTTTTGCTGCAAGCAGAACTCCATCCTTGAGAGGCATCTTGGACTGATAGGGGTGTGCTTGTCCCAGCATCCAAAGCAAGCCACAGTCCTGGATTCAAGGAGTTTTATTGTTTTAGGGGGTACAAGTTCACAGCTTCCTGTATGGAAGCCTCTTTTCTTGGAGCCAAGCTGAAATGCTTCTAAAAACTTGGCCTGCTGTTATCCTGTAGCTGTTAATTAAGCTTCGAAAACTTTGCATTATGTTTACAGTGCACTGTGTGAGTTGCAAAATAAATTAGAACCCAAGGCAAAGAAATTAGAGTTTTCAAAAAAAAATGGAACAAAAACCAGGGGAGAGTTGCTTCTTAGATAATATAGGACTCACTCTGATTTTTCTCACTCTGACATTTCTTTCCAAGAGGAAAAATGGACTTTATAAAAGTAAACTTTTTGCTTCAAAATATAATAATACCTAAAGGTTCCTAGTTTTCTCCCTGTGTGACAGTCTGAGTGATTCTGCAAAGATGAGTGACAAAGAAATAAGGAAAGAGTAAGGGAATCGTGTGAGGAAGGCATCTCTTTGCCACGTAGGAAACCAAAAATACGAGACAGCATTCGTCATTCACACAGTTAAAAAGCAACAACAGAAAACAAAGTTATAATATGGCTTAACTTGAGTCCTAAAGAAGATTCCAGGTAAATTTTATATTTGCTTTTGATTTTTTAAGCAACCTGTACTAAATTCAGGAGGCCAAAAATAGCCTTAAAAGATGGGCATAAGTAAAATCCCACACAAGGAGAAACAACTGATGTTTTCCAAACCTCTAGCCCAGAAGATGCTCTTCGAATATATTCTTCAGAACGTTATTACTCAATTTCAAGACAAACTATGTATGCCTTCTTCTTCCTATAAATTTCACTTCTGTACAAAAAAAAGGGCTTTGAAATCTGACCCTAAAAATTAATTTTGTAAAACTGAACAGAGATGTAAGCTTTTAGAAAATAAGGAGAAGGCTGTGTTCACATCAGATAAATTCATTTTTTTTTTTTTTAAAAAAATCCTGCCAAATGGATCATTCACAGCAATTTAATTCTTAAAGTTTTCGGAGAATAAAGAGCAGGCTTCAATCTGACTTCTTGAAATATTTGATAATTTGTTTTAAAATTAGGAATTTGCTGTCAGCCTCTCAAAGCAGATGCAAAAATGATATAAATTTTAATCATGTTGGCAGTCCAAGTATACTATTTCTCCAAGTCCTGTTGTAAAAGCTGTAAGTGAAAAAAAAAATAGTGAAGGAAAGAAAGATAAAAGAAACGTAATGGGAAGCATGCCCTAAACATATCTGGTTTAAACCTGTATTAATACAGTAACTTTCCTAGAATAATGTCATGAAGGTGATTGCTAGCAATATGATCGCTACCTAACCTCCCCCCCAAAATAGCCCTATTGTATTTCCTCATTTTAATAATCTCTAATACTTCAAAACTCTTCTAAGAATTTTAAGCAGTAAGAGGTGGATGTTCATCAACTATAGAAGATGACACATAACTGTGCAGTGACTAGACATTTCCCCACCCACCCCACACCAAAACAACATCAAGTTCATGGAAATGGAGACAACAGAGGCCTTGGCCACACATTGTCTTTGTGAATAGAAGACAAAGACCCTACAAGACTTGTTTCCTTCCTTCCTTATTTCCTTTCCTCCTTCTCTTTTTTCTTTCTTTCTTTTTTCTTTTTCTTTCTAAAAATTCTGTTTATTTGAGAGGTGGCCTGGGAGAAGAGGCAAAGAGAACAGAGTCTGTAGTCAAAAGACTCGCACCCTCGCAAGCTCTCTGTTCCCAGCTGGGTGACCGGGGTCAGTCTGGTTGCTGAGCCTGACTCGGTTTCCCTTGTGGATGTGCACGTGGGTGTGGTATGGAAAAGGGTAACGGCAGGGACAGAAACAGGCGTGGACAGAGATGCAGGGATAGACACAGGAGTAGGCAGGGGTGTAAACATAGATACGGAGAAAAGAAAGAGCCATGGAAGTCTGGACAAGCTCCAGAAACAGAAAAGAGACTAGTATAGACACGGAAAAGCCACAGCCATGGACAAAGCTATGGACTTATTATAGCTGGGGTGGGGTTGGTGACAATGGTGTCTACCTTGCCCCCCTCACAGGCTCCACGGCAAGCAGATGAAAGAACCCGCCATTGTTTCTCCTAAATTGGAAGTGTGAGAAACATAAACATCACCTCTGCTTGCACAGTGCCCTGTGCTTTTTCCACGAGTTTAGCAGTCTGAGTGCTCTGTGAGTAAGAGACTTTGGGGGGGAAAGTGTCATAACTGGAGCTGGTCCCTGCTTCCACTTTTCTATGCAGTCATTCACTTCACAGCCACTTAACTGAGCGCTTGGTAGATAGGAGAGACAGTTTGCCTTTCTCCGCCTGCTTTTAAACATAATTGCTAGTGATCAGAACAGTTAATAGCATTCATTAAGTTCCTTCCCTAGGCCAGACACCATAGATTACAAGGTGCCTCGGGCACATTAATCACTCATCGTCTCAAGGCTAGAAGACGAGGTGGTGTTCTCCTCATCTGGCTGACAGGGAAACTGAGGCACACAGCATGGTGAGGAGCAGGCACTGAGTCCCACAGCTCGTCAGAGGAAGATTCAGATGCCAAAGCTTGACTTTTAAGAAAACAAACATTGAGCACAGAAGTTGGGTGCCTTAACTTATCCCCAGGCAGGTGTTTTTCTAGACAGGGACAAAACTCCAGCCAACAGCTCCTAGTGTGTGCAAAGGCCTGCTACTTCATTGGAAGAGGCAAAGAAATGTGGATGGCCGTGAGGACAGGGGTACTCTAGCAAGGGCATCATTCCAATCATGAACACCTCTGAACACAGTCAAAGAGGAAATAGCTATGCATTCCGGCTGGCCTTGAACCATCTGTGTATAGCAGACTCCCTGCCTGAGTACCTGCTCCGTGCCCGGCAGGTGACACATATTCCTCTGTCCTGCCCTCTGTTTGACAGAAAGAATTGAGACCAGAGACACTGAGTTGGCCAGGATCACTCAGCAGGCAGGTATAGAAGCCGGGACTCGAACCCCTGAGTTCTGGCCTCAAGTCCAAGGTCAATGTTGGCACATTATGCTGAGCACAGGCAGAAATTGGAAGGGTAGGGGGGAGTTCAGTTTTGCTTGGATTTAGAATCATGAACAGCCTAGCAGGAAAAAATCCAGACTCCCAAGGCTCCTTGGCCTCTGATTCCACAAGCGGCCTGGTGCAGGAATGGAAAGGGGGTGCGTGTGCTCTGATTTCCTTGCTAGGGAGTTGAAGGATCCGCATCTCTCTGTCCTACAACACGAGCAGCACCCATGTAAGTCTGCCTGCTCTGCTCACAGTGCAGCGCTGGGTCTGTTTGTCTTCCGGACTTTGCAACTCCCGGTTCTTTCTGCCCCGCGGTGACGGTCCATCTTCTGCAGCTCTCCTGTGTTCACTGTCCTGTCCTGCAGCACAAATTACAGACCCATTCCAAGGGGTGGTTTTTGTCTAGCTTTTGCATTTCCCACGCTGGCTATAAATATGTAGATG
Organism: Microcebus murinus; assembly: GCF_040939455.1. Classification (NCBI taxonomy): domain Eukaryota; kingdom Metazoa; phylum Chordata; class Mammalia; order Primates; family Cheirogaleidae; genus Microcebus; species Microcebus murinus. The sequence goes on from NC_134109.1 coordinate 8,591,597, forward strand.
GTCCTTTGACAGGGGCCTTTTAACCTTTGACACATGCACAGTCCTGAATATTTAGAGGGAATAAGAAATATTTCTAATTCCCCATTAACAGACAGAGGCCGAATAAAAATGAAACGCCCAAGCACCCTGATATTAGCATTGTTGGTGCCCATGACTTTTGTCCACCCCAAGACTATTGGACCGGCCAAGCAACACTTTGAATGTCAGCACTTGTTCTAATGAAACAAGTGGAACACCTTTGAACTAGACACTAAGAAACATGACATCTAACCCAGCGTCTTACATACAGAGTCATTTTGAGTAGGGTACTTACCTTCATCACCTATGCAGTGGATATATTTAAAACCTGCCCTGCCTATGTCCTTAGCAACGGTGAGGACCAAAATGCAGATGATGGCTAGCGTCTGTTGGGTGCTTATTTGGTGCTAGCTCTGTCTGCACACTTGCATGTAATTCTCATCATTACCCTGTGAGGTAGAACTTCAGCTTACAGAAGAGGGAACCAAGGCACAAAGAGGTCAAGTTACTTGCCCAAGTCACAGAGCTAGTAAAAGGTAAAAGCCATAGGTTTGATTCTAGGTCGGTCTCCATCTGAGCCTTTGTTGGTCAAATTTGAGAGTGTATGCAAAAAAAAAATGCTTTTGCAGGCTGCAAAAAACCAACTAAGCACTAGAGATTATAAAACATATTACACTTTTTTGTTCTGTATTAATATATGGTGCTTCTGTGGGATTTGGGGAGTTGATCCTAGTTTTGTCTCAAGTTACCATCTTGGGCCTTGTGATCTAGAAATCTCCATGGCTCCCTCCATCTCTGAAATTCTAAGCTTTTATGTAATAAAATGCTGCTATCGGTCCCACCTGGCAGGGAGGGCAAGGTGAGGTTCTGGGGGAAACTGAACTTCCTCTCTCAGACCATGGAGGACCTCTTGAGGCAACTAATGCCAGAGTGTCCTGACTCTATGGGGAACCCTAATGAGGCTTCTAAAAGTGCCTGGCTGCCTCCCAGCTAGTTAAATGCCAGTTCCTGAAACAGCACAGCTCCTCCTGGTCACCGGCTGTGACCTTGGAGGCATCATGACCTTGGGCAAAGACACACCATCACCTCTGTCCCCTTAGCCTCAGGCCCCTCAATGCTAAATCTGAAATCTAAAACCGTCCAGCATGGCAGCCTCCCCGATTGGATTCAGGACCCAGAGAAGCAGCAGATGGCAGATGACTCGCCAAACCAGAGAGCACCGAGATGTTGGGGAGAGTCGTGTGTTCATTGTTTGCTCTGAGCCTTCTTCCCATGTCCACTGTCTTCCTTTCTTGGTTCTCTCTGAATTCCTTTTAGATTCTAGATGCCAAAAAGGCGGGGTCTACATTTGGACCGAGGATTTTATTTTTAGGGTCCCCGCGTAACTCTCGCCATCCGTCAAACGGGTTCCAGCCGTTCTTTAAACTGAGTCCTGCCCCTATGTATCTCTCCCCCCCCAACTAGTGCACCCTCCCCCACCTCCACCACTGCAGCCCCATCTTTGCACCCCCAGATCTGAGCTGAAATTAGAAGAGTTCCGCAAGACAAGAGTGCAAGCTTTCTGTCAGTGGCTAGTGTTGCACTCCTGATTACAATCCCACTGTGTTTCCGTGAAAAACAGCATTATCAGCCATCTGCACAGAGCGGGGAGAAAACCTGAGTAGTCTATCACTTTCAGGTTTTAGGGTAATAGCGGCTTTTACCTTCTTACTTTGATTCATTACCTTTGCAAAAGCGTAAATCTGTCATTTTGGCACTAACTTCTATCATATGCATATTAATAAGAATAATAATCACAACATCAGTGATTTGGGATTTTGTAACTGAGTTATTTTCCTTAAGTGCCAGGGCAGAGTTGGCTAGAAAGTAGCACAAATATGCAAAAGCTTTTTCCTTGGGATGGATTTCTGAACTTCACAAACATTGTTTTGTGGGGTGGAAAGGGAGCTTGCCTCATGAAATTTGCCTTTTCTAATAGGCCAGATTGTTCCTGCTAACAAAAGGGTGCTATATCTTGCTTTTGTGGTAGACTTTGTTGAACCCAGGAATGATCTGCTTAGGTTAGCACCAGTCCTTTACCAAAAAATAATTGGCCACACACTGACTACAAGTCACATTTAAGAAAACAGACCTATGTCTTTTCATTTAAAATATTTACAAGGTGCCTATGATGTGCCGAGCAACGAGCTAAGAGTTATGCATGCAAAGCTCTTTCTTCCAGTGTGCTCTGGTAGGAAATCATTTCAAGAGCATTTCTCTTTTAAAATTTGTTTTGTAATATGTGCCAGAGTCTTTTTCTCGGGGCAATAAAACAATGTTTCATTAATGATAGAGACAAATTAGTGTGTGTGATCCCAGTAATTTTCGCTTTAAACATTAGGCCTTCTCTTGCTGAACATTTTCACAGCAAGTTGATCACAATTTGACATGCATACAATTTAGGAAGATTGATTCATTATACAATTTAAAAAATTCTTGAATTGCAATTGTCAAATAATGATTGTTCAGCTAGGAGTTCTGATGTTCTGAGAGTAGCCTTACAAATCTACCCTACTGAATAAACTTGCAGAAATTTCAAAGCAAAATAAAACATTTGGCCGTGAAAAGCGATGCTAATGATTGAAAGCTAATATAAACTTAGCATGAAAGAGATACATCAAATACTGATCCTACTCGTCAATATCAAATAATATTAAATAATTTGTCTTTTATGTATAATGGGGTGATGAAAGAAGAAGAGATAGTGTCAGGATGGAAAAATGAATATTTGTTGAGTGTCTGTCTGCTATGTGCATTTAGGGTGATGCATTTTCATACTTAGACACTTAACAAGCAGATAACCATTTTCTCTGCCATATAAAGAAATGAATATTAACTCAGAGATGTTAAGCTACTTGTTTGGGGTCACACAGCATTTGGCAGCTGAGTTACCTGTCATACATTAATTGGTCTGACCCCAAAGCCCATAGGTATTCTCCCCTCTCCACCCCATGCTGCTTTTTATCCTAAATCAACCTTATTTTTCTAGTTAAAATCATAATAACATAATAGATGATCATAGTAGAAAATGGAAAAAAAAATACAGTCAAAAGGTAAAAGTTCACCCATAATTCAAATACCCATAAATAGTCACTTCTCTTGCAAGTCTTTCTTTTATGTGTTCTTATCATCATAATCATACTGTATTGGAAAATGAGGAATGACTCTACTTACAGAGCCTCAAAGCACCCATAATCATCCATTGTCTATGATTTTTAAGCAAGGAATTGCACAGGCTAATTTTCACATCTCCAGAATAAATGGGGTGGCAGAGTCTGAAGCCCGTTTGAAACTCTGAAACAGGTGGGCTGTGAAGGGCTGAGGCAGCCCAGTCTCCAGGGCCTGGGCCATGTGGCTCTGGGTAACTCTCCTGCTCATCCTATTCTATTTTTCACCAAGCACCACCTACACCCCTAACACTTCGCTGACAATCCTCTGCCTTTTCTCCCCCAAACACAATGGAAAGTTAATTGAATGTTTTATGCCTTCGAAATATCAAAGAAATGAAAAGAACGTAGGTTTCAACCATATTTCAATAATAAGTGCATTAATTTTTACCTTTTAACTGACACTTGTACTAATTTCCTTAAATGCTCTCTCTGGTTCTTTTTTGATCTGTCTGGCTTTGTTGGGCTGATGATGAAGGCTTACTTCAAATGCAAAGAGATTAGCTCTCTTTTCCTTAATAGCACAATTACAGATTGTATGATGTCTCCTTCATGAAAGAGAGCAGGGACAGACTTATAAAGTCACACGAGTTTATTACAAAAGTGGCAGTAATAATTTTAATTACTTTACTCTACAAAAGATATCAAAATTACTCTAATTGTCTAGTGGCATTTAGGAGTTGTTGTGGGTAAAATGGAAGAAAAGCATCCAATGAAGTCCCCCCCACCCCCTTTAATTGGACTTGGGGCATTGTTTTAATAAAGTACGGGGATGCATTATAACCTGGAGCCCAAATGTCATAGACCCCGGGTATATAAAAGTCTTAAGGAATGCAGAATAAGTTTTTCTGCATAATATTCAAAATGAACTAGAAACGATAACTCTAAGTACTATTTGTGGCTTACTATTTAAAGCCCAGGAAAAACAAAGAATAAACTCCTTTAATTTTGTCAAACGCGTTCAATGTTTAAATTCAGCAGTGACTACAGTTTAAAAGACCAGATGTTCTCGTGTATTTATATAATTATTTTGCACAATAGTTTACCACTGCAAAAAAAAAATCAAGACATATTATTGTATTTGGCATTTTATGCTTGAAAAAAAAATCTGGAGATTACATTATATTGAATTAATTCTGATTTTATTAAAGCCAAAGAGAAAGAGAGAGAGAGAGAGAAATAAATGGAAAGACGATCATATTATTAGTCTTATACTAAATTAAGTCCAAGAATAAGAAGTAACATTGATCTGAGAATAAAAAGCTTCAGCTCTAATGCATTTAGGTTAACAGAGAAGAAGCTGAAGCAGTTTGACCCACTGTCAGTCTATTTTAAGATGAACATTTGTTAAATTCTAATGAAAAATGTTGCACTTAAACTCTGGCAAAGAGACAATTAATACCTTCCCCCAACCCTACCACAACTCCAAAAAAAAAAAAAGAAAGAAACCTCAGAATTTAAAAGTAAAGGAAAAAACTATGAGGAATAAGCACTTTTAAAATTATCTTTTGGAGGATGCTATGTCGTAGTAAAATTAGATGCTTCCAACAAAATTGCCTAAAACTAAGGAGCTCCTGATTTATATTACATATGGATACCCAGGTAGGAAATGACACAGGTTCCCGTAATGAAGGACTTTTCTGACAGTAAATTAATTAATTTTTTTTAAAAGGCCCTTTCAATAAAAGCTACTCACCTAAAAGGAATGATTCTGGAATATAATAATAGAATGAGTGTTCTGTAATACAGTGCATTTAAAAGACGTTTTAGAGTCAAATTTATATCCTTCTAATTCTTTGTTCACTTGGATGATGAGTATGGAAAATGTTATTGGGAGGCAGAGATTGATATAAATGAATATCACATTGTCAAAGGAGAGTGAAAATCTTTTCTCATTTAATGTTATCCAGATTTAGTAACTATTTTTTTTTCCTCATAGACAAAAAAAAAAAAATTTCTTTTACTTAAGAGATATAGGAACGAAAGTCTCGGAGCAGCTATTTTAATTGAAAGGACAGAAAAAGGGCACTGCTCAGCTCTTGGGTACCTATTGTGCCCTGAAGGAGCAGACAGGCAGAGGTGCGGGTATGGTTGTTGGAGAAAGAGTTCCCTGTCGAAGAAGTTAGCATTTTGGCTCCCACATTAGTAAATTGGACGCCCCCCCTTTGTCAATTTTACCCAACACTGTCCAGAACAGGCCTCTCTCTTGGCCGTTTTGGTTCTCAGGTGGTAATCTTAGTTCCTGTCGATGGTGCGTGGCTATCGCTGACATCGTGGTACACCGCACATGGTGACAAGAGTGCCACCCAAGGAAGACCAGAATTTTTATCTTTGGTCGCTGCCATGACCTACATGCCGGGCACCCAAGAGGGTCGGAAAATAATAATTGCCGATTAAATAAATGCATGCAACTGCAGGGAAGGAGGTGAGATATCCATCACCCTACCTGGAAAAATAATTCTCTAAAGATGCTATGCATGAAATGAAAGGAAATGTGCTCCCTGGGATAGGAGAATTAAATTCCATTCAAAAGCTGTTTCAGCCTTTCAGTGTACGATTAAGAGCGAACTGGCCTTCTTCCCTGGCCTCACGGGGTCTCTCGGAGACGCCCCAGAGGCTGCGCGACCCTGCAGGCATCTTGGTGAACCCGGACCCTGCCTGGCTCGCCCTTTCCCGAATTAATAACTGCTGCGGCGGCGTGCCTGTTCACACGAGCACACTGTTCCGTTAGCAGTTTGTGCTTGGTGGGCAAAGATGGGGAGGCAGGCAACTCAGCCCTTGCCAAAACTCCGAATGTGCGACACCACAAGAAAGACACCGTCAGGAGCAGTTGCTAATTTATTTTAAGTGCCCCCTGAGTTTTTAATTTATCTGGAAAAATAAATAGATAAATCCGAGGCTGTCTCTGCCAACCCAGCCCAGCACCGGGCCTGCCAGTGGCGGTGGAGGTTTGCGGGTGACAGCTACCGCTGCCAGGGAGAGGTGTCACAACGTTCAGCCAACAAAGCAGGGTGAGCGATGACTATTCCTGGTTGCATTAGAATCGGATATATCACATTTGTATAGAGCTGACCTTTCCTTTTCCTAAATTGGCTGCCGACACACATGCTAAATATTTTTTTTTTTTTTCCTCTCCAGATAGTCTGCAATTCCAAACAGTACCGCAGACTTCTCCAAGCCCGGATTCAGTGGCAAGTTTGGAATGCAATCAGTCTAGTTTAGAAATTCATTATCCAAAGTGAGGAGCCCGGCGAATATTATAGTTCCATAAATATGCAGATTTTGTTTATTTAAACATTTTTTTTATTACACTTTGTGTTTTCCTAAATTGGGTCATCATTTTAATATAATTGGAATCTGATGTGTGTCCTGTTTTCCTTAGAAGCCATCTGGTTCATTTTCGACTTTCAGAAACCAAATTATTTGTGGTAATATCGGGCTTTGCTCTCGGCTCCTTTTGAACTAAGACGTGGCTTCGGAGCGTTGGACCAAGGAAGTCCAAGCACAGTGTCGGGGGGGGGGGACTCCCTGCTCCCCACTCTCCCCACTCTCCTGACGGCCTTCTGAGCTGGGCAGCTAGGGTGGGCCCCATGCCATGAAAATCGAGGGGGAACGAGAGAAAGCAGCCCTCGACTGAAGAAGATAAATAGGTGTAGTCATTCGGGTACCATCTTGGATGGAGGGCAGATGGCTACCAACCACCGGTGTGGTTAGGAACACAGAGTGCGGTTCCGACACCTCTCTCTCTGAGTCTAACCAGACCATGAGCTCCCGAGGGCAGGAGGCTGCGGCTCTGGACAGCTCCCCTTTTCATCAGACTGAGCGCCAAGGAGGTGCTGCAGATGTATTTGCTGACTGACTGATGGACGAGGACTCCAGAAACCCCGAGTTACAGCAAAGCAGTGCCGTTATCCTTTGCTGCACAACGTGTTACTCTGAAACCGAGCGACTGCTCTCATAGTTCCTACCGGGTCAGAAACGCAGGCATGGCTTGCCTGGCTCCCCCCACGCCGGGTCTCTACGACGGCTGTGGGTCTCCCTCAGTTCCTGCCACATGGACCTTCCCGTGGGACAGCTGGCAGGTGGCCGCCTGCTCCATCTGAGTGAACAAGGGCCCAGAGGAAGTGTGAGCCAGGCGGAAGTCAGCGTCTTCACATCCCATCATATGCTCTTGCTCTACTGGAGACCAAAGAGTCACTAGAGCCCGACCACACTCGGCGGGAGGGGATCACACAAGAGCACGAGTCCTTGGGAGCCGTGTCGGGAGCTGCTGGTCCGGCCCTTGAGGACGTTTCGGTACAGCAGGCCAGGATCCAGGAGTGACCCCCACAAGACAGCTGCGCCTACATTGGTAATAAGAAATTAAATGGAAATGATCTTCTATGTTGCACCCCCTTCAAAATGCTCACCAGTGCCCTTCCTTTACTCATTTATTTACAGGCATGGTGGAGAACGAGGCCAGCGTTTTCTTCCAAAGCCCACCAGTATAAAGTTCTTTTTCAAATTTGCAAATTTAATTCCTTTGACTAACAAACCTTTATTAAACTCATCCTAGAGAGGGAGAGAGCTCTGTAGTGGTTAACCGCCACCGGCTCTAGGCTTGCTTAGGTCCTACCCCTGCTCTCCATGCCAACGAGTCACGCCCCCGCAGCAAGTTTATCGCTCTCCTCCTTGGTTTGCTCACGTGTAAGTGAGGATCACAACAGAACCTCCCAGGCAGGGCAGGTGTCGGGATGAGATGAGCAAATGTAGTGGTTTTCAAACTGCAGGTCACAACCCATTCGCACGTCCGAAGTCAGTTTAGCGCAAGCCTTGGCAAACTTTTTTCTGCAAAGGGCCAGAGAGCATTTCGGGCTTTGCAGGCATGATGGTCTATGCAGCAACTCTGCTTTTGCAGTGTGAAAGCAGCCGTAGATAATGCAGAAACAAGTGAGTATGGCTGTGTTCCAATCAATTTCGTTAACAAAAACAGGTGGTGGCAGGCTGGATTGGGTTCGAGGGCCACAGTTTGCTGACCCGTGCTTCAGTGGATTGCAACGAGCATTTTAGAAAATAAATTAGGTAGAATTGAAAATATCAACGTGCGATGCACATAGGAAAGATGAATATAGTTTCTTAAAATTTTGGTCTCCGCAGCATAGATATAGACATGGCTATGGCTATATATATGTGTATACATTTATACGCACACACAGACACATACATATCATCTACCAGATTGAGATGTAATATGTATTTGTTTTCATAGTTCGTGATTTAAAAAAAAAAAAAGAACAAGAAAGCCACTAAGTTAATGCACGTAATGCACTTGGTATGGCGCCTGGCCCCATAGCGAATGCTAAATAAATGTGAGCCACGATTAGCACTTTTTGCCAGATGCAGCAGGGGTCATGCAGGAACAAGCTGCAGCCGTGTCCCCAGGGAGGCATAATTGAGAAGGAATCAGTGACGACGACGGGCAGACCAGCGCTCCAGGAGGCTGACTGGGAGCCGGTCGGATGGAAGAGGCGAGATCGGTACCTTTGTAGCACTGAGATGACCCACACAGTGGCAGGTGTCTGTCCCAGTCGGAGGGAGACCTAAAGAAGGACCAGGTTTTCCTAGCTGGGCAAGGGTTGGGCTCCAGCCTGACTTTGAAAGATTGGGAGGATATAGATGTTTAGACCTGGAAGTGGTGTAAAAATTAGTTGGCGGTAGTCAGTTTAATTTTCTCTGGGAATTGTGCTTATTAAAGCATGTATACATTTGTCTACAGATATTTAATTGAGCAACCGTTACATGCCAGGCACTATTCTAATACTAGAGATATGGTAGTAATTGCAACAGAATCCTGATCGTTTGGAGCTTACATTCCAGTGGGAGAGACAGAAATGAAATAAACCAGTGTGCGTGTGTGTGTGTGTGTGTGTGCGTGTGTGTGTGTGCGTGTGCGTGTGTGTGTGTGTGTGTGCGTGTGTGTGTGTGTGTGTGTGTGTGTGATATGGCTCTGAAGTAGGGTAAGAACAGAGTGGCGGGGACTTGGGAAAGCATTTGGGGGAAATGTGATGGAAGCGACGGAGTGAACCTCTGAATTCCTGGGGGAGAGGGTGGCAGGCAGGGAACAGCCAGTGCCGAGACTCTGAGCCGGGCATAGGCATGGGGTGAATGGCAACAGCAGGGCTCTCCCACCCAGCCCCGGGGGAAAACTCAGAGCAGGTGGGAGGTAGGGCCTTTGACTCCCAGAACCGGCAGCCCATCTGGGAACAGGGGTTTGCTTCCCTTCTCGGTCAGCACTGATGAGCTGCAGGTTGGGAATCTGTGCCCGTTGCCCGGCCTGCTGACAGCCAGCGTCAAGAAAGGGAGGAATCGGGACCAGAGCGACAATCGTGCTTTCAGTTGCTTCTACTCTAGGAAACGTAATGACAAATGAGTAAATAAACACACACAGAAACCCTGCTGTAGATTGCAGACCAACACGTGTCTCCATGCGGAAGCCAGATTGAGGGTACCCCAGAAGTAGCTCTCCCCGGAGCCCTGTGGACAGCTCAGAATGGCGTGATTTTCTTTTTCTTTGTGCTTTTAGGAATGCTCTATGGAAGGCTCTTTTTTTCTGAAAATAAAATAAATGTGTGTCTTCATAATTAGCACTTACACCATACGTGTTGTTCATGGCTTCTCCCTCATCCACTTAATTAATATTTGAATATGCTTTGCCTTGAGTGATATATTTTGAGAATTTCAGGGAGAACTAGAATGCTATTTGGAATCCCCACTTCTGCTCATGCTGCTGTTCTCCAGCACCTTGCTCGAACTTGCACTCACACACATGTGTCCACCCGTGCCTGTGCACGCACACGTATGTATATATGCACCAGTGGGTCTGAGCACAAGGCCTCTCTTTGCCCTATCTTTGTTCCCCTAAGTGACACTCAGGGGACAGTTGTATAATTTTAAATGCCTAAAGTGAAACAAAAGTATCTGTTGAATCAGCCAACTGAGACGCAGTCCTTATCACGTGCCAGGCCAACGCCCCTTCCTTTTAGGACGTTCACAATCCAACGAGGCAGTCCAGATTACAGGGCACAGTGGGCAGGGTAGGCTCTGGGCCTCAGCAGTTTACCTGTCCCTTGGGAGGTGTGTTAGCATGTGGGACACTTTTGGAATGGCACAGTATGTGGCAGGGAGCTGAACTCTGTATCTTCTGTTTATTGAGCATCTGTTATGTTCAGTCAAGGTCGCGGGCACTCCTTATTCATTACCTCACTTAACACCCCATGGTGCAAGCTCTCTGACGCTATTCTGCAGCTGGGGAGACAGGACTCGGGCTGGAGTTGCTGGACTTTCTGACTACCCGCTGTCTCAGGTTTATGGAGTATGCAAATTGGGAGCTGGGGCTCTGCGGTCAGCCTGCTTTTGAGTCCTAACGCTTGAACTTTCTAGCTATATGACCTTAGCAAGTTGCTTTACTTAGTTTCTTCATCTGTAAAATTGGCATAGTAATAGTACCTTGCTGTGGCAGAGACTACTAGGTAGTTATCCAGGATCCACCTTCCACTTCATCCTTTCTAAATAAACCCTGGCATTACTGAGGACAGCACTATGCCCAGCCAGATACTACTTTCTCAGCCTCTCTTGCATAGGGGGTTGGATGAGGAGATTTAGGTGGACATCATCCAGTGGGGTTACTGGGGAAAACCTTCAAAGGGAGTCAACCAGTCTGGGAGGCTCACCCCCTTGCCTCCTCTTTTCCCTTTTGCTGCTTAGAATGTGGGCCTGATGGCTCGGGACACAGCAGCTCTCTTGCAACCATGAGGTGATCTTAAAGATCAAAGTGATGAGCTAAGGGTGGCAAGAGCATAAAGTTGGAAAGATTCTTGGTCATCAATTCAATGCAGAGTCACCATAGCAGCTCTGTGGAGTTCATGTTATATAAAATAAAAATAACACTTAAATTATTTCAGCCACTGTTATTTTGAGTTACTAACAGCTGAGCAGAGTTCCTAGCTGATATACCACCTTATGGGTTTGTTGAGATAATGTACAAAAAAAAATGTACTTTTTTTATACCTGCGCCACACACCCCATAAATTTGAGATATAATTATTGTCGTAACTAGGAGTTTATATATATGTAAAGTCTGTATTTAAAGGGCACTTCAAGAAATTATCAGTTCCACTTACTGATACCCCCAATTTACACAGGCAACAGGTAAGTTCCAGAGAGGTGAGGGACTTGGCCAAGGACTCACAGCGCCAGGGCTGAGATGGGGGAAGGAGGAGCGGGGAGGGTGCACTTTGATACCCGTTTCTCACCCCAGCAGCAGTGACCTTCTCATCATGCAGTTTCACCTTCATTTCTCTCCAATCTGAAAAAGAATAAGAACTTTCAACTCAACAGGAGTGCAGAGCTTGTTATCTTACAAAGCCTTGGCTTTTGCCCACAGTGGTCAGCCATGACCTTTTCCTCTTGCATTGCTGTGAGGAGCCACCGAGTTCAGACTTCTGAAGAGCTGGCAGGAAGAGGGTTGGGGCGGGGGGGGAGGGTGTTGGCTGCGGTTCAGTTATGGCTGTAGATTGTAGTGCAGGGACTCAGAGCTTGAACTTGGGTGGAGAATTAAAGGTCGGGTTCTCTGGCTTGCAGATAGGCATCCATGGCACGCCGTGGGGTCGACGTTGAATTGCACACGTAGGAAGGGGAGGCCGATTCCCCAGACGCAGCCAAGAGGCCGGTTTCTGGAAGGGCAAGGAGTGGATGAAGGATACAGGAAGAAAACTGCGAGGACGGGTGTGCATCAAAAGGAGAACATTGACTTGCTTGAGTTAATTTTGTTTTTGCAGTAAGACAAAAAAGCAAAAACCCACAAACATCAGTTGTATCACTAACTCCAAATTTACCACTGAATCAGAACACAAACAAAGAAATTCCTTCAAACTTGTAAGGTTTGCACAGCACCTTATATTTACAAAGTGCTTTGTATGATTTCAGGGAGACAGGGTAGCCACATTACTCTCTTCCTGCAAATGAGAAAAGTGATAGGCAGAGACCCCAAATGATTTGCTCAGGGTCTCCCAGCTGGTCAGGGAGGTGGTCCTGGGTCTCCTAACTCACTGCGTGGCCTGGGAAGTGGGGAAGCTTCCTGCAGAGACTGGCTGGAGCAGTGAGAACACCGAGTAAGGAGAGACATCCCGAAATAGTGCTGCAACCTCTGGCGGATGCAGAAGGGGAGGGACAGTGTGAGCTGTGAGGCCCATCGTATTGGGGGGGGCCACGTGTGGGGGGCATCGTCTTATGGTTTGGAACAGGATGTCCTGTGGGCAACCGTAGGAAAATGGGGGAATGGTCGAAGCATGTCTTCACTGGCAATAAAAGGTGCGGGAATAAGGCCTTCTCCCTCCCCTGTGCCCCGCTGTGGTGGCCCTGCCATCATGGCCTGACTCAACCCCCCAACCACCTGACCATTCTGGAGCATGTCGCTCTTGTTCCCTAATGACACACATTTTATGGATTAATTGTGGGCTGTCTTTTTCTATGGTGCAAGTTAATATGAGGTCTATTGCCTTCCCATAAGGGGAGGACATACATTTGAGTTCGCCGTGTTGAATTCCGACTTTGTGTCTGACTGTGAGATTTCGGAGAGTTTGTTCTCCAAAATGCAGATTTTAAAGATCCACCCCGCAGCATTGTTGTGGGCATTAAATCAGAAAATAGAAAGCCCCCAACACTGCACCTGACACCTGACATGGAGCTGGCAACTGAAAATCAGTCCCATTCTTTGTCCCTCTCTCTCTGGATGCTTGTGAGGGCAAAATGAAATATTGGTGTTTTAAAAACATCAACTCTCACAACTTACTGAAGAAGACCTTTACAGACAGTTAACGCCAGTTCCCAGGAACTGACAAGTCATTTGTGATTTAATTCATTCATTTATTCATTCTTCAAAACCAACATGTTTTCTTTTAAATATGTTAATCAAGTGCCTTAAAATGTTTGTAAGATTTGATTTGGTAATATCACTTCTCAGACTCTAGCCCATTGAGAAATTCTAAGTATGAAAGTACTTTAAATGAAGTTCCACCGAAACATTATTTTTGGCGGCAGAAAATTGGAAACAACCATAATGGCAAAAAGGTTAAATACACTGTGAGACATTTGCACAGGGAAATGCTAGAGTCTCCATTAGAAACTTTATGGAGAGAGAGAGTTTATAATGATACAGAGAATGATTATTATATGTGGAAACAAGCAGGATGTGTACTCACAGATACATAACCGCAAAATATAAATAGGAAAAACATTTAAATACTTACATATAATTATGTAATCAGTTAAAAATAATCATGGCCATACATAAGATAAAATACCATGTGTGGTGTGCAAGAATATTTAACACTCCAGAAGACTTTTCATGATATATTAAGCAGGAATAGCGGGTTACAAGGCTGGACATACAGTATGATCCAAATATTCTTTTTAAAGATCCTTATTTTTACATAAACACTGAAATAATGGCTAGAACCCTCAACACCTGAAGGAGTGAGAGGTACACGGTGGGTTTAATAAAGTCATTTTTATTTTCTTCATGCTTTTCAGAGTTCTCAAATATTCTACTGTCAACATGAATTTCTTTGGAATCAGAAAGACCCTTCCAGTAATAAAGTACGGTTGTTCATGTTGTTCACCGGGTGTTTCTGATTCTGCCACATCTGTGTCCCCGTGTGAGTGACCACTTGGCACTCCCTGGCCCCCGGCGGTTGAGTGGAGCCATGTAGTCGGGTCCGGCTGAGGGCTTGAGAGCACCCGTCACTTCTGGGTTGGGGCGTCTGATTGTCAGCGTTAGAATCTCTAGAACGTTTTTCTTTCAAGCGCAGCAATCACGTCGCGGTACTGCAGTTGGTTTGCTCTGTCAACCTCGCGTCCCTCTGTGGTCACCAGGGCTGGAATTCCTCTGCACACCCGGGACAGACTCAGAGCACAGATGAGAAGCAAACTCACGTTGACTTCAAGCGTTGGCGTTTGGGGATTGGTGTCATTGCTGGGCGCTGCAGCACAATCGAGTCTAGTCCAACTGACACCAACACGGTTGGAAACCATTCCTGGACGCTTACTCACCCCCAGGTAAACATTCATTGTCTTTAAGTAGTGAGGCCAGTGGATTTCTTTTTCTTTTTCTTCTTACTTTTCCCAGTTGTCTATAATGGATATGTTTGTCTTTCCTTGAAAAATGATCAAATAATCAAATCAACTCTGTAAATGAAACAAGACATCCCAGCAAGACAATGTGACGCGTTTGTCCTTTCCGTGGGCGATTTCGTGGATTCCCACTGATCCCATAGTGTCCGTTCACTGCTTCCCCCAGAGTGGGCGGGCTGGCCCGGGCCGGGGGCAGGTGGGCACCTGTGGGCCTGGCCTCACCCAGGTGGCAGCAGATTATGTGGAGCATAAGGGGAGACTTTAGGAAAACTGAAAAGTGCAGGCGGTCGGATGGCATTTGTGGGTCTCTGCCCATGCTCAGAGCAAAGGAATTCGAGGACTCTCCATCTCTCAATTTATTTTCAGGAACAAAATATCCTTTCCGGGTGAGTTTGAGCACAGCCAGACATAGGAGCAAAGAGTTTGGAGAGCGAAGCCTGTTTCAGTCCTTCCCTCATCTGAGTCTGTCCCGTGCATAGCAGAGAGTCTGTGCTGCCACTGTGGACACCAAGGATGGCATCTGGACCCTGCTACTGTCTGTCACCCTTCCTTCCACTTAGTCAGACCCTCAACATCTTCATCTCTGCCCTACATCCTGCGATGCCCCTGAGACGTAGATCGTGGTCACTGAGGGGGGTTAGGTGTTTGGTGGTCCTGGGACAAGGGGGAGGCTCTGTTTTTTGCCGTTCGGGGGCAAGTGACCCAGGAGGGCCCTGCGAGCTCCCCACCTGTGGAATTAGACGCTCGATCCTCGTGGGGGGTCCCCCAGGAGCTCAGCCTCCAGACACAAACGCCTGGGAGATCTTAGGGCTGCACTTGCAGAATGAGGAATTAACAGGCAGAAGCAGGTGAAGGCATTCCTGGGCGGGTAAGAAAGCATAAACAAGAGTTGTACGTGCTTGAAGAAACACAGGGGCATGATGAAGCGCGTGAACAAATGTATGAGGAGCAGCAGAATACCGCACCCGGGAGCTGCCCGTCTTAACAGAGACAGTGCATCCGGTCTTGCTCGTGGTGGGAAGCTCAGTCACCGGGCTGTTTTCCATATCTACAGACTATTCGTTATTTTTCTTATTCAACAAATATTTCTTGAGCACCTCCGCTGTGCCAGGCAGTGCTGCAGTGTTTAGGATACATCTGCAAGTGACTCTCCTCTCTTCCCCCTTTTTCATTTTATCTGAAATAAATTTATCTTACAAGAAAAATTTATAGCACTGCCGTAGAGGAGAAGCCACATCCTTGTCATTCATGGAAGATCATCATGAAAATAAATACAATTAGAAAGACAAAATCATCTTACTCTCATTAGATACCGTTGCCTGAAGCAGGCTCCAAGCTCAAGACCTCATCCTCTTTATTAAAAAGTGAAATTTAGTGAGTGCTAGAAGAGTGATAGAGACCTATTGACACCATGTAGATCCTTTTGTCTTTAATACAATCAGGACAGTGAGGAAAGAGTTGACAAAGAGGCAGCACAGTCCCTCTCATGGTGTGCATGTCCCCTGTGCAACCTATTGACACCATGTAGATCCTTTTGTCTTTAATACAATCAGGACAGTGAGGAAAGAGTTGACAAAGAGGCAGCACAGTCCCTCGCATGGTGTGCATGTCCCCTGTGCCAACCGGATAAGCTCAGACACATGACACCCTTTAGGGAAAACCAAAATGAAGAATCATAGTCCTTTGCATTGTTTTAATTTTACTTATGAAGCTTGAATACCTCATTGCATTCACTCTAGAGCAGGGGTCCTCAAACTTTTTAAACAGCGGGCCAGTTCACTGTCCCTCAGACCGTTGGAGAGTGCGCACTGTGGGCCCGGGACGAGTCGGCTGCTAAGCGGGACAGGCAGCGGCCGCAAAAACACCCCGAGGGCCGGATGAATGTGCTAGGCGGCCCGCATGTGGCCCGCGGGACGCATGCTCTAAAAGATCAGTACCCCCACTGCCCAATCAGAGCATCACCCCAAGAGGCAGGAGTCCTTTCAACAGATGAGAACAGTGAATCCAAACACAGTTGCCTGATGCCACAGACCTGGCAGGCTCAGATCTGTCCGCCGCCAGGTCAGACTCTGTCCACTGACCCATGGGGACCTACTTGTCGTCATGGCCTCTTCCCGGTCACCATGGGGCTGGTGGGCCGGATAGGTGACTTCATGTTTCCTCCAGATGAAATCAATTTGCCGCACACTAGAGAGTATATCATTCTAGAAATGGAACCGCTCTTACCTGAAAGGAAAGAAAAATCGAGCCGTTTTTCCCTTTCTGCTCGTCATTATGCATTTTCCAAGCAGTCTGCCTTGTAATGGCTCTGTGCATCCTTTTAGGGACCCGCGTTTCCCCGTGAGGTGTCGGACAGAGACTGAGAGAGGACTCAGGAGGGAAAGGGTTAAACGTTTTATTATTCTTGCTGCATTTGTAGTAAATTGTGTAATAGTTTTCATGTCTTAATTACTTAAATTTTATATTGAGCTATAGTGATATTATCTCTCTTTTTGTCTCCACACAATTGTATTTTATAATAGCTTTTATTAGAACCTACATGAATGGAATTTAAAATGAACACATCATTTCTGTTACTTGTGCAGTATAGAAAAGAGAGCACTTCTCTGATATTTGGCATGAAAAGTACTTTCCTTTGTATTTTATGACACATCGCAAGTTATATTAGGTGGGGACATATTTTGAACAGAATGGTAACTAAGGGAGACTGCAGAACCTCTTTTTTTTCTGCTTTTAGTAACTTCCTTGGTGAAGAAAGGTGTGGGGTATTCAGTGTATCAAGAAAAACTCCCCCACAAAAAGAGTCACCTAATTATAGTAAAATGCAAATGATATATATTACATATATACTTTTTTAACCTGAGGTTTTCTTTTAGGAAAATTGGACATGGTCTCTGTATTAGAGAATTGTCAGAAAATTAGGTGTTCAATTACAATATCGCATTTCATCTGTTAATGTAGCAGATACATTTATTTTTTTTAATCCAATGGTTAATAGTACGTGTTGCAAATTACACAAATTGTGCCCCACTCTGCTCCTTATAGAAGGTTGTGATCCTTCCAACATGGAGCCTTCAACATGAACCAATACCTTGCGTTCATAGAAAATGTAGCAAGAGCCTCAGTACGGATCTGGAAATGGTTTTCCTTTGTTTGTGTGGTTTATTTTTTTTTCATCTCCCCATTTTTTTAAACAAGTGTAGAGGACTCTGTAAATCAGAAAGTCTGGTTCCTACAGAGGCTCAAATACAAAGGGGGAAAAAAACTCAACAAAGGATTCAGTGGGTACTTGAGAATGATGGCAATGGAAATAAATGGGAAGAAATATTATAGATGCATATTTAATATTGTTGTGTTTATTGCTTCATTTATAAAAGTCAACCAGCTAGAAAGTGTGAAAGAATAAACTCCTGGCTGGATGTGCGTGAGACACAGTGTAAGGTGTATCTTAACTCTTACCAGTCCCAAGGCAATTAATTTACAAAGCCATTGCTTTATTATAATGAATGTGGTTTTTCTGGCTGGAAGGAAAAAAATGCGAAAGCAATAGGTCTCTCTTCTTGGCCAATGTCTGTCCCTGCCTTTCCAGTTACTACATTCCCCAAAAGGCGTCTTCTTCCAGGCCCAGCTCAAAGGTACCCCCTCTGTGAAGCCCCTTGGGCTCCCTGGAAATAGTAACAATTGCTCTCTCTCTATTTTGGCTCCCAATGTGCTTTGAATCCCGAGGCAGCATATCTATACATCCCTTGTCATTAGATACAGCCACCCCACCCCCCACCAAGCGGGAGGCCTTTTCAGAGAGGGACCTCATCCTACCAAGTTCATAGTCACAACACCCAGTCCATTCCCTCTCTCACGCTCCAGGCTTGAAAACCATGCTGGCAGCACAGAATGGATCCCGGCCAAGGCAGTGTCCCCTACTTAGCGTTTAGGGGACCAGGTCTTGCAACCCCACACCAAAAGAGAACATTCTCTGCCCTTAAGAAAAGATAAATTATCTGCCTAAAGGTTTCTGCCCTCAGGAAATTTGAAATTCTTTTGATTAAATAAGACATGAAACAATGGGAGACACATGTAAGATGGTAAAGTGCAAATTTCAAGTGGTAGACTGGATTTTCTATAATCATCAGTGGAGAAGCTCGAGGGATCGGACCCAGGGTTGGGGAAGGATTCCAAGATAAGAGTAGCAATCCCGTGCATGACTCCACGAGGCCTGGCCCCACAGGGCTCTGAAGAAAGCTGTGCCTTCTTGTGTAGGGGTCACCAAGAGTCACATAAGACCCCATTTCACATGGAAGAAAGGAAGGAAGGGTGGGGGGGAGGGAAAGGGAAGATGGAGGGAGAGAGAAAAGAAAAAAAGAAAGAGAAAGGAAAGGAAGAAAGAGAGAGAAAAGAGGAAAAGTGCAAAAACATCAGACCCCTGTCTTCTTTGCAAGTATCTCTCCGTGATTTTCCTATTACCAACTCCAGTCCCCTTCCAGATGACGGTTCTTTTTAATTTGCAATTCAATATCTCTCCGTTTACCCAGATCAAACTCTCCTTCCAAACTGGGCAGCTCCAGGATGGCCAGAGTCCTCTACTCTGCCCGGTACCACCCTCCTTTCCTGCTCCTGGGAAGAAGCGTCCGTCCCTGGGCGCGTCACCCCGCCGAGGTCTGGCTCCTTTTGCTCACACCCCATCCCTCCCGCTCCCCTCCTCCCTGCCAGTCCACTCTTGCTTCTCTCTTCTCTTTATTAACATGTCCACACTGTTGCTAAACATGAGGGGCTTCTTGAGGAACTCATCTCACCACATTTGTTTGGGTGTTACAGGGATGCTCCGCATGGAGACCGAGAGACACAGAAATAGATTCTGTTGATTTGTGAGGCCTCGCCGTTTTCCATTCCCCATCAGTATGGGCAGGCACGGCGCAGCCAAGAAATGGAGCGTCCGCTTCCCACGTCTCATCTGTGAACTTTAGCACCGGATGTAAATCATTCATAAAATCCCAAAGTGCCGGAAGGTAACTGTCCCTCATTTTCACAAACATACACTCCACACACTGTACCTAGTGCTTGCTATCGTTTGTTACCAACGGTGGGAGCAGAATTTTAATGACTACCAGAAATAAATTTTCAGCAGCAGGGGGGAAAAAAAAAAGAAAGAAAGAAAGAAAGAAAGGAAACCTCGTTCGGGTAGTTCTGGAAAACCTAACATCCATTCATCCTTATCAAAGTCCTCCTGGAAGCAAGAAGGTGTCACATTAGGTTGTCACAGGCCCACACGTCCCTTGGAGAAGGACTTTGAGGGAGATGAGATGTGTGGTTTCGGGGTTCTCTTTTCCAGTCTTTGGGGAGGGGTGTCAGATCTGCGTTCATGAAGAATCTCTCAAAGACTCTTGCAGAGGGCATTTGCCTCTGGTCTGCCTGTCTTCCTTGGCCGTCCCCTTTACGTCACTTGGACCCCATTGAGATGTTGAATTATATTCATTGAGCATCTAGAGAAGACACAGTTCCTCCTTCCAAGATGTTCATAGTCTTGTGGGCCTGGGGACAAACATGTATGTCAACAGTCACGTTGTGGAGTAGCGTGGTAGACCTCTCTCGCTTTGCCTGTCCCTGTCTTCTGGAAACAGAGAATGGGTTTCCTGTGGGGGATTTGGATGGGTAGTTAGGTCAGTTGAGGGACTCTGCCTTCGTCTGGCCAGGGAAAGAGCAGGTGACCCACCAAGCTCAGATAACCTGTGGGGTGGAGTGACACGAGAAAAATGATGGTCAAAGATTGATGCATCCCATCCGTGGTGGTTCCTACTACCAAGTCCCCTGGAGTTGATCCAATTCCTGTCTTCTCAAACCCTGGTTGTTCAGCCCTCCTTCTAACTTTTGGGCTACACTCTGACCTTCCCAATCAACTCTTTTCCACAAAAGTCATCCAGAGTCAGTTTCAGGTGTTTGCTACCAAGGTAGCTTTGTGGATATCTCTGGAAAACACTGCAGTGGTTAATATTAAAGAATGTACAGGGTTCAAAACAGGCACAGAGTGGGGAGAGACCCATTTGGTTTGAAAAAGGGGAAGAAGGCTATCAGAGAAGGTTTCATGGAGGAGGTGATGCTCAAAAGATTGTTAAAAATAGAGGCACACAGATGAACTTCAGAACTCTTTTGTAAGATACACACCAAAGTTGTGAAGCTAAGGCTCTAATGGCTCACAAGGACATAAGTCCTCCAATTAATATCTACCAGATACATTCCTTGTGTGAGGCATCATAAAAATTACATGTCATTTTCTTAAATCCTCTCAACTCTGCCTAGGAGCACACAAGAGGCTCTCAAGTCCTAGCTTTCTGGACTATACCAGCGACCTTCCCTTTTTTTATCTTTGGAAGTAAAGCTCCCTTGCTTTCTTCCAACAAAGAGATTCTATACTATAATTTCACAAATTTCCAATATAATAATTATGTGGGGGTGAGGGGAGGTTCCTAGATAGCTCATCCTTGATAGTCTCTGTTAAAGAGACTAAGATAAATGAGAAGAGTAAGTGGAGAACGTGGATATCATTTGACATTTCTACGGTAACATTTCCTCATTGCTTTGTAGGTCAGCTGGAAGGGGAGGACCTAAGGAATCCGGCCTTTAATAGGTCCATTGAAAGTTTAATGAGAAACACCTATTTTATCTCTCCCAGAATTTATCCCTTCATTCATTTATGCATCCATGTGCTCATTTATCAATCAATTCATTCATTCTTGATTATACTCTTTAAAGAATCATTAACTTATTGAAGGGTAATGTTATATAAGCATAATGAAATGCACACTGAATTTTCTCTCTGAAATCCCGAAGGGGTGGTTATTCTAAGTAGAAAATACATTGGTCTAGGTGTCCTGGGATGTGGATTCCAACACTGCAGCTTACCAACTGTGGGAACTCGCTCTTTGTTTTTACCCAAGAATAATCACCTCTGCTCTATCTGCATCTGAGGGTTGTCAGAAAGACTGCATGAACCCATGGACCCACTGGAAACAAAGTTCTGTGCTTTGTAACTCGAATTCCCAGTTACGTGCTGTGGTTGCCTGGATTCTAGCTTCCTGCCAGTAAGGAGAGGTGCGTGCTTATAAAAGTCGTTTCCACTGGCCACATCCCGTTTCCCTCCTCTGGGATATGGGGCAGGGCAGCTCTTAACTACTCCATCTCAAATATTCTTTCCAGCTCAAAACATTTGTGATTCTCTAAAACGCATAATCACTGTATATTTAAAGACGCATGATTCAAGTCTTTGTCCACCGTGAGATACAAGCCTGGCCTAGGGTCTGTGGGACTCTGGGACAGGCCTCAGTGCCGCATGTTGTCAGCTGGCTCCCGATTCGGTCATTAAAGCCTAGTCGCACGGCTGCTCCCCGTTCCCGCTGCACCTCTGCCCCATCGGGAACTTTCTACACGCGCTTGGTGGCCTTTCACCTTGTTGCCCCCATGTCAGGCTAGCAGCGATGATAGCCCCTGTCTGAAGGCCCAGGTTGCTCAGATAAAGAATTTACACCCACCCCTAGAAGTGCCTAGTGAATATCCTTGTCCCACGTTCTTCTCCCTGCAAAATAGAAGCCTGGATGCGACGTCCCCAAAACTCTGAGGTTTTGCGTGCTAAGACCCCTCAACACGCGGCCTCTGCCTGCGTGTCTCTCCCTCTCTCTCCCTCCTTTTCCCTCCCGCCTTCCTAATACCAGTGACGGCAGCTAACCCCGTTTGGAGGACTGGGTCTGGACCTGCCGCTCTGTTAAGAGCTTTGTGTGGCTTTAGCTCATCGCACTCTCACAAGAACGTCATGACAAAGGTCCAACTACCCTTACTCTAAATTTTATGTGTGAGGAAACTGGGAACCAGAGAAGCGGACTGACCTGCTAAAGAGTCCCCGGCTGGTGGGTGGTGGCACCTGGTGGAGTCACGCCGGGCCTGCCTGCCGCCAGGGTCTCTAGTTTGTAACCATGGTGACTGCCACCACCCTTACAATGATTTCTCCCTCTCCATTCTTTTCCTCTCTGTCTGTTCCCACGTCTCGCCCTCCTCACACACCCCAAGCACACGGGCAGATGAGGAAATAGAGGAGGAACTGCCACCCAGCCCGGCCTGCAAACCTCACCAAGTCGTTTCCCTCTCCTGGCCCTTGATTCTCAATGTCAGTGTCTAAAACAGGCCACCGATCCCCTTCAGACCCGAACTCTTGGTTCTTTATTCAGTTTTAGATTTTTTTTCTTCAAATATCTATATTAGAACTCGTATTTCTACAACTATATAGTTTCTTCTTAAAATGTGCGATGATTTATCTTTTTTCTCTATTATCTGCATTTACCCTGTTCTCTCACCATTTTTACCTTGGCTTCGCATCTTTGCCCCTAAGAGGGTTCTCATGTTGTCCCTCCATGTCACCGATTCAAATTCTGCTGTTTTCTACCCTGGCCCCTGTGTGGACTGCATTCTCCTGCTCCGTCTGAGTCTCCTCACACTGTCTTCTTACTTCAGCCCCTCTTGCCTCTTTGTCATCTTGTCAGCCTGTTTTTTTTTTTCTTGAGGTTTTTTTGCTCCTTTTCCAGAGACCTTGTCTTCTTTATGCCATTAAGGGTTTTAAACGTTTTTTAAAAATTAGAAAACAAGAAAGTTGTTCTGGATGCACTAAGGGAGCAAAAGTGAGTGTCCGATCTACTTTCTGCCCCGATGCAGAAGCTCCGATAGAGATTGTGCACGTGTATGTGTGTACATGTGCACGTGTGTCTATATGTGCATGCTTGTCTATGTGTGTACTATGTGTGTATGTGTGGGTACTGTACGTGTGTGCACTGTGTATGTATATGTATATGTGTGTATTGTGTGTATGTATGCATGTATATGTATATACTGCATGTGTGCATGTGTGTATTGTATGGGTGTATGTATTAATATATGTGATATATGTGTGTACTATATGTATATGTATGTACCGTGATTATGTGTATGTGCACACAATGTGAGTATGTATTAATATATGGGTGTACTGTGTATGTGTGTATGTACAGACTATGTGTGTATATATTAATATATATGTGTGCTGTATGTATGTGTGTACTGAGTATGTATGTGCATACTATGTGTGTAAATGTGGGTACTGCATGTGTGTATTATATATGCGTATGTGTGTGCTACATGCATGCATGTGTGTGTACTATATGTGTATGTATACTGCCTATATGTGTGTGTGCTACCTGTGTGTATCTGTGTGTGCTGTGTGTATGTACCTATGTGTGTGCGTGCGTAGTGTGTGTATATGTGTGTGTGACATGTATAGGACACATGTAGACACATGCAGTCCCATACATGTCTGCACGTGTGTGGTGCAGCGAGGGGAGACGAGGAGAAGCTCCTCGGCCCTCCCCAGGAGAGGCAGCCGCGGCTCGGCACCCGCCTGGCGGAGCTGGCTTGCAAGGTGGCTGCCTTCGCCTTCCTCTCCACCCACTGCCGTCGCACCCACATCCTCGTCTTCCGGGATGATCCTGCTCTCGGCTAGCTCGCTGCCGGGGAGGAAGAGGGAAGAAGCTCGGCAGCGGGCGACTTCACAGGGAGCTTGGCAGGCTGCCGCCCGAGCCACGGCGCGGGGAGTTTAGATGTCAAGGCTTGGGAACTAAAAATACGAAGTGGATCTGCAGTGGGCAGATGCCCGGGGCTGTCGCTCGTGGGCTGTGCGCTGTGACCCACCAGCTCCGCAAAGGGGGGTGCCCATGCCAGGCACCCGCCAAGGCACGGGCCGTGCAGGACAAGCTTCTCCACGATCCAGTCCTCACCGGGCCCCTCGGGAGGGTGGAGGGAAGGAGGCAGGCGCTCCTTTGCAAGCTCCTGTCCCCTCCATGCGGGTGCCCCAGGGCCATCTCAGAGGGACTCTGACATAGGCTGAGGGGTGAGGGTCACACCTGCTCCCAGGAAGGGCCTTTGCCACCCTGCTCCAGGGATGACTCGGGGAGTGTCTTCCCCATTTTAGCTGCTGTCTCGTGTAATCTAACGTGACTAACGTTTCTCCCTGTAGTGAGTCACCGACCAAGCACAGAAGACTGGAGAAGCACGCTTCAAAAGAGGCTCGTCCATGTGGCAGGGGCGGGGTGCACCTCGCTGCTCTGCGGCACTTGACTGTTCCTTTTTCGAAGTCCGCCAGCCAATGTCGAAGTCCCTCTGCGTTGTTGGAGGAAACGCTCTTGGTTCCCGCGGCCCTGGCCCCCACGGGCGCACACCCTGGGGCGGCAGGGGGCGAGAGTGGAGCCTGACCTGACGCGCCCATCCTCTCTCCGCTGTTTATCATCTGCAAAGACGCGGGCTTCAGCAAACCCCACATACTACCGTGCTTCCCCGAAAATAAGACAGGGCCTTATATTTATTTTTCCTCAAGAAGACACCCTAGGGCTTACTTTCAGGGGGTGTGTTATTTTTTTTTAAGTACGGTACAACAATCTACATTTATTCAAATATAGTTAAGTCGTCTTCTTCTGGAGCATCATCATCATAACTCTCCAAACCCCGAATTCCATCCTGAGTTTCTTTCGAGTCTATTTCCTTTAGAACCATTGGCCCTAGTCTCTCATGTCAAGCACTAGAGCTCTCATGGGGCAAATGGGAAGGGCTGCTCGTCTTCTTTACCACTCTGCGACCAAATGCATGGGTTGTGCAGATGCGCTGCGTAGCCACGCCCATCACTAGGGCTTATTTTCGGGGTAGGGCTTCTATTGCGCAAATGCTTAGAAATCCTGCTGGGGCTTATCTTATGGGCAGGAATTATTTTCGGGGAAACATGGTAGAGCGGGAAATACATTTGCATTTTGTAGATCTCAGAGTGTTCAAGATTGAGGCTTTGGGGATCAACAGGTTCAAACTCTTGCTTTTTGGGTGATGGAATCCTGATTCTCAAACTGCACAAGGTGTCTCACCTCTGAGCTCCCACGGTGGCCCTTATCAGTGCATTGATCTGGTCCCAGTGTCATTAAAGAGGGCAGAAGAATGGATGGTCTCTCCCAAAAATGTCCACGTTCCCATCCCCAAAACCTGTGAATATGTGGTTTTACATGGCAAAAGGGACTTTGCAGATGTGACTAAGGACTTTGAGATGGGGAGAGGACCCTGGATTGTGTGGGTGGGCTCCAGTAATTACAATGGTCCTTATAGGAGGGACAGGAGGGAGTGAAATAGATGTAATGAAATAAACAAAGGTCGAGTGACGTGGGGCCGTGAGCCAAGGAATAGGGGCAGCCTCCAAAAGCTGGAAAAGGCCAGGAAATGGATTCTGTTCTAGAGAGTCCAGACAGAAACGCAGCTCCACCTACCCATCGTGGATTTCTGAACTCCAGAACCGTGAGATAATACATTCATGTTGTTTAAAGCCACGAGGTTTGTGGTGATTCGTTCCAGCAACAAGACGACACCAACACAGTCTGTTTCTCTTTACCGTCGGTCTCTCCCGTGAGAATGACAGCAAAGTCGAAAGCCTCATTCATCTGGGACCTGGGACCTGGCGTGCTCGGCACACGCTAGAGACTCAGTTCCCGTGCACGAGACCACGTGGACGCCTTAGAGATGACTGTCCCTGAAGCCACATCCTGCCTCCTTCATCACCAACATGTAGGTCCGACCCTTCGTGTTTGAGAAAGGAATCAGGAGACAGAGGTCACAGCAGACCCAGTCCTGCCTCTTAGTCATGATTCTGGCTGCGAGTCACTGAGTGTTTTCTACGCACCAGACGCGGAGCAAAACTCTTCATCCGACTTAATTTGATCCTCACACAACCACCACGTATGTGGTAGGTCTATTGGGATCCCTACTAGTCAACATGCAAACTGAGGCTCAGAGAGAAGAAAATAAGCAAAACGAAATAAAATATGCCTGTTCTGTCTGGCCCTGAAGTCCTTGCTCTCCCCACCTCCCCACGCTATGCTCCTGCTCTTGGACCCTCTGGTCCTCACCTAGCGACATGGGGACAAATGTCCATGCCCAACAGCGAGAGAGAACACATTCATTCATTCATTCATTCATTCATCCTGGAGCTCTCATCAGGCGACAACTTGGTTTCAGACACCTTCCTGGGCACCCGGGAACATAGCCGCAAACAAAACGAGTGCCTGTCCTGAGCCAGTGGGGGGAGAGAGACGCCCTATACAAATAACAAATATATAGTGTAAAATAGCAGCAGGTAAAGGAGATGGGGAACATTTTTTTAATTAAATAAGACAGTGTGGGAGAAGTTAGCACCGTGCCCAGCACGTGGTAGGTGCTTGAAGACTGTTCACTGAACTTCTGAACGGACACGGGGCTGCTGGAAGATTCCCTCGCTCTGAAACATCTACGGCGCCTGGTGCCAGGCCGGGCGGGCTTGGGGGGACATCCAACGGGCCCCCCATCCCGAGAAGCAGGGTCTGAGGCAGCGTCTTCGGTCTGATGGAGACACTGCACGCGTGGCGTTTACCGGCCGCACAGCCGGCCCCAACGCGGCACAGACAACACGAGAACCGGAACTCCCTCCTCGCCGCCACCCTCCCCCGGCCCAGCCTTCTGCCCTCCAGCCGGTCCCAGGAGTGGGTTTTTGATCTGAAAACCAAGCCAAATCCATGTTTCCAACTCATGTGTCTACACAACCAGGCACAGTGAAGCCGGTGAGGTGTAGACAGCCCCAGAGAAGTGAGAATGGTGGCAAACTTATTTTTCCCCCCCTAAAGGTGTCAGTAGGTTTTTTTTTTACTGAGTGTCCAGAGTTTTAAATGTTGACAGTTTAAAACATCAGCCACAGAGCAGTTGGCCCCATGCAGGGCAATGCTTAGGGGGCCACGTGTGGCAGATCAGAGCGAGGGGGTGACAATGGTAGTGATAATAAGGGTAGGGACACAGAGCACTGAGCACCTGCCAGCCGTGTTTTAAGCACTTTACAGTTTACAGGGCGTAGGTGTACCTCGGACAATGACAATTAGCCCCATTTTCGAGATAAAGAGACAGAGATTCAGAGGAGTAAAAAGTTAGCTTCCATAAGGCCTCACCCCAGTAGTGGCCGGTCTGGATTTAGATCCTGGTGGCCGGCTGCCACGCCCGAGTGTCTTACCTGGGCACGCTCCCACCTGCCAGGTAGAGGCCGAGAACAGGTGTGCTGATGGCTGCATGCGGCAAAGCTGAGAGTTGACGGGGTGGCTCAGGCCAGCCCTGCACGCTGAACCAAAGCCCAGGACAGGGCCGGTTCTCCGGGGTCTGAGACTCCCCGGTCCCTGGTCTGTGTGGCCCCCATCTCTCTCCAAGACGTGCCAAGGACGGATCAAGCCCCACTCGACTTTGCTTAATGCCTCGCCCATTAGTTTTATTCAGAGCCCTTTATGTGTTTGAAAATATTCCTCTTCATTATTCATATTGTGCCACAAGAATGATATATTTGAAGAAATCATCATGAATAAAGTGGCCAATTTAGCAGTGAGATTTACTAGGAAAATGCTCAGTAAAAAATAGTCAGCCACCACATTTTCTGGGAGAGGAAAAAAAAAAAAATGCTGCTTGGGCCTTAATAGTTACAGAACAATGCTCGTAGCTGCGGGACCCTATTCAATAACGTCTCCTATAGCCATGCTTGGGCAAAGAAAGAAAAATTCATTTTTAATAATGATAAAAGAAGAAATAAAGTGGCTTCGATTCTAATCAAACCTAGTTACGGAAACAAAGATCATCCTCTTTCTCCTTCCCTTCTAAAATAGTTTGGGGGAGGGTAAACATGTGTGTACATTAAAAATAGAATTTGCTAATAATCTTGCAAGTAGATGTTCTGGGTTTGGGAGGCCAGATGGCAGGGCGGTGGGAGTAGAGGCAGAAGCCCTTCTCGACTCCGCTTCCCTAGCTCTGCCATCCAGGAGAAAGTGGTGAGTTAGCATGCCCAAGCCTCCGTCTTCTCCTCCTTACAATAGGGTTACTATGTACCTAGCAGAGACCACCAGCTGTCCTCCGAAATCCACGTTCTGTCTCCAACTGAGTAGCATTGTCACTGGGAAGGTGCCCGTAAACCAGCTCACCGGAAACAAAGCAGCACAAAACGAGAGAGCCTTGCTTCGTGGCATTTGCCAAATGCTGTGGTGCAGACACTGCCACCATGGCTGGCTTTCAGCGTCCACATGACGTCACCGGACGTGGCGTTGGGCGGAGAGGCGCAGAGTCACCTCTTAACCCTGGTGGGAGCCGGCGCAGCGCTAGCGGGGGCTGCCCAAGCCCAGGCCACGTTTCCCAGCCCTCCCCTGTATTCAGCTGTGCTCGTTGATTTTTGTGTCGATTGCGGGACAAGCCTTTGAGACGGGGGGGGGGGGGGGGGGGGGGCTGCCTGCCGGTGCCTGCTCTCACCCTGCCGGTGGAGCCACAGGTGGAGGAAGCCTGAGTCCCTGAGTCACTGCGTGGAGGAAGCTGCCCCTGGACAGAAATATCCACCATAAACTGAAAGGGGATTTAGAAATTATTTTTGGGGGGGGGAGGATCTTTTCTAGCATCACTTCAACTAATGAACCAGCATACGGAGATGCTAATAATAGTGCTTATCTCATAAAAGTCTTTGTAGAGCATTTAGCTCGGTACCAAGCACGTAGAGATACTAAGTACCCCCTCCCTACTACCAGAAGTGTGCCCGAAATAGAATAATTAGATTCATATATATTATACAGAGAGAAACCTTCTACTTTCCTCAGATATAAATAGGCTCCGGATAGCAGATATCTATTTATTAATTAAGCACATTATTGAACATCTACTATTTGCAAAGATGAGTGTCATCTTTTCCTTGCACCGGGCAGCTAAACTCCACTGGGCACGTAAGCTGTGTGCGTCAACGGCCAGCTGTGAGATGGGATGGGGCCAGTGCAATTTACAGCGAACCCGTAAAGGCTTCCGGGCACAAAGATCAGGCACCTTAGGTGGGCACCTGCCCTAAGGGCAGGTTCTATTATTATCCCCATTTTACAGATAGAGAAACTGGGTCTCGGGAATGTCGGAACTGGGATGTGAACCCCGCGCAGTCTGACCCCAGATCCCACACTCCCCGGCAGCGCGTGGTACCAGTCCCTGCAAGCAGTTCAAGGAACACACAGCGTTACCAAGAGACAGGTGGCCTTTGAGAGGGGCCCCGAAGGAGAGGAGGGCTTGGGCATGTAAAGCCAAGGGCAGGGCTGATCCGGGCCACAGGGATCTGGAAAGAAAGTGGGTTTCTGAATATGGAGGGCCCCACATGCCTGATTAAAGACTTTGGGCTTGGCTCCAAAAATCAAAGAGCTTGAAAATAAATTCAAAAAACAGACAGGACTTGGATTATTCGGCTTCTTCCCCTGCAAACGACTACCCAGCTTTAACTCCAAGTCGGAGCTATTGCACTGATTAGCTCGGATTCCATACACTAGCAGTTTCTCTCCAGGACTCGGATTTATTTAAGTTCACCATTAAAATGCAAGCTGGAATCTGCTCTAACATCTCCATAGCAATGAATGTCCTCAAAACCAGCGCCAATTTTAATGATTAAATTATCTTTATTTTATTTTCGGTTCTTATATCTCGGCATTTCCCCACATTTTATTATACTCTCACTAATTCGATTGTACTTTGCCAAACACCAGTGAGGAAAGATGCTCTCCAATGAAATCTCTTCCAGCTGCGGCATGTGCATAGTCGGGGCATCTCTTCAAATACCATCATTTTAGCAGGGGTTACGGGGCTTCTTACCGCAACGGTTTTAAGTCACAATTTACAATCCTGAATTATGAAGAAGGAGCCTCTCACCTTAAGGAAGTTCTATGTTGCTGATGCTACTGTAGGAAGTGGTAGAGAACATCGTTTCCAGGAGAAACACTTCTTTTTTCTCTTCTGATGTTTTGTGCGGCATTGTGGACGCATTCACGCTATTTTGATCGCGGTCACGAATGGCGGACAACCGTTGGGGCTGCAGGTCACTAACGAACCTAATGTCATAATTAACATAATACAGTAGATTATAACATAATATATTAACATATTAACATAATACAGTAGATGATACAAAAATAACAGCCGCAGATGAGCCTGTGCCAGCTGTCAGTTAGCAATGGCTTTTCCATCCCTCGGACGGTTTTGACCCAGCCTCAATCTCGGCAAGGCCAGACGCCCCCCTGACTCAGTAGAACCACGCCGAGAAGGCCGCATGGAGCAAGTTTAGAAACACTCGGAGAATTTTTTTTTTTAATGTGGTTTATTCACCTGCTCAAAACTTTCATGCTGACCTGACCAGGTCAGCTCCCACTCACACCTTTGGGCAGCTGCATGCGTGTCACCTTCTCCGAGAAGCCTGCCTTGCACCCTAGCACGGGGTCAAGCCGTGTCCTGCTCTGTGTCCCCAG
The DNA here is from genome assembly GCF_040939455.1 of Microcebus murinus. Lineage (NCBI taxonomy): Eukaryota > Metazoa > Chordata > Mammalia > Primates > Cheirogaleidae > Microcebus > Microcebus murinus. Next base: position 8,622,345 of record NC_134109.1, read on the forward strand.
CAGTTAAGCCCATGGCAGCAGCTTGCCGGCACTGTGCTAGACTGCATGTTTCTCACACGGGTTGTCGCTATCTGCTGAGCTGTCGGTCTTTCCCTCTTTGCCTCTGGACGAAGACCTCACTGGGGGTGAGTTTGACACCCAGCTCAGTAGATGCTGCGCAGGTGCAGCTGGCTCCTGCGGGCCCCAGGCCCAGCCCAGGTGTTGTCTGGGGGAACGGCCAGCGGAGGAGGGGCACTGGAAACCCGCCCGCGTCTCGCGCTGTTTAAACCCCCAGGTCAGTCCTGTGTCCTTCCTCCTCCCCACGGGCCTGGGGGCAGCCAGCCGCTTCCCCCTGCACGGGGCCCTGCTCCCTGGAGGCCTCAGCATTTGCTAGGTTGCGGGACAATTCCTTTGTCACCGGCACATCGAGTTGGATCTGGGCAGGAGCCACCCACCACCACCGTCCCCCCAGCGGGCAGGGAGGACTCAGAGGGAGGGCCGGCGTCCATCCAGAGGTACCAGCAGCGCCCTCCTCTTCAGAAAGGCCTCCCCTACTGGCCCGTGGCGGCTGTGTTTTGTCACTGGAAGGAAAGGGTGAGGACCTCGACCTAAAATAAACAAAATTCCCTGGGAGAGAGAATTACGCGTCACAGAAGTTCCATAATGATGTGCTACAGCTTCGCCAAGTGTGCTTTGCAAAAGGCAAGAGAATCTTCCAGAAACATAAGGAGACCCCCGTCCTAAAGAGTCAAGGCAAAGAGAAGAGACTGAAGACGGAGGTAACATTCCCCCCCGAGCTTGTTACACACCAGGCAATGTCCTGAACGCTTGACTGTGCGTACTTTGCCGTCCTCCTAGGAGGGGAGTAACCTCGCAACCCCATTTCGCAGATGCAGAAACGGAGGCACAGACGTGACGCACCTTGCCCAAGGTCACGTGACTGCTAAGAGGCCGTGCTGAGCCTCAAGTCTGGGAAGGCTGAGCTTTTAACAAGTCATTCAAGTAAAAACTGTCCCCTATCACAAGACAGAGTGCTAATTGCTCCAGCAAAGTAGATCTACACATTCATTCTGCAGGTGCACTAAAAATAATAAAAATAATAATAATAAGGAGTAAATTACAATATGTAGGTGGGAGGAAATGAAGAACAGTTTCTCAGAAAGTGAGGTCATTTCATCGTGGTTCTAAAAGATGAGCAGGAGCTGTGCTGGACACAGGGCGGGGGGCAGGGCACTCCCCGCTGGGAGAACACAGGAGTTCATAGGACTGATGTGCGGGCCGTGGAGGGGCAGGAGAAAGGGCGGAAGAGGAGACGCTTAAGAGCTAGTTTGTGCTCAGACAAAAAAGGGCCTTGTCTAAAAAGTTAAGAAACCAGTTATTCTGCCACACAACGAGAAATGACGGGTGTTCATTCCTTTCCCTCGCCATCCGCCCCTCGTGTGTTCTCGTGAGCACTACAGGCAGAGCCCTGCAAAGCCGCAGGCATTCGGCAAAGCTGCGCCGGGGGCCTGCGCTGAAGGTGAAGAGGCGGACGGCGTGGCCCCACCCCAGGAAGCCCAGAGCCCAGCTGGGGTGGCCGGCAAGGACATGGCTCCCCATTTCACAGTGGGGGAAGCAACGAGGGCAAAATGGTCTGTGTGATATAAAGGCTCAGATTGTCCCCATGTTGATAATCAGGAAACCCCAGAAGCTCAGATAATCTGTAACCTAGATCATGGATCCTGAAATAGCAGAGTGTTATTCCTGCACGAGGTTATTTTTAAAATGTACTCATCAGATGTATTTATACCCCGCATCTTTCAATTAAAAAAGGAATTGAGGCAACTTTAAGCAGCCAACACGAAATAAGATGAATAAAATAGGACTAGAAATAATAAAATGTGATTTTGACAAACAAGGGTCAGCATAGTTGCTATAACTGAGTTTAGAACCAGGCTCTGAGCTTCCTAGTGGCCACAGCAAAGAGGGAAAGTCAATGTTACATAACTTAGGTCGTCCAAAAGCAACAAATCATGCCCGCTCCCGAGGGGACACAGACTTTTTCCTAGTTCTAAACTCTGAATGAAATATCTCGAGTTCAGTGTTTCACAGGAAACACGGAAATAGCATCATATGGCTCGTAGGAACCTTAAATAAAAGTTAAGAGACATGACATTTTAAAGCAATGTGCAGGAGGAAGGGGTGTGGCTCACATATGGGAATTTCCTGGGATCCCGGTGTTCATCCTGCATCCATTCATTCCATTTTCGTCCCTCCACTAACGATTATTAATGACTGTTAATGGCCAGATTGTCTTCTAGGCCCCGGGAAGTGGCGGAACCTGCCAAAGGGGGAAGAAGAAACTTCAGAGAGTCTTGAGCGATGAGTAGCCTCCGCCAGGCAGAAGTGAGAACAGTCACCAAGGTGTGCAAGAGCTTAGCACACTCAGGGGTGGGACTAGGGTCAAAGGGGACCCATTCCAGCGTCCAGAAGTGGCAGCATTTCTTTGCGTGAATCCACGCAGGACAGGTCTGGAAGCCTGGACAACCGTCCACAGCCCCCGCTGGGACCTCACATAAGCCGCTTCACCTCTGCGTGCCGACTCTCCTGCACCCAGAAAAAGGCAGGTTTGTCCCCGGGATACTCATCTCTGTCTTGCCCAGGGAGGAAATTCTGATTCTGTGTATGGAAATAGGATTCCTCAAGTCAAAGGGCAGGGTGTTTTGTGTCAGTGACAAATAAATACGTCTTCGTGCTGAACAGGGACAAAGGTGTAGATCACAGAAGCCCTGGGGGTCCCTTGAGTCCTGCCCTTCTCCTCAAACCCCATAAGCTGTCTTCGTGGGGCATTTTCCCCTTGTATTAGATGTAAATGCCCTAAGGCCAAAAACCCTTAGAGAGAAATAGTTCAGGACCCCAAATGTAAATTTCACAGGGTCGCAAGGTGACTTAATATGGGGTCTAGCCCATGTGTAATTACGCTGTTCAGTGCTGGGGTTATTTTCTCTGCTGCTAGTGTAGCCATCTCTCTTCCTAACAGGATAATTTGATCAGCTTCCAATTAGTATTTTTTCGGTTGTACAAGTAGGGACTAAGTGACCTGAAGTGCAGTCAGATGAACATGACCAAGTTCCCTGGCTCCTGACTATGAATAAGGACTGTCCCCCAGCCCGGCCGAGCTTCCCTTGGGTTTCACATAGTCCTCAAGGCCTCGGTGCATTTCCGGACAGGGGAGCCATAAGTTTCAGCAACATGGGAGTGAAGACACCCGTGAAGACACCCATGGAGACACCCACAGTGCCACCGTGAGCATGAGAAGGGACAATGTGTGGGGGGCTCCGGGCACACATGGGCCCTCGGTGAGCAGCACTCCCTGCTTGTCATCGCTGAGACTATGATTCAGTGTCTCGCAGGTGTCCTCTGGTTTAACTTCCTTGTGTTTAAATTTTAAAAAACAATGAGAATGAGAGACCCTCAAGGTGACACAGCCCCTGAGGGACTGAGCCGACATGAAAACAAAAGCCTCTCGTGCCACTGTCCAGGGCTCTTCCCAGTCTGCCCTGCAGCGTCCAGGGCTCTTCCCAGTCTGCCCTGCAGCCCCCGTCTGCGACACAGCCACACCCCTGCAGAGGGACAGCTGGGGGTGGTGCTGACCTGCTGGGCGTCCCTGCTGTAGCAACGCTGTGGCTCCGTGAGGTGTCCAGGCCCATGGTCTTGAGGCCCCGGTTCTTTTGGTGCATGGAAGAGGTGACAAGTCGGAAACTGAGACCCTGAAGACTAAAGTCACCCGTCTCTGGCTTCTGGAGACCCCACGGCACTTAGCTTCCGCCATGCAATCTGCCGTGCTGTTCTTGGGTGCCCCGCGTGTTGGTTGCATCTCCTTTACCAGGCTCCGCAGAGGAGACCAGGAAGGAGGTCACTGTCCCTGGCAGGGCAGGGCAGTGGGAGTAGGGAGTGGGAGTGGCCACTCGGGGGTCTTTCTGGCAGGCACACAGAGCATCTAGAAAATGGGCCAGTCATTGACAGGCCCCAAATGGAATACACAAGACAGTGGGAGCAGCAGGGAGTCTGGGGGGCGAGGGGCGGGGGGGGGGGTCAAGGCGGGTAGCGCACAGGCGGCAGGACCTGCAACATACAACAGCAAGCGCGGGACCGCGGTCCTGGCCGGGCACCTGTCGCTGGGCTATGGCGACTGGGGAGCCAGGTAGGTTATAAGGACACAGAGAAAATCTGGGACAATCTGATGCGCAATGGGTTTCATGGCAGGGACAGATGTGGGGTTGTCAGAACCGAGGACGGCAGCCGCATCCCCTGGGCTGTGCTAGGAGGTGAGACCCCGGCCCGGGCTTGGGCTGCTCAAACCTTCCCCGCACTGGGTGAGGGTCAGTGTCTTGGGCTGCAGGGGAAAGCGGGGAGGAGGGGCTGGAGACGGGCAGAGCCTCCCCAAACAATGTGGGGCACACAGGAGGTTCTCAGGTGGATCAAACGATCCACTGCTTAACCGATCAATTGAGGTATTTATCTGACTGGGTTCTTATTAAAATGAGTAGAAACTTACTCTGCATACTTTTTGCAACAAAAGGAGGGAAGGGGGTCTTATTGGAAGAGGGTCAGGAGAGGACAGATTTGATGAGAGGCTGAGGACACGGTTAGCTGGGACATGGGAGCAAAGACAGGGCATCAGCACCCTTGCAAGGTCCCCGACAGCCACCACTGCCACAAAGCGACCTCCGGGGGCTCGTGTCTGCTGGGCTGAGCCAAGGCCTTGAGACTGCCTCCCGGCTGCACCACCAGGCTGGTGGGAGGAGGATCTGGGCCCCGAGGTGTGGGAGGGCGGGCAGCAGAGCGAGGTGGGCACCTGGGAAGGCCCCCCTGCCGAGTCAATGCGAGAGCCAGAATTTCCCCCAAAGGAAGGGAAGGGCAGAATGATGCTGAGTGGGCAGAAATGAAAAATGTTCCTCTATCCTGCCACTCTGACATTTCTATGGCCATTCTCATTCTGTGCACTTGGCATCCACCCTAAATAAAGAAGTTTCCATAGGAAAAAAAATCTTGGGCACCATCGAGAATGTCCAGGATCATCACCCATGAGTTGGCCCTGCGGTCTTTAGCAGGTGAACTTGACTGGCCCAGAAATCCTCTACAAGGCAGCTGCTGCTACATGCATTCAACTTGGTGACTTTGGCCTCGTGTCCGGGAGACCCGTGTAGCTTGTCCCTGTGTTTGCTTATGAACCTCTTCCCTTTACTCGGTAATTTTTAAAGCATGCATGTATTTCTTGAATAAGAGCCATTCTGTATGTACAGTTTGGGGTCTGGAACTTTTCACAGAATAATGTACTGAGAATGTTTTACTGAGTCACTGAAAACTGTCTTTCATTCATTCATTCATCGATTGGTCCATTGGCTTGTTCGTCCGTCCATTGGCTTGGTTCATTTCATCCAAATGTCAGTGGTTTGGCAAACACATCCTGAGCGCCTACTCTGCACCAGCCTCTGCCAGGGTCTGGGACGCAGCGATGCACAGACTGGACCCTCTGCCCTTGAGGGGCTGAAAGTCTAGGAGAGATGCAGACACGCCAGTTGTGAAATCATGGCAGAGGTTGCCAGAGCTCCGCTGGGAAGTTTCCATGGCGCCCTGAAAGCACAGGGGAGGGCTTCTCACCCCTGGGTTGGCTGGAGGGAGGCGGGGAGGGATGTCAGGAGCAGAAGAGCCTTCTAGAGGGACGGGCATCTTCGGCTGAGACCTGAAGACCAGTAAAGAGCTTGCTGGGTGAGCCATTTCTAATGACAGCAACGTTAAGTTTCTGGCCAGGGTTCGGAAGCAGAGGGACGACGCCACCAACATGGCCTTTTGTGAAGATGATTCCCCCTCCGGCAGCATCTGCTACAGGTAGGGGCGTCATTCTGGTGGGCTTGCATACAAACGGGGATTAGCTGGTCTCAATAAAAGCACATTTGATGAAAGCCAGCACGGTGCCAGGCTCCCTACATGGAAGGGGCTTGAGGGTGGCCATCTGCCCGGGAGAGGGACCGAGGTGGCTGGTTTCGAAGCTGAAGCACGATGGATGCTAAGTCGCAGTGCGCTGCCGTGTGATTTTCTGGGGCGACCTCTGGGCTGGAGTGCTGACAGAGCATCTTCTAAGCCACGCCTTCCTATTAAAGGAAATTTTGTCATCACCACCCCCAAAAAATCGATTAATACAAGGGATGACTTAGCTCCTTTGCACCCGGACAGAATCAGGACACCAAGTGGTGAAGTAGAACTTGCCCTTCTGATAGAGTTGCCGGATAAACTACAGGAGGCCCCGGCCAATTTGAATCTCAGATGCACATGAACAATTGTCTAAGTGCGTGTGCCCCAAATATCGCCTTACTAGTGTGCGTCTGACATTCAAATTTAGCTGGGCGCCCCATATTTTCATTCACTGAGTGTGGCCCCCCTCCCTTCTGAGCTGTCTCCAGATGGAACGTTTCTGTCTCCCGGGACGTCTCTGCAACTGCGAGGTATGGCTTTCTGTCCGGGAGGCGTCCCTCCCTCTCCAGCTCAGCCTGCCACCCAGCCACGGCCAACTCGACGTTTTCTGGCCGAGGTTCCCCAGGGGAGCCGTGCGCAGAGTGGCCCTTCCGTGGGGCTTGGTCCTTCACGGCGCTGGAGAGTTGGGTAAGGGGTGGCCTCCCACTGATTTGGGGACTTTTTGGTTGACAGATCCAAGAAAAAAGAGAAGGAAGGAATGCGCAAAAGGAATTTTGGAAGAGATAAAATGTCACAGGGGAAGGTTTTCCACGGCCATCTAGAATGACTCAGAAGCTGATTCTGCACATCCCGCAGCCCTGCCCCTGCCACCACCAACCCGGAGATGAGCCCAGGAGGAAGCGCAAGGCGAGGGACCCGCCACTCACCCACCGCCCTGGCCCCAGGGGCCCCAGCTGCTGCCGTTAGCCTGACCCGGCTTTTCCTCCCCACCCCAACTCACTGCTGCTGCCGGACCTGGCCCCAGGCAAGGAAGAGCCGGACTCAGACAACCTGGATTCCGGCCTCCCGCTCCCTCGAGGAGCCCAGGGGGCAAGTTAATCGTCTTCCTTGGTGCAGGCAACCAAACAGACCTAAATGAGCTACTACAGGTGAGCCGGGAAGGGCAGTGGTGTGCACCTCACTCCTGCTAGCAGGGCCATGCCTAACGGGGTGTCCGGATCGTAGTAGATGCTCAATAAATCTTCGCTGCGCCTGAACCTGAAATGAGGAAACGCCGGGCTCCGTTGTCTGTGCCGCTCTGATTATAGGGAGAAATAAATGGGCTTTTCTAAAACAGTAGACACCATTCGCTACTAAATTCACTTTAAAGCACAGGGGGAAAAAAGAAAAGGCCCTCTGAATCCCATATCGCCACTGAGGAAAGAGATAAGGCTCATACCCAGAATGAATTCAGGCTTATATTTATGTAGAGAAGTAATCAGACCATCAAAGCAGAACAAGAAAGGGAAAGGGTGTTAAGACAAATGAATTTAAAGCACACAATACCGATCCCCGATTTGCTGTCCCAGGCAATGAAATATTTCAGAAGATTAAAAATGGTTATGTAACACCCAGAATCCACATTGTCAAGAAGATTTGCAACTCAATGTTTTCCTACCCAGGTACCAAATGAAAGAGTTTCATCTAGGTTTTGATCCTGGCAATTTTTTTTTTAAAGATATAAAATATATTGAAATATTTAAATTGCTTGTCAAATGTAAACTTGCCCATGTCCTGACACTTTTAAAATATACCGTGGCTTCAAACATCACTTCTCCTGATAGGATTTTTTAAGTTGTTTTATAATGCATTAATAGCGAAGATCGGAATCCGAAAGACTACTGTATTTGTAATATTCACTTTTTTTTTTTTTTTACCCTCATCCTCCTATAATTTCTAGAATGTAATTCTGCCCCCAGCTGGCTAAAACATCTCTGACATCAGAGAGAAATGGGAAACTTCTACATGTCTCCCTTCCCCGGGCGTATACCAGGGAAAGACAGGGGCACTGGGCTGGCAGAGCTAACCGCTGCGTGCAGGCGTGAGATCCCCCCAACCCCGAGGGTTTTGTTTGTTTGTCGGGGGCAAGTGTGCGGTGTTTCCCTCTGCACCACGAGCAAAGAAACCTAAAAAAGAGAGAGAGAAATGCATCTCAGAAAGGCCCGGGTTCGCGGTTCCCTCTCGGGGGCTTTGCCATTAATGAGGTATCGATCGCCCGGCTATGATCATTGTGCCGTCACTGAAAGTCAGCCCGGGATGCAAAGTTAATAAAGATGACTGTCACCCGCCAGCCTGCATCCGAACACACGCCGGGGCGCTCGGATTTGTTTTCTCAATGTGCGTGTTGTTGCTTTTTCCATTAAGTTTTCTAAAATTTATTCTGGCGTGGTCAGGTTGCTGGGAGGGCCGCAGGACCCACGTGTGTCTCGTACTGCCCAGAGCTCTGACTGCGCGCGGGGCGGACCTCCTGCCCCAGGCCCCGGGGAGAGACGTTCTGGGAAGCGGAGGCCGGTGCTGGCGTGTTTTTGAGACCACACCTTTCCCTGTCTGTCCTCTACCATGCGCTACGCCCATTGTGGAGGGATGGGATTCTAGGACCCCTGGTCTGGCAAGGGTCTATGCAGAGAACCCAGGAAATGACGCTGAAGTTCAAGTTGGCAATACCAGAGCTGAAAGGGAGAGATTGGAGACCTAGAAATGCCCAGATGATTTTAGTCAGAACGGCTGTTTTAAGATTTTAATAACAGAATCAATGGAATGAGCGAAAGGATAGTGGCAATCCTCACCTGTGTGTCTCAAAATTACCTGGCTGTGGCCGGGCGCGGTGGCTCACGCCTGTAATCCTAGCACTCTGGGAGGCTGAGGCGGGAGGATTGCTCGAGGCTAGGAGTTTGAAACCAGCCTGAGCAAGAGTGAGACCCCATCTCTACTATAAATAGAAATTAATTGGTCAAATAATATATATATATAGAAAAAATTAGGGGCAGGGAGGGGAGAAAAAAAAAAAAAAAAAAAAAAAAAAAAAAGAAAAAATTAGCCGGGCATGGTGGCACATGCCTATAGTCCCAGCTACTCGGGAGGCTGAGGCAGGAGGATTGCTTGAGCCCAGGAGTTTGAGGTTGCTGTGAGCTAGGCTGACGCCACGGCACTCACTCTAGCCTGGGCAACAAAGTGAAACTGTCTCAAAATAAATAAATAAATAAATAAAAATTACCTGGCTGTGATCCTGTGGGCTCAAGCAGGGTGGAAATGGAGTAGGCAAAAGGCGGGCTCCAGAACAAGAAGGTCCAGGTTCAAACCCCACTTCAGTTAAGGCTCGTCCTGTGACTTTAGAGGGTGGTTTGACCTCCTTGCATCGTTTGTAAAATTTGCAAAGTCATGGTCTGGATTAAAAAGATAACCCTGTGTCTGAAAGCGCTGGCACTTTCCTTGACATGCAGTAGGTGCTCTGTGAGAGAAAAATATATTCTTTCTCTTCTCAGAGTTTAAGATGGGAGTCAACAAGCTTTTTCTGTCAGTGGCCAGTTATAGTAAATAATTTAAGCTTTGCAAGCCAAAAAGGCAAAATCAAGACTGTTGTTTAGGTCCTTACGTAACAAGAGAGAAAAAAAATTTCTTTCTCAAATTTTTTATCAACAAAATTCAAAATATAATGATTGGGTCTAATTATTTTTGTCCTACAGGTCTACACATGAGAAAAATGGAAATTTTTTGAGATAATATTTTACTTAACACTTGATAGTGTTTCCATTGTCAAATCAATGTCAAATGTTGGTTGTGAAAACTGTCCCTATCTTGCAAGTCCTGCAAAAAGAGGCTCAGGTTGACCACAGGCTGTAGCCTGCAGGCCTTTGGTTGCAGATCAGGAGGAAAACCCTGCCTTCCCTCTCTCCTACGCATCTCTGCTGTGCCCCCGACTCCTTTAAAAGGTTCTGGAATCCAGCTGCCTTTCCTTCCCTGTGGTCTGAATGTTGGTGTCCCTCCCAAATTCGTGTGCTGAGCCCCGGTCCCCACTGTGCCAGTGCTAAGAGGCGGGGCCTTTGGGGAGGGGATTAGGCCGTGAGGGTGGAGCCCCGTGAATGGGACCAGTGCCCTTAGGAAGGAGGCCCGCGCGAGCTGGCTGCCCCTTCAGCCACGAGAGGACACAGAGAACGCCCCACCTGTGAACCAGGAAGAGGACCCTCAGCAGACACTGACTCTGTCGCACCTTGACCGTGGACTCCCCAGCCTCCAGAAATTCGAGAAATAGATTTTTATTGTTTATAAGTTACCCAGGTTATGGCATTTTGTGCTAGCAGCCTGAACTGACTAAGATACGGTCATTCACCACAAGCCCTTGATTCTCCGTCACCTCCTCTGAGAAGCCTTCCCGGATCCTGCCTTTCCCTGCAGAATGACAGCACTGTGTGCTCCTGACACAGCTCCCCCGGTAGGCCCTGCAGGGAGACTGGCGGAGGAGGAGGCGGGGAGAAGGCAGGCAGGGCTGTCCTCGTTTAGCTGATTCCGGAGGTGTAGCCACAGCACCTGTGGGCTAAGCCTGAGGCAAAGACCCTGCCTGCTCGGCTGTTGCATAGGAGCCATGGTGGTCAGTAACAATAGTAACCCGAGCGTGGACACTGTGGCCACCACTAACCAGACACTCCATTTTATATCTCACTTAATCCGCACGCACAATATGAGGTAGATGCTGTTGTCTTTCCAGTTGACAGGTGAGGAAATTGAGGTCAAATTGTTTGGGCGGGGTCCATGTGTAACATACTGGGCTATAAGGACAATGGGCACCTTCCAGCTTCTGTTTACTGCTTGTTTGCTAACCACAGGGCATTATGAGTGCATTATGGGATGCAGAGGAAAAAGACAAAGAACGCGGAACCCGGAGTCTCTCAGCGAGGACCCGGAACAGGTTAGAGCCTGTCAGGGGCAGGATGAAGTAAGAATCACTGTGGGGGCGGATGCAGGATCAGTGTGCAAACAACTTAGCTATAAAAGGGTCACTAGCACACAAAGGGGGTCCCTGCCCGAGGAAGAGGCCACTGCGCTGGCACTCTGTGGGTTCGGACCCTAGCTCGAGCTAGACAATAAAACTCCTTTTGATAATTACAGCCTCGGTGACTCTGCCTCTCTGTCCTGCGGCCCTGCGAATCTCGAATATAACACATGGTTAGCGTGTGCTCAAGTGTCTCTCATGGTTAGCGTGTGCTCAAGTCTCTGGCCACCTCACTGCCCAGCCCGCCCATTCCATCTCCCCGGCCCGTTTCCCTCCCGGCACCCGTGCGGGCAGCTGCTCCCCTGGCAGCCTGTCCTTCCTCTACAGCGTGGGCAGCTTCCCAGACACCATTTCACCGCCATTGTCCTTTTAATCCTCTGATGTTAAGAGCTTGAGGCCAGACCCTGAAGAGTTTCGTTTTCTGTACCCAAGACTCTTTTCCCCAGCTGTCTGGATGCTGCCGGTTGCAATCAGGTGGGGAAACTGAGGCCCAGAAGAGACCAAGGGCCCTGCCCAGGGTGGCACAGCTCTATGATGGTGGAAGAACAGCAACAGTTGTGGAAACAACAAAGACCAACCTTGCGAGCCCGGGCAGTATGCAGTATGCAGAGGAGCTTGCACAGATTAGATTAGCCCCGGGGCAAGCCACAGCCCTGGGAACTCTCCTACCTAATCCCAGGACAAGCCACAGCCCTGGGAACTCTCCTACCTAATCCCGGGGCAAGCCAGAGCCCTGGGAACTCTCCTACCAGCCTGGAGAGTGAGGACGGTTCCCATGCTGGTCAGTGAAAGGGCCTAACCAGCCGGCCCCTCCCAAGCCACACTGGGGCCCTGTGGGTCAAGGCCATTTCCCCCGAGCAGAACAAGCACCATCAGAAGACATCAGTCCTCCGTCCTGGCTTTTCCTCTTCCTGGCCCTGTGCTTTTGAGCGGGCCTTGCCTGCCGTCTCTCAGAGACTCAAGTTTCCTTCTCGGTCCAACAGAGCTGGTGGCGGCTTCTCGATGGCTCTCTGTCTGGGAGTGTTCTTGACCCTCTTACTTCATTGCCCAACATCCTCCTCTGGCTCGCAGTGCTCTGCCCCGCTCGGTCCCACACCCAGCCCTGCGCCTCCTCCCGTCACCTCCTGGCTGTCACCGGCCCATGCATGGGGACTCCTCGCAGGCCCGCTGGCGCTGGGATGCGGGGATGGGGCACAGTCCCCATCCTGGGGGAAGGGGCTCACCGTCTGCGAAGGACGGCGCACTCACCCAGGTCTAACGTGGGGTGACCAGTGCCACGCCCTCTACCACACGCCATCACCGTGGGAGTTCAGGGGCTGCGGCTTCCTTGAGTTGGAGGAGGGGAGGAGGGGGGCAGGCTTCCCAGAGGGGGCGGCATCTAAGCATGACGACTGAAGCACGAGCAGAGCTGACGTGGAGATCCGGCTGAGGAGGGAAGGGCCCAGGGGGAGATGGCCAGCCCACGGGCTGGAAGGGACCCGTCTCGCGGAGCCGGGGAAAGTCTGCACCAACGGGCTCCGCCAAGGCTCTTGTCCGCCTCCCCACTCCTCTCCCGTCCCAGAGGGGCTTCGATGCCATGCTCCTCCAGGCAGGGGTGCTCCCCGGCTGGGCCCATCGCTCCCCCAGACCCTGCGCTTTGCTGTCCCTGTATTATCTCCACGCCTTATTTGACATCCCTTTGATGGGGTCGGGCGCCACCAGGTACGGGCGCCTTGCAGAAGACGGCGAGTCGGCGAGTCGGGTGGATTTCGAGCCTGTCCCCATCGCCCACCAGCCGGGGGCTCTGCCCGCCTCCCTGCCTGCCGAGCCCTGCTTCCCCTCCAGCCGGGTCAGTAACTGCCGCCGCCCTTGGAAGCCAAGAAAAACATACACAAAAGAGCTTTTGGGAACAGAAGCTATTAGAGAAAACTTGAGCCCTTATTATTATTAATGTGTGATTAATTATTAATCGACGGCGGGGCAGGGCAGGGTACAGAAGGAAGAACGAAAACACCGGGGGAGCCCCCGCCCCCTGTCTGGCGAGGTGACCTGCTGCGCCTCCTAACCTTCAGAGCAGACCTTGCTGCACAGACGGGAAACCGAGGCTCAGAGAGGTGGGGTGCCCGGCCCAGGCCAGCACAGCCCAGAAGCGGCAGAAACGGGATGTGAAGCGAGGTCTGTCTCCTCACTCTACGATGCTTCCCAGCTGGGGCACACGCTGCTTAGGGCGTGATTTCTCGGTGCCCTGAAGGTGCTTACGGCGACACGGGAAAGGCGAGGGATGCCTCATTCATTCATTCATTCATTTATTCTATGATTGACTCATTCATTAATCCGTTCATTCAGCAGTTGAGCATCTATCCAGGAGGGCTCTGTGCTAGGCGCTGGGTGTGCAGGAGGGCACCGAGAGATAGGTAGCCAACGGCGCAGTTATCAACGGCAGTCAGCGGGGAAAACCACCTGGAACAGCGCAGTCCAGAAGAGGGAACTATCACTGCGGTTGTCCTCAGTCGCTGGACACTCGAGTCGCATTGGCTGGTGTAGGAGCCACGACTTCCCTATTCTACACTCCGCCCAGGAGACCTCCTCCCATCCCACCTCATTAGATACTACCCCCCAGAAATGCCTCCCTACTGCCTGTCTCCCGTGACCTCAGACCCACAAATCCAGCTACCTCCTTGCCATCCTCTCTTGGCTGCAGAAGAGCAAGCTCAATTTGAACATGAATAAAACAGAACTCCTCATCCCCAAGCAATGCAAACAAACAAAAGGAAACAACGGCGTGTTCGGTCTTTCTCATCTCTGTAGCGGAAGATCTGAAGACAGAGACCTAGGTGTCATCTTTGATGGGTCTCCTTTTCTCTGCCACACACGACATTCGATCACTTTTCAAGGCCTTTGCTCCACTGTCAACGTACGTCCAGAATCTGAGCCTCCCCCTATGCCCCGTCACCTCTGCCACCATCCCCTATCACCTGGACCACTGCAGCCACCCCTGCCCTGAAGACCCTTTTCATTCAAACCTGCCTAAGCTTCCCATCTGGAACAAACGCCAAAGCGCAGCAGCCTCTAGGAACAGACACAGTCTGGCGCCTCAACCTCGCTGATGTTGGCCCCTGCGGCTCTGCCCTGAATGTTCCCTGCCCCAGCCACCCTGGCTTCCTGGGTGCTCCTGAGCACCCCACGCAAGCACCTGCCTTGGGTCATTGCACTTGCTGTTCCCTCTGCCTGCAATGCCCTTCCCCAGATGTTAATACCTGCATGGCATGCTCCCTTATTTCCATCTGAACTCTACTCCACTGTCACCTGATCAAAGAAGCCCCCAATAAAATAACACCTCCAATCACTCACTCCACACGGTGGTTCTCCTACCTTGCTCGATTTTCCCCACCATCCTATTATTAATATAACCACTTGTCATATAAATATGTCAGCTCGTTCATGACCAGTCCTCCCTGTGGAATGGAACATCCGTGATGGCAGGAAGGTGTCTGTTTGCTGCTGTTCATGCAGTGCCTAGAATGGTGCCCGGCACCAGTGGGAGCTCTGTGAGTATTTGTTGAGAGGAAGGAAGGAGGGAAGGAAGGAAGGAAGGAAGGAAGGAAGGAAGGAAGGAAGGAAGGAAGGAAGGAAGGAAGGAAGGAAGGAAGGAAGGGAAGGAAGGAAGGGAGGGAGGGAGGGAAAGAGGGAAGGAGGGAGGGATTGGGAAAGAAAAAAGGAAAGGAAAGAGAGAAGGAAGAGAAAGAAAAAAAGGAAAGAGAGAAAAAGGGAGGAAGGGAGGAAGGAAGGGAGGGAGGGAGAGGAAAGAGAAAGACAGGAAAAGGAAGGAGGAAGGAGGGGAGGACAGAGGGAAGGCGTGCAGGCAGGCAGACACCACTGGCCCACAGACCTGCCCGCATCCACCACGTGCTCTTTCTCTGCCCGAAAGCCCCTGTCGCCAGCCTCTCTGCCTGTTGGCCTCTTTCTTGTGCTCGCAGCCAAGCACCAGCTCCTCTGTGAAGCTGCTCCTGGTGCGTCCCACAGGGACTCTGTCCCGCCTCCCTCCCCGTGCCGTTTGTTCAGGCGCCACAGCAGTCGGGTCCCAGCAGGACACAGAACCCTGTGGTTCAGATGAAGACACTTCCTTGGCAAGACTCCTAACGGAGGTGAGCAGGGTTGAGAGAGCAAACGAGGATGCCGCGGCGCCCGGAGACAAGGAGCGGCAGGGAGCACCTCCCCGGCTCTGAAGGGCACGGGCGGGCAACTGGAGTGGCAGCGGGCGTCAGGCGGGGGCCAGGTCGTGAAGGATGCGGCTCCTGCAGAGGAGCCGAGGTGGAAGGGGTGGGAGGAGACACCTAAGTCCCTTTTCCACCGTCTTCCGGAGCTTCTCATCGGCTGGCTCCGCGGGAAGCCAGGTGGCCAGAGAGCCTGGGCGGAAGCAGGGGCACCAAGGCCGTGGTGCCAACAGCGAAAGCAGCCCGTGCAGAGGCCGCGTGGCAGGTGCAAGCTTAGGGCAAGGGGCGCTAAAACGGTCAGTGGCGCTGTCACGCCAAGAGCTGTGGAGGGGACAGAAAGGGAAAAAGGGACAGAAAAAGAGTCCAGAGCCAGAACATGTGAGCCTTAAGGCACATTCCCCCACCTCCCGGTCTGCCATGGACAGTCCTCAATGACACCTGCTGTCCCAGAGGTAGAACTAGGAATAAGACACACATTAGGAATAAGCCAGGCTTCACTCTCACGGAGTCCCGGTTTGGACATAACTTACCCGTCAGCCTCCTTACAGGGCACGTTGAAGATCCTGTCTTCACTCCAAGAGCCCTGGGGGTCTCAAAAGGGTTGTAGGCAGCGTGCTCCTCTCTCAGGTTTGCATTTGTAAAGACATCCAAGTTGCAGTGAAGTGTTTTGGGGGCCGTGGCTCAAGACTGATAAAGATGCTGCTGACATCAGGCCGCCCTTCACCCTCCAGCCCTCCTTCTATCATCCATGGCTCCAAAATAAACTCCAGACGCCTCGGCCTGGTGCCCCGTCCTTGTGATCTGGCCCACCTGCTTCCAGCCCCAGCTGTCGCCTCTCCTGGCCCGCCTGCCAAGCACCACGGGGCTGCGCTTCTCACCACTCCCACAGTGGGTCCTGGACTCCCCCAGGGCCGTGCACCTGCTGTTCCCGCTCTCGGGACCACCGCTGCCCCACTCCCTTGCGGCAAACCCCATTCTTCAGGCAAGGCCTGGGCTCTTCGGGTGCACACAGGTATTACCTAAAAGGACCCTAAAAGAACACCATGCCGTTCTTGTCTGTTTGTATCTCTCCCCTGTTGTCCCCTGAACTGCACGGGGACAAGGGCTTGTCTTTGTCATGATGATATGTAATATTTTTAGCTCGCTTTGTAGAAATGAGGGAAAGGTAAGAAGGGGAGAAGGAGAAAGGAAGAAGGGAAGGAGAGAAGTAAGGAAGGAAGGGAGGGAGGGAGGGGAGAAAGAAGGAAGGGAGGGAGGGAGGGACGGAGGAAGGGAGGGAGGGACGGAGGGAGGGAGGGGAGAAGGAAGGAATGGAGGGAGGGAGGGAGGAAAAGGCAGATGACTCTAAGCCATTTGCAGTTCATCTTTGTTTGCAACTTGTCTGGAATCTTGAAGCTAACTACTCAGACCTGTTAACTGCTCACACAATGCTCTCTGTGATACTTTCCCTTTGTTCTGATTTTTTTTTTCTAAATCCCTCAAACTTTCAGCGTCCCACACTCTGAGTTAGATCGAAGCCCACTCCACTGCAAAAACTTAAACTTGCAATCTTGTTGTCTCAAACGTCCTAAGGTTGTATAATAACCAAATGTCTTTGTTCTCACGATGAGAGTATGCATCAAGAATCAAAGAAGCAAGAGGAAAAGGAACGTTCCAGGCTATTACTGTAACAATCCAATTACAATGCCTATCAAACTTAACTTCACAGGTTATAGCTCCTAATTGCCTGACAAAAATTGACACTTCAGTCGCAACAGCATAATATAATCAGAGTCCAAATTAAATTTGATCGTGGGCAGAAAATGATGCTATCATTCGAAGGCATGGAAACAGGAGATCAACTAGCACGATACCAGGGATCAGAAATGAAAATTATTCATTAATGGCAATGCGTTTCTGATAATGGAAATGACACAGTTCAGACGGCTTCGTAAAAACACTATTAATTAAAAAGATGATAGACCTAACAAGCCGTAGAAACCAGAGGACTTTTTTTGGGTGTGCTTGTTAAGGTGAAGGATGACAATGTGTAAGAACAGAAGTCGATGCTCTTTTGTGAGCCGTGTTTCGCTGACGCAGGAGCCAAGTTTAGTGGCCGTTGCTCTGCGAAGTGGCATTCTCCAGGGGGCCGTGTTCCAGGACTATAAAAAAAAAAAAAAAGAGTCTTTGGCCATAATACAGCTTTGCCGTAAGTGCAAATAGTGTGGGCTATAAAACAGAAGGGCCCAATTCATAAAAGAAATGCACAGGGGAGTTTTGCATACAGTAAAAGGGAAAAAAATGTCTCGTGTGTGCATGCGTGCGTGTGTGTGTGTGCATGCGTGCGTGTGTGTGCACATGCGTGCGGGGGAGAGAGACAGAGAGATAGATTGTGTGCACATGCGTGTGTGTGTGTGCGCACGCGCATGTGCTTGCTTTGTTTCCCACCTTGCAAGGTCTGTGTGATTCTAGCTTAGGGGATTGAAATACACAGAAGACAGGCAAATCTCAAGAGAATATCTGGGTTTAGGGACAAAACTTTGAAGCACCTGCTTTGGGTTCAAAAAAAAAAAAAAAACCTCATAGGAAAATCATACCCTGTGAAAAGGAGTCATATGTTTAATGTCTTTGACTATTCGTTCATTCACTCCCAGAGTGAAGCGGGGTGGAGCCCTCACTCCATGCCCACGAGCAGCTTCTGCATGCAGCCAGCCCCTGGGCCCCAAGTGTGCAGCACATCCTACAAAATCAGAGGCGGGGCTGGAGACAGGCAGTGTGACCTCATGAGATCCCTGGAGAATCTTGTATCCCCATTTCACAGATGAGAAAACTGACTCCCAAAGGAGTCAGGGAATTTTCCCAAAGTCATACAGCTAATAAGGGTGGAGGTAGAATTCCATCAGGTGTGTTCTTCTCCACGCACCTATATTCTCAACTCTCTCTCTCTCTCTCTCTCTCTCTCTCTCTCTCTCTCTCTCTCTCTCTCTCTCTCGGACTGGTGCCCGCACCCTCTTGCTGCACAAATCCACCTGTTTCTCATCCCTGCTTTCCCCGATGTCTCCATTCTCCTCTCTGCAGACTGGCTTCCTCTGCTGCCCTCTCAGTTCCTGCCCCACCCCCACCCCGTGGCTTCAGCTGACACGGGCTCTAGCGTGTGGCAGCCCAGCCTGGCCCACACCCCACATGAGCTCACAGCACGGCTCCCAGCAGCGAGCGGAGTTGGCGTCTCCACGTCCTAACCCCAAACGCCCAGCAGACAATATCTTGTTGGCCCAAAGGAACGAGGTCACCTGGTACAAAGTCACCTGCCTAGGGCCCGCCCATTCCTGTGCCAGGCCTCTGGGATGGGAGTGGATGCTTCTAGAAGACCTCAGGAATGGGGAGATGATTCTGTACACATCCAGTGGCTGGGTCTGATGTCTGCAAGCCTCTAGAGCACTTGGGACTCCTTCTGCCCCTTCTCACCACCGTGTGTCCCTTCACTCGTTCAGCAAACACTCGCCGAGCATCTGCTGGGGGCCGGGTTACGCTGTGGCCGGGTATAAAGTGATAAGCGAGACGGGCACAGCCCCCGCCTGGGTGGAGCTTCTGTTCCCGGCGGGCAGAAGTACCTTAAATCACGAAGCGACTACGACAGCTATCGCTTCACAGTGTCGTAAGTTCTCCAAAGGAGATACCTTAAAGCCATACAAGTGAATCTACCATTTGATCCAGCAATCCCATTGCTGGGCATCTACCCAAAAGATCCAATGACACTCTACAAAAAAGACACCTGCACTCGAATGTTTATAGCAGCACAATTCATAATTGCAAGGCTGTGGAAACAGCCCAAGTGTCCATCAATCCAAGAATGGATTAATAAAATGTGGTATATGTATACCATGGAGCACTATTCAGCTCTAAGAAACAACGGTGATATAGCACATCTTATATTTTCCTGGTTAGAGATAGAACCCATACTACTAAGCGAAGTTTCCCAAGAATGGAAAAACAAGCACCACATATACTCACCAGCAAATTGGTATTAACTGAACAGCACCTAAGTGGTCACATAGGTACTACAGTAATAGGGTATTGGGCAGGTGGGAGGGGGGAGGGGGCGGGTATATACATACATAATGAGTGAGATGTGCACCATCTGGGGGATGGTCATGATGGAAACTCAGACTTTTGGGGGGAGGGGGGGAAATGGGCATTTATTGAAACCTTAAAATCTGTACCCCCATAATATGCCGAAATAAAAAAAAAAAAAGAAAAAAAAAAGTTCTCCAAAGGAAACAAACAGGAGATGTGTGGAAGGGTGGCTGGGGAGGGCTGGAGGGGTGGGGAGCGGCCTCCGGCAGAAGGGCCGGCCGAGAGGTTTCCTGCAGGAGTTACCACGGCAGCTCGGACCTGCGCTGGGACCCAGAGGCTGGGAAGGAAGACCTGCCTGTGCTGGGGACACCCAGGCTGCCAGCAAGGCCAGAGGGGACTTTGAGGGGAGATGCCTTCCCGAACCTGCCACCTAAAGGCGGGTTCTCTTCCAGCCCAGAAGTCTCCATCTCGGCGTCCTGCTCGAAGGCTTCCATGCATGTATCACAATGTGCAATCGTGTGCCGGATTGTCCCTTCGTTGGTAGCGTCTATGTCCTCCTCCAAGTTCTTCTAAGCTCCGTGAAGCCAGAGATCTCCTCCGACCTGCTGTCCCTGACACGCTGAGCCTGTGAAGACACAGAACGGATGAGAACGTGAACCAGAGGGAGGCGCAAGCCCCTGGGGAAGCATGCTGCCCAGGGATGGGCTGGAACGCCGCGGGCTGTCGCCAGGCAGATGTTGCTCTCCATGCAGGTTCAGGGCTGCTGGGCAGCGGCCGGGCCCACGCTGGTCTCTTTCCTTCCACCCTTTGCTGTGCATCATCCAGAACTAAAGCGGTGTTGACGTGGTGCATGCACGTGTGTCGTGGGAGACAGCGTCTTGCTCTTGTGCCGGCGAACGTCCTGTTCCAGGTAGAAGCGCTGTCCAAGGTCACGCCCAGCACACGCTGGCAGAGAGAACGATTGCTCCCCCGGCCGCAGCTGCACGGGTGGAAACTGAAAATAAACAACTGGCGAGTTCCAAAAAGAGCTTAATGGTCCCACGGCAGCCTGTGTCCTACAGTCCTAGAACCAGAGCATTTATTCTCCTTTTATATGTGGTGGTGTCTGGTAGGTATTGCCCTGCTTTCCGTTCCGTGGATTATACTTCTTGGCCCCAAAGCCGGGAAAATAGCAACACCTGTGTTAAAATGGCAAGGAGATCTTGGCAGCAAAATACCTCACCTTTGTGATTTAAAAATTTTAAAAAAAATTGTAAGGCTATATACCCAAATCCTGTGCTCCAGAGAGTACAACATAGAGAAGCTCAGTGCACCAGAATCGTTGGGGAAAGGACCAGCGACCTGATTAAACGCATGCCATCACTAAAATAAATTCCAAAATGGTTAAAGAGTTAAATGCTCCAATGAAAACCAGAAAAACATTGGTAAATATTTGCATAACCGGGGGGGGGGGGGAGAGGGAATTCTTATTAACCAAAATTAGCCACAAAATTGAGGAAGAAACCATAAGAGAACATACTGATAAAATCTACACAGAAAAGTTTTAGGATTTTGGATACCGAATACAAGAATAAGATTAAAGAATAAGCCTCCAACCAGGAGAAAATATATCTGACACAGATAAAAGGGAAGAGTTAGTAGATTTAACATAAAAAGATCTTTTACAAATAAAGAAAAGGGTGATGGCCCCACCCCTAGAAAAAATGAGCAAATGATACGAACAGGCAGTTCACAAAAGGGGAAATCTAAATGATCAATGACCTT
Source organism: Microcebus murinus (assembly GCF_040939455.1). Classification (NCBI taxonomy): domain Eukaryota; kingdom Metazoa; phylum Chordata; class Mammalia; order Primates; family Cheirogaleidae; genus Microcebus; species Microcebus murinus. The sequence goes on from NC_134109.1 coordinate 8,643,315, forward strand.
TTAGGAAAAAGAAAATATACATATCAAGTAATCAAAGAAATAAAAAATAACAAAACAATGAGATATTATGTTTCAGCTATTCAACTTAATGATTTTTTTTTTTTAGCGATATCACTCCAGGTGGGTATCAAGGGGAAGTAAAGACAATGCCATGTGCTGCCAGGAGAGACGTATGGGGAGGACACTTTTCACTCAAACCCTCATTTTTGTGTCCAGGCATGTGGCAGGCAGAATAACACCCCCTCCAACAAAAATGCTCATATTCAATCTCTGGTGAGCATGTTATATTATATGGCGAAGGGAATTAAAGTAGCAGATGGAATTAAATTTCCTAATTAGCTGGCCTTAAAATAAGGAGACTATGGTGGATTATCCGAGTGGGCCAAATGTCATCCCACGCACGGGTCCTTACAAGTGGAAGAGGCAGACAGAGCAGTCAACGGCACCAGCCACGGCTGGCTTTGAACATGGAGGAGGGGGCCACGGGCCAAGGAACTCAGGCATCCTTTAGAAAAGGCAGGGAAATGGATTCTCTCCAGAGCCTCCCAAAAGAACACAGCCCGGCCACACCTTGAGTTTAGCCCATTGACACCCATTTCAGATATTAGACCTCCTGGACCAGAACGTAATACATTTCTGTTGTTTTAAGGCACTAAATGAGTAGTGATTGCTTACAGCAGCCATAGAAAGCTAATACAATATCCTTTTCCTCCCCAAAATGATCTTCTAGCAATTTATCCTACTAGGAATATTCGGAAATGTAACCAAAGATATATATATATTTTTCAATGATGTTTATAATGACATGCTATATAATAGTGAAATTTGGGAATCAATTTCATTGTACATATGTACAATGGCTGAAAATTGTGTACATCTACAACATGAAATACACTGTAGTCATTAAAATCATTTTGTTAAAGGCAATTTCTTTTCCTGGGAAAGTGTTTGTGGTATTTTGGTTCAACGGCAGGCTGTAAAACAATATGTACAGTAGCATGCAATCTTTGAAAACCGACATGTGTCTTTAACACATCTATTTATAACGAAATATTAGTCATGAGTGGCCATAGAGTGGTAGGATTATAAATGACTTTATTTTGTGTCTGTGTGCTTGTCTGTATTTTTCAACTATCCATCCCGAAGCTCGTATTACCTAAGCAGTTTTGAAAAAAAGTACTATAAAACTGTATTACAGCACGCTCATACAATGAAATAACATGCCACCATTTTTAAAAATCAAACTGCAGAAGGATATTTAATGGCATTGGAAACTACTAACGACATTAGAAACTACTAATGACGTATTTACTAATGGAGAATGCTTCCATGATGGTTAAATACATAATAATTCGTACTGGGTTTAAAAGAAAAATATACACATGCGCAGAAGAAAAGATGGACTGGAAATACACTAAAATGCTGAGAGTGGTGGGATTGAGAGGCTTTTATCGTCTGTATAGGTTTTCTGTAATTAGGAGCAAACGGGTCGTTTTTGTTGCTGGCGTGTTTAGGAAAGCACCCGGCGCTGGTCTCCTGATGTGGGTGCTGCAGGGACCAGCGGGCGGTCCCAGCCACAAGCTCATGGAGTCCTTACTGCCCCCATGGTGGGCACACCCCGCCCCCGGGGGCCGGTGCACGCGTCCCGAGAGTGGGACCGAGGGCAGGAGACGGCTCGGCAGCGCCCGGCCGCAGATCTGCGGGAAGCGTCACCCTGCCCGCCTGCCCGCCACCTTCCACAGGCTGCTGCTCTCTCTCCCCGTGCTATGTGTCCTTGTGGGGTGACATCTGTCCGTGTCTCCGTGGAGCGTTTTCGGGTGGATTTGGGAAAGGAGAGAAGCCGGAAGTGCATGTCCAATGCACTCTCCTTAACCAGAAGTCCATGTTCTGGGCTTTTTATTAAATTTCTCCACGATGGCAAGGAGTGTGTAGGACTTATCAGTGTCCCCATTTACTGGTGAGGAAAAGGGAGTCACAGAAGAGCTCTGTAGTGTATTGATCCCTCAGCTAGGGGACCCTGGCCGTAAGTCACGCCGACTCCGGGAGAAAGGTCTTGTGTGACAGCTACAGGTGAGCAGGGGGCAGACGGTGGAGAGGAGGCGCCGGCCGGGACCAGCTCGTGCGGGCTGTGTGAGCAGCGCGGCTGTGTGGGGAACCCCGAGGGGACCACGGTGAGCAATTCCAGATCCTACAGAAGGACCAACCAAGCATGCCTATTTCTTTGCACCAGGGGAATCTGGCTTTCAAGACGGATGGATTTTGCATGTTTTCAGGGTGCACTTCCCTTCTGGATCAAGGCCACCATCGTCGCCCCTCCTGGTACTGGGGCTGTGAGCTCGGGGCGTTGTCTCTGGTGAATGGCTACAGCTCTGCAGCCCCCACCCCAGCCCAGGCAGAGCTCCAGGAAATCTCTCGACTGGGGAGACAGATGGGAGCCAGCCTGTGGCTGAGCGCAGAGAAGGTCGTGCCTGAGGGACACACAGCGGTGCTGAGATTTCCGCGGCGCCGTCTCCCGGACGATCGCATGGAAATCGCAAGCCCACCTGGACCCCTGATCACCGGGCCGTGCTGGGGGCCTTTTGTGGGTTCCTAAGAAGGCAGGACGGCGCCTCCCTGACTGAGCAGCGAGTCCAGCGGGCGGGGCCGGTGGACACGCCCCCCCCCCCCCCCCCCCGCCCCGTGCTTATCCGTCTCCCAGAGCAGCCGAGGCCATGTGAGGCCCAGGGTTGACGTGATAATCAAGTGCCAGAGGGTTTGGCAGCCCTCGCGCAAACACCGAGACATGCCAAGACCGTTTGGCGCGAGCTACCTTTCAGGCCGGCCTGGAGACCCGCCAAGTAACCAGGGGCAGCCAGGGCCTCCACCTCCAGAAGGTCGGGTGTCCAAGTCAGAAGTGGAGGTGCACGTGGGACCACAGGCTGGTCCGCCCTCCCATCCTCAGCCCTGTGCACCTGCACCATCACCTGGGCAGGTAGCGGTAACCAATGTCCTCAGGCCTCCCAGCGCCTCCCGCTCAGGGCTGGGCTGTCCCCCAGAGGCAGAGGGAATCCGGGCAGGCCAGGGCCTGCGGGGGGGATCTAGCCAGAAGCCAGGTTCACAGTGTCCCTTACCCTGAGCAGCAGTGGCAGCAATGCCACGCACAGCAATGCCACAGCCAAGCAGGCTTCTTCTCACCTGAGCTTGAGGAATGATCTGGAAGGTGCTGTGGGTGATCCTGGCAGTGGGCACCTACTCCAGGGATGCTAAGCCTAGAGGCCGTGCTCCTTCGCAACTCTGTCTTCCCAGGGCTTCACGGGGACCCCAGTGTGCAGAACCGAAGGCGCTGACTCCTCCAAACTCTCCCTAGAGCCGCAGTGTCCAAGCCGGCTCGCCTGCCCCACAGCCAAGCCTTCTGCACGCGCCGTCCTGGATACGGAGCACGGAATAGCCACCTGTGACAGGTCTCAGTCTTGGGGAACAAACTCGCACACGCTGCACCCCTGGGGGAAAGGCAGTGCTCAAGACGCCCGATTTTCTTTAAATTTCCGTTTCCATGCTTTAATCCCCATGCCCCATCTGCAATTGAGAAATTCTAAATCCATCCGTGTTGCCTTCTTTGTTACTAAAAAGAGATTCTGTTTCAAGAACCAAGTAGGGAACTTAAAGAAAAAAATATATATATATTGTGGAAGTTCAGAGTACTCATCTTAACTTCCACAGGCTGTTTTATAAAAGTGCTTGATTAAAAGGAACAGAAAGAAGAAGAAGAAGAAAAAAAAAACAATGTAGAATCTTAGTGCACTAGAGATGCACTAAGCATCAGCTCAGAACATTCTGCCAGTTTAAAAGTTATCCCTCCTCCTCTTGTCTCTGCTTGGCAAACTCCTATTCATCCTTTCAAACCCTAACAGAAATGCCCCACCATCTGTGGAATATTTCCTGACCACACTGTCCCTTTTCATCTCTAAAAACAATTGAGTGCTCTTTATCTCATGCAGTTCACATTGCTCTTAGTCAATAATCCCTGTCCTGAAACTTATGTTTATGATCTTAATCTATATTTTAATCTGCTATGTATGAAAATTCACGTCTATAAATAATAGTAATTCACATCTTCCAAACTTTCAAGGGCAGGAACGGATTCGTGTGCAGTTCACTGTGGTGGGCGAAAGTACAGAGAATTCAAATGCTGCCCTGTGAAGGCGTCCCGGACTCCCTAGGCAGCAGGAAAAGCTGCAGGCGAGTGACTGAGACTCCCCCACTCACCACCCCCAGCCCACTATGGATAGTGGACAGTGCCTCTCACTCCTTCCCTTGGGCTACACAAAAATCGAAAGGGAACGAAACCAAAATTCCTCTTTGTAGTCCCTTCCAAAGACGGATAAGGAAGTGCTCCTGTGTTCTTCCTCTTAGCACGTGGCTGTGAGGACCAGTTGCATTTACACAGACTGCAGTGTGGCACATGCCCTAACCTTGGCCAGGTGAGTCCAGCGCTGGTCCCAGGCAGGGAGGCCCAACCTCAGGGGCCTGGGAGAGGTGGGGAACCCCAGGCCCTAGAACTAGAATGCCAGGGTCCAAGTCCTGACCTTACACCCCCAAGCTGTGTGACCTCGGGTAAATTACTTGACATCTCAATGCCTCAATGTCCTTATCTTAGAAAGGAGCACAAAAACAGCACCAAATTTAGAGAATTGTTTCAGGGGAAATAACTGAGATAAAGTGTAAAGTGGTTAAGAACCCCAGTTAGTGGCTCGTAGTGGGAACTTCATAACGCTAGTTATTTTTTATTTTTGTTCTGTCTATTTTGAAAAGTGTCTGTAAAAATCACACCCTCTCTCTTCCCCAAGTGCTTAGAGCAGGTGAGAAACCTGTAGGACCACGAGAAGGTTTGCTTCTTTGTGTGTCTGCCCGGGCTCTCTGCTGTTTCTGTCCTGTCCCAGTGTCCTGTCAGCCAGGTGGCAGGTTGGGGAGGGGAGGGGAGAGGGGAGGGGAGGGGACGGGAGAAGAGGGGAGGGGAGGGAGGAATACGCCCCCCCCCCACGCACACACACGCCTCCACCTCTGTCACTCTCGCCACTGTACTCTCTCCCATCCCTCTGGGGCTGGGAGGGGGCTGCAGCGTAGAGACAACATAGATAAGAGAGAAAAAACTTTGGAATGGTGAGTCAGGGGTTCTTAAACACATCAGGTTTGGGGAGAATCAAAAAGAACTTGGACTAAAAGAAAGCAGGTCTCCCCCAAACAAAGCAAAGCTTGGTGCACCCCACCCTTGGCATCGTGGCTGCCGTGAACCCCCCTGGCCCTGGCCGGCGGCTGCTGCAGGTGGATTCACCTCCGTCTCTGAACGCCCAGGTGGAGCCCAGCACCGGTACACTGCAAGAGGTTAGTTGTTGAGTAACCAAAAGTAACTAGACTCGGACAACCTCAGCTGCAGCCAGGCTTAACTTAAAGTCAAGGCTGGTAATAGGTCGATAATAATCATTGCCAATTGATTGCACGAAATTTAAAATTGAGCTAGATGAAGGGACATAGATGATGATTCATCTTTAAATAGGAGGAATATAGAGTGATTCCTTCTATAGAATATCCTAGAATGATATTTTCAGACATTGTCCCACTTTAAAATGGGAAATCATTTGGGGAAATCATAACATTAACAACACCAGCAATAATAATGGTAACCAAGTCCTATTAAATGCTTACTTCTATTGAATAATGACACTTATTGAAGGTTGATTCCAAAGTTAGTAACTGACTTTTATTGAATATGACAATGTGCTTGTTTGCTTCATTAAATCCATACGATAGCCCTATGGGGAGATACCGCTGTCCCCATTTTACAGATGATCAGGTTGAGGTTTAGAGAGGCTAGGTGACTTGTTCACAGGCTCATTAGTGGGGAAGCCAGGATCTGACCAAAATAGTCTGATTCTAGACCCGAGCTGAGATGATTCTGCAAACGCGTGTGGAGTTCCCACCCTGTCCTCAACTTCTCCTACAGCAACGTGGAGGTGGAGGTCACGGTTCTTTCTTCAGAGAGTGCATGACCTAGTTCTGATGCCAGAACACATGCATCAAATTATTCGGTAGCCAATAAGAGTTATGTTTGAAATACAAAGAAGAAGAGGAAGAAGAGGAGGAAGAAGAGGAGGAGGAGGAGAAGAAGAAAGACAAGAAGAAGAAGAAGAAGAAGAAGAAGAAGAAGAAGAAGGAGGAGGAGGAGGAGGAGGAGGAGGAGGAGGAGGAGGAGGAGGAGGAGGAGGAGGAGGAGGAGGAGGAGGAGGAAGGAAGAAGAAGGAAGAAGAAGAAGGAGGAAGGAGGAGGAAGGAGGAGGAAGAAGGAGGAGGAAGGGGGAGGAAGAAGGAGGAGGAAGAAGAAGGAAGAAGAAGAAGAAGGAGGAGGAGGAGGAGGAGAAGGAGGAGGAAGGAAGAAGAAGGAAGAAGAAGAAGGAGGAAGGAGGAGGAAGAAGGAGGAGGAAGAAGGAGGAGGAAGAAGGAGGAGGAAGGGGGAGGAAGAAGGAGGAGGAAGAAGAAGAAGGAAGAAGAAGAAGAAGAAGAAGGAGGAAGAAGGAGGAGGAAGAAGAAGGAGGAAGGAGGAGGAAGAAGGAGGAGGAAGAAGGAGGAAGAAGGAGGAGGAAGAAGAAGAAGGAAGAAGAAGAAGGAGGAGGAGGAGGAGGAGGAGGAGGAGGAGAAAAGTAGGGGTATGGTTTCTTTATCTGCCACAGACGTTGCACTGTCTTGACCCCGTCTGTGTTGGCATCGAACAGTCTCAGCTCTAGAGCCACCTCCACGGCAACACAGTGTGGCCTAGGCCAAGCTCCGTCACCTCTCTGAACGCCAGGCTTCTCAGCTGTAATCCAGTGTCTGAGCTTTCGCTGCGGTGCAGAGTTTGCAGAGCCTTAGCCAGCACATCCACGGAGGCTTCAGCTACGGGTGGGACCGGGCTGACCGGGTCCCTGCCCTCGGGTGTTCCCGGCGTGCAAAGGGAGAGGGCTGAACCAGCAAAGCGGGGAATACAGACGGGGTTCCGTTGTTGGAATAAGGCTTCAGAGTCTCAGAATTCCAACGGGAACGCCCCTGACAGGTGCCCGGGAAGCTGATGGTCGTAAGAACGATCGTGTGAATGTTCGCCAGGGACATCTTTGTTTCAAAGATTTCACGGTGCTAAAGAAGTTAATTTGTAAATTAAAATCAATTATCTTCAGATAATTGCCTCTGACTCCGTCTCCCTCACCCCTACCTCCCGTGCGCTCCCGCAGCCTGCAGGCCCACTGTTTGGAAACCACGGGAGTCGGGCGGAAGAGGAAGTGGCGGACCGGCGGACCACGTGGTGGGCTGAACCACGAGCACAGATCGACACAGAGAGACCGGTCCTCGTGGCACCTGCATCTTTCTCAATCACATTCTTCTGAGATCCTTTTCCTAGAGAAGGGTCCCAAATCTCTTCTCGACAGAACCCACTCCCTCATCAATCAAATGCAGGCACCCTCAGTGAGAGTGCAGCTCTCACACTAAGGACCTTCAGGGCTCCGCCCGGCTGTGTGACCTTGAGTTAGTCACTCCGCCTCTCTGAGGCTTAGGTTTCCATCTATACAATCTGTATAATATTACCTACCTCGAAGGGCTATTGTGAGGATGAAATTAGGAAACGCAGTTGCTAGGGAAGGACGCTATTCCTACCACTGTGCTTTAGGCTATACTGGTTCTTAGAAAACTTGCTACCCAAACACAGCCAGGCCACAAGTCCAGTCCATGTGTAGAGTAGCTTTTGAATAAACAAGTTTGACAGCTTAAGATAGTTTTGAAGAATTTTTAAATCTTTTCTCAAAATTCTTAAAGACCATTGAAGGAGGTTCCATTCACACTTTATAGCAAAATATCTTTAAAAACACCCTTCCCTGTTTACTCTGCCCTCAGCCTTCCACCTGCCCCACATCTGCCCCTCGAGACTTTCCCTCCTCTCTCATTGTCACCTAAGGCCCCAGGCAGCCCCACTGGCCTCTTCGTCCTGCCTCTCCCCTGACTTCCTGCCTCACCTGCCTTCCTTCTGGGAATGCCCTCCCATTCCTGAACACAGCAATCCACCTAGGCTGCTCGGGGCCCTTCCAGCTCTGAAGTTCTTTCTACTCGTTATGCTGCCCGCCCTGCAGAAGGGCCGAGATGGAACCCCAAGACTGTGAGTCCTACGGAGAGGGACGGGGCCATGCAAGTGTCCCACATACTCCTACATCAATTAGATCTGATCAAACCACACATTAGTAGTTTGAATCTCTTTTACAGACATGTACAAAATAGGGGGGCACTCGTTGTTGCTAGCAAGGGCTTCAAGCTTCCAATGCTCACCTGGCTTCTTACCTGGGGAACTTACCTGGGGACAGCACACCTGCCTTAAGAACCTTCCAGCCCAGCTGGTGCAGTGCTCAAAAGCGGCCGGACACGCCCGGGGAAAGGACTTCCGAGCCACGCAGCCCTTTCGGGGATAGAGGAAGAGACGGAACCCCCTCCGCCAAAGCCAACCGCCTCCTTTCTGTCGCCTCACCCTGTCCGGCCTTCCAGTGGGAAGGAACCTCCCAACCAGGACTGTCATCTGACAGCCACACAGGTGAAAAGAGCTAGAGAGGGAAATGAACGGTTACTCAGAGGAGGAAACTATGTTCTTCACATGGATTTAATTTCATCGAAATTTCCATTCCCCGGTGGAGTGGCCTTATTGGGTGTTTTCAAGGTCTCTATTTTGCCCTGAACATCAGAGTGGAGGGAAGAGAAGCCTGGAACTCCCTCTAGAAGAAAGAGTACGTAGACCAAAGTCCAGCCCAGCCTCCTGCAGGCGTTTGCTGGATAGAGTTCTTCGTGTCTGGAACTGGCAAGGGGCCCGCCAAACCCCCCGAACCTCAGGTCAAGAGCCAAGAGCATCACCTCATTTGGATCCGAGCTGAGTCGCACGACCAGTTCCCTCCGAGGGCAGGCCATCACTCAGCAAGCCGTGGCGAGGGGCTGCGGGTCCCCATTAGGGCTTAATGTCATTCCTATGGTAAGTGACGGCTGAGTTCAGCGCGTTTGGAACGGGTCTGGGTTTGGTTTGCCCGTGGAAAGCGATGCATTAGCGAGATTAAATGGGCCTCGCCGTGCCAGCACATGTCACTGGAGCTGCCGCAGACAATAACGACAGCAGGAAATGATCTTTCGCAAATGATGAATTCGTGTCTAGATTCGATTGCGCTGTTTTGTAAAGGTGTGTCCGGGGTCACAGCTTTGCAGGGTCCAGACTGGCTTCCTGACAGACTGCCAGCTCTGGAGTGGGGACGGAGACTGGGCTAAGGCACTGGGTTAAATGCAAGCTCATGCCTGTGCCTTTGATGCAGGTGCAAATGCTACCAGGAAGACAAAAAGAAAGTAAAAATAACAGTAGGAAGGGAATGGAGAAAACCACCTGTTACAGTCCAGGCCATGAATTACTAAAACACTGGCCAATTTATCTGTTTCCCCTCTAAACTACGGGGTCCTCAAGAGCGAGAACCACTGGTTATTCAATTCTACTTTCCCAATTTCAGTACGGCACATACTAAATACTCAAAGATTTGATGAATGTGTGAACGTCCAGACCTTGCTTGATTCCAGTTTTAGAGAAACAAAAAACAGATATACAGATTTAAGTGGTTAAAAAAAAATAAGTAAAACAGTCTAAGTACACTATAATGCCACAGCATAATGCAATATTATGAAGTCATTAAAAATAATGGTAGATCCAGATGAATGGATAAAGTGTGGTATAAGGCCAGGCACGGTAGCTCACACCTGTAATCGTAGCACTCTGGGAGGCCAAGGCAGGAGGATCACTTGACCTCAGGAGTTAGAGACCAGCCTGAGCAAAAGCAAGACTCCATCTCTACTAAAAATAGAAAGAAATTAGCCAAACAACTAAAAATAGAAAATATTAGCTGGGCTCGGTGGCACGTGCCTGTAGTCCCAGCTACTCGGGAGGCTGAGGCAGGAGGATCGTTTGAGCCCAGGAGTTTGAGGTTGCTGTGAGCTAGGCTGACGCCACAGCACTCTAGCCCAGGCAAGAGAGTGAGACTCTGTCTCAAAAAAAAAAAAAAAAATGGTATAAGCATACAATGGAATATTATTTAGCCTTAAAAAGGAAGGAAATTCTGAGGCATGCTACAACCTGGATGAACCTTAAAGACATTATGCTTAGTGAAATTAGCCAGCCACAAAAGGATAAATACTCTCTGTGAGGTACATAGGGAGTCTATTCACAGAGGAAGTAGAACTGTGGTTGCCAGAGGCTCAGGAAGAGTGGGGTTAGGATTTGCTTAATGGGTACAGAGTTTCAGTTTTGCAAAATGGAAAGAGATCCGTGAATGGCTGGTGGTGGTGGTTGCACAGCAGTGTGAACGTACTTACTGCCACTGAACTGTGCACTTAACACGGTTAAGATGGTAAGTTTTATGTTATGTGTATTTTGCCACAAGTAAAAACAAATGTTGGAAATTTTGTCCGAAGGGGAGAATGCAGTATGTTCAGTGTAGATGGCAGAATGCAAACTGGCACGGACAACGAAAACATACGTGTGCATGGAAAGGAATAAGCAAAGTGAAAACCACTGTGCGGTGGGGTGGTGTGATTTAATTGTTTTGAATTTTGCTGATATTTTCCCATTTCCTTTTTAAAAATTCTTGACTAAAAAAATTAAGATAACAAAGAAATACCTAGCAGGAGAAAGGAACAAAAATAGATCTGAATGAGACTGTGACAGCATGGCTGTGGTCATGGGGTCCTGGAGATTCCTGATGCAGAAGGATCTAGAGCTCAGTAAGTGCCGAAGTTCCTTCATAACTCCCTTTTGATGGTGGCAGTGGTGATGGTGATGATGATGATATGGTTGAACTGCACAACCATGGATCGAATAATTCGGAAAGAATTTAATAACACACAATTGATGCTGAAACAGGAAGGTAGATGGAATTTCTAGACAGGGACTCAAAGGCTGAGATTGCCGTTAACACAGGTGTTTGGCCGTGAATGTCAAGGACAGAGGAACACATGTGTTAGTCTAGGCTGGACTGGAAACTGCAAAACCTGAGTCCCAACGCACCACGAGCAGATCACTTCTCTTCCGGAAGCCTCACTCTCCCTGTCTGTGAAATGAAAAGCCTGCACTCATGAATCTCTAAGCGACCTTTCAGCTCTAACAGACAGTTTCCAAATGGACTGAGCCTTCTCAGCCCCTCAGAAGTTAAAAAAAAAAAAAAGGATAGGAATACTCCAATGCTGAATGCCTAATAGGGTCGCCTGTTGCAAAAGGATTTCCATGAATGTTATTTTAAAAATAATCGAATGCATATTGCGGTATTCACAATAAATATATGAATACAAACAAGAGAAATCCATGTAAATATATAATTGTATTATGCACATTATATAAATGTCAAATAAACTCTGAGAGCGTAGAAACCAACCATGTCTACAGATAATCCTGAATAAATAACTTATTATGCTGAGCTATGTCTTGAACCACAAGGTTTGCATTATGGAAAATGACACTGTCACTCCCTCTTATCCGCTGGTCTTTGTGTGTGTCTTATCCGCCACACAAACGCAACAGTGGCAAAGCAGCAGCCATGTCAACTGAGTATTTCACAAGAGGCCAAGGCACCAGGTCTTTTGGAAACACCCGCATGTGCCCAAGCAGCAGACCACTGTACCAGGATTGTCCTGAGGGCTGAACTGGGAAGGACCCCGAGGGCACGGCAGAGAGAGATGAGAGAGAGACGCAAGACCATGACCAATTGCAACATACAACTGAGGTTGGCTTCTTCTGGTGCCATCAGAGAGGTTCAGCAACCTATGGGCCTCTGGTTGGGTAAAGGACAGCCCTCGAGCTCCCTGGGGCCTCCCCCTGACCAGCAGAAAATCGGCACCATCAAAATAGGGGACCAGTGCCGACTAAGAAAAGAAAACAGAACTCTCCCAGTTCTTGCAAGACTCAGTGGATGCTGAGGAAACTCGGGGAAGTGGGGAAGCTGAACCAGGCAGGTGCCCCTCTAGGTCTTGCAAGACCCCTTGGGGAATAACAGAATGCCAGTGGCTGCAAGTTGGGGTGATGGTTCTGCATGCAGAGGTCCCCCCCCCACATTTCGAGTCTGCACACTTGGTGTTTGCTCTCTGAGGGCATCGGGGAGCGTTTTCTGTGTATTCCGCATCTCAACACGGCGTTGCGGGAAGGCGATGGTTCCAGAGATGTCCACAAGAGCTGGAGAAAGCCAAATGCCAGGCGGAGCGGGGAAGTCCCTGCCTGTGGCTTTGTGTCAGGTTTGTAGTTCAAACCTGGGGTGAAAAGTTATCTGGGGCTCCGGACACATCATGCCAAACAACTGATCTTGTCACACTGGCGTGACTGATTTCCTGAGACGGCAAAGGTAGATCTCTGGACAAGATTGCTATGGACTGAATGTTTGTTGTCCCCTAAATTTCAAATGTTGAGGCCCTTCCCTCCAGGTGAGGATATTTGGAGGTGTGGCCTTGGAAAGGTGGTTAGGTTTAGATGGGCTCACAAGGGTGGGGCCCCTATGATGGGATTAGTGCCCCCATAAGAAGAGGAAGAGAGAGCTCCACTGTATGAAAACACGGCAAGAAGGTGGCTCCCTGCAAGCTGGAAAGAGAGCCCTCGCCACACACCAAATCTGCTGGTGCCTAAATGTCAGGTGTGCCAGCCTCTAGAACCATGAGAAACAAATATTTATCGTTTAAGCCCCCAGATCTATGGTGATTTATTATAGTAGACTGAGACAGATGCAATGACCTACTTACCAGATTTACTTCCTATCAGCTAAATAGTAATAGTGATAATGAGGATGATGTTATGGATGAATTATGTCCCCCAAAAAGATACACTGGACTCCCAACCCCTGGTACCTTATAACATCTCCTCATTGTAAACAGGGTCTCTGGCCGGGCCTGGTGGCTCCCTCCTGTAATCCTAGCACTCTGGGAGGCCAAGGCGAGAGGATCGCTCAAGGTCAGGCATACGAAACCAGCCTGAGCAAGAGCGAGACCCCCGTCTCTACTAAAAATAGAAAGAAATTAATTGACCAACTAAAAATATATAGAAAAAATTAGCCAGGCATGGTGGCGCGTGCTGTAGTCCCAGCTACTCGGGAGGCTGAGGCAGGAGGATCGCTTGAGCCCAGGAGTTTGAGGTTGCTGTGAGCTAGGCTGGCGCCATGGCTCTCTAGCCCAGGCAACAGAGTGAGACTCTGTCAAAGAAAAGAAAAGAAAAGAAAAGAAAAGAAAAGAAAAGAAAAGAAAAGAAAAGAAAAGAAAAGAAAAGAAAAGAAAAGAAAAGAAAAGAAAAGAAAAGAAAAGCAAAGAAAAGAAAAGAAAAGAAAAGAAAAGAAAACAGGGTCTCTGCCGATTGTCATTAGGGCGGGCCCTAATCTAATACGACTAGGCTCCTTATTAAAAAAAAAACAAGCAATCTGGAGACAGACACACAGGGAAAATGCCACGTGAACGTGAAGGCAGAGGTCGGGGGTGATGCATCTACACACCAAAGAACCCAGAGATGACCAGCGACCGCCGGAAGCCAGGAGAAAGGTGGGGAACAGGTTCTCCCTCCCAGCCTCAGAGGGAACCAGCCCTGCCCGGGGACCCCTTGATTTCAGACTTTTAGCCTCCATAACTGTGGGACGATAAACTGCTGTTGTTTGGGCCACCAGCGTGCAGTGCTTTGTCACGACAGGGCTAGCAAACTAACGCGATGAGGACGGTGACGATGACCACACCAGTGCCGATGCCGACACTGATCATGGTGGTTACACTTATGAAGCATCAAAGCAATGAGGACAAGACCCAAAGCTTCAGGGAGACGCCAGACTTGGAGGTCACTCTGCCACTGCTACCCGCGTCCCCTTGGGCAGGTGGCCCGGCCTCGTTTCTAAGGCTCAGCTTTCCCTGTGTCCTGAACAGGGCTGGCCCAAGGCCTGGGAGACTTGCCAGTTGTAAGAGACCATGCGCATAAGTGCCTGGGTCCTAGTGAACACTCCTCAACTGGTAGCTGTTATGTTTTTATTCTAGAGTTCCCAGTCTACAAATCCTCTGCAGAGACACCGTCTCATGCTCCCAACTGCCTTCTCCCCAGCTAGCTACCAGTACCATTATTCTCTTCTCTGCAAAAAAACATAGCAACAGCAGCTTCTGAGAGTCCTGGGTCGGCACCTCCTAAATTGTTCACCCCAACCCAGCTTGGAGACCCCCACTTTTTCTTCCAGCCTCTCAAAGCTTGCTTAGCCTCAGGGGAAATTGTGTGTTCCACCGGAGCCTTTTAATGTGTAGATTTTATGCCCTAAACAAAGATAACACTAATGAATTCACGGCCAACCTTTTCAGCCCTGTGATAGAAAAAGATTTTCAGTCACTTTAGCCCAAGCTACATTTGCACCCAGGGTCACTCAAAGAAAAGGACAACACATTAATCTTTGTCCTCCTTGTGTTGAACAACCTCTCAAATAATCCATAGCACGGCGCGAAGCGAAACTCAAAACCTTAAAACGCCATCTATCTGGTCCCCAATTAAAACATAATCTTTTAAAGCTGCCAATACCCACTGGCCGGAATCAATAGAGGGGAAGATTATGAATGGCGTTTCCGAGTGGTCTGGTCCGGCAGGGAATGGATGGCTGCTGTCACGTCCGGAGGGAGGGGAGAGCGGACGCCGGGGTAACCGCAGACGAAGGGAAGGGCTGCAGATGGCCCGGTCTCACCCTCCGCTGTAACTGATGTGGAAATCATGCCATACCATGATAGCCATGGAGGCGGCGCTTAAGAATTCCTGCTAAACCACAGTACGCTCAGGAAATGAATCAAGCGTCTACCCAAGCATTCGATGGGTTATCTCGCAAGAGCGTCCTCCGTGCCAGGTGCCAGGTGCTCTGCTAGGTGTGGACGATGGCGAGATGGGCGTGGGGTCAGCGACGTTCCAGAGGCCACTGGTCTTCCTCGCCTGTCGTTTTTAACACATGGGAAGAATGGGGCTAAAGTTGGCGTGGGTTCAAGGCTCCCGTCCTTTCTCTCTCTCCGCAATTCGGGGATGGGGGCCAGTGCCGCCCCCGCTGGGGCCTTTTCACACGGCAGACATGAGCAGCCCCCCCCCCAATCTGGCAGCATCTGCACCCCGCGGTATCCCGGGACTCCTCTTCGAAACGTTTGCCACGTAAAACGAGGACGAGACTGGAGGCCGAAGCTGCGTTCCCAGAGGCCAGTGAAAATGCTCTGTGCGGTCACTTCGGCCCACACTTTCACGCTGTCTTTCTCGGCTGGCCTGGTTGTTTGTCTGCAGTGCTCCGATTCCCTGATCCGAACAAGTCAGCATTCTCCGTCAACACCTCTGCTTTCCCCATTTTGGACACCACCCAAAATTCAAGAGGGATTGTGTGGGAGAGATGCTAGCAGTTAGTGAGTGTCTACTGTTTACCGGGCACTCTGGCTCCAGAGGAGGAGGCGACAGTGGACGCCCAGTAAGGACAAGGCTGCTTCCCCCCGCTGATGGACCTCCCCCCTTCCCTTCCCCCCTAAAGTGTCTGTTTCCGGTGGGTAGTTCTGGACTCGGGGATGAAGAAGCAGGACTGGACTGAGAAAGGCCACTGAAGCTGCGGGAGGCAGGAGACGGCCCAGGAGACAGCTGTACAATGAGCCGTGGGCGAGTGGGCTGTACGGTGAGGACGGGGCGGTTGGGAGGCGGAGACCAGGGGAGGAAGCGAGGGAGAGGCCAGAGCAAGCGCACTGGCTGGGAGAGCCATGGTGGTCTCTCCTTCGCTGAGCTGGCTCTACAAAGCGAGGCCCTAGAAGGGTGCAGGGTGCCATAAAATCAGGGAGGAGAGACAATGGAACAGGAGAGCTACTGGGGAACAGGAACTAGGTCATTTTGCACGTCTTTCGAGAGGTGCAAGCTCAAGGGCAGAGTCGCTGCACTGCTCAGTTGAGGCCCGCCGCTCTGGTTGTGACCTTTGCACGTGAACTCGGAAATCGAGCAGGTTCTATCTTGGAGGAGCTCCTGGCTGGAGCCCTGGACTTCAGAGCAGCCCTCAGGACAGAGATTGGCAGCCATGTGGTCAGAGGCCGGGGACTGTGCCCCAGAAGAGGGGGGATGTTAAGGAGGTTCCAGCGGACGCCTGTGACACCATCTCGCCCTGGGTTGCACCAGCCGTGGGTGGCCAGGCTGGAATCCAACCCCAAGTTCCCATCCCTCCGAGACCTCTACTATTTGCCTTCGACAAGTTGCATTCTCTGTCTGACGCCCACACCTTGTGCAGGTGCCGACGGGGTAGAAAGACAGCACCCTAGCGGACTAGAGAGAGACCCATGGGGGATCCCACACCCTCAGCAACACCTTTTAGACAGATGAGCTCAGGGAAGGTGAGAGCACTGAGCCATGCCTGGGCCGGACAGACAGGGCAGGGGCGCAGCATGGCCATCCGGGTTTGGGGGAGGGTCCATGAGAGGAGAGGTGTGGGTAACTGGAAAGACAGGCGCGCTCAGACGGGCGGGGCCTGGACATTAGGAGAGATGCTCTGAGAAGGAGCATTTGCATACTCACTTTCTGAGGAGGGTGCCCCAGTCCAGTCCCTTGGGCTTAGAAAAAGTTCAAGGGAGAATGTCAGAAACCTCGTATTTTGCTGTCGTTCTGTTTCTTACCCTGCCTGTCTCGAAGCACAGGTAGTCTGATAAAGGTCTACTTCCGGCATACGCAACATCAGAAATCTTTAAAAGCCGGATTTGAGAACTTAATATAACAGCGACCTTTTGATGCTTTCAAAAACAGCCCCTCTCCATAAAGAACTTCCTACTTCATTAAGTGGGACAGTCACTGAAATGTTAAAATACTTCTGAACGGAGAGACTCACAGCCAGAGGTTGGAGGGAGACTCGGTTTTCCTTGGATCCCATCGGATTCCTGCTCTCTCTCCATCTCTGCCCATGCAAGAATTACTTTTGAAACCTACACACACACTCACATACACAGGACCATGGCCAATGCATGAACCGGTGACATTTTAACATCATGTTTTAAAACAACTAAATCAGATTTGAAAACTTTATATGGCTTTCTCTTCCATGGAATTTAAGTTTAGTTCATTGGTGGTCAAAGGCAGCAGAATAAAACTATGATTGTCATTGCATAACAAGACAGCAAAATCATATTTGATCTCTATGAAAAATATGGAAATAGGTTACATAGGACATGGGAAATATTTTCAGCTTAATGTTATAAAGAACCCAGACATCCTTCTGTAGATCATTTTATAAGGAATCTCTCCACCTACAAAAAGCAAGGTCACTTGTTCCCTAAGGTGTGCAGAGGCCAGGGAGAAGGTGGCATGGGAAAAGAGACTTCGAGCTCTTGGTGCCACTCTGGGCTTTGCACTGTCCCGGCATTTGGCTCCCACAGCTCACTGGTGACATTGGTATGATCACCTCATTTGCCCAGGTGACTTGCCAAGGACGAGTGGATCCGTTGGGAGTTTTGGACTGCAGGGAGCAGGAATAGACCTGTAACTGGCTTACCCAACGAGGGATCTTGTTTTCCTTTCCTCTTCTGATCTCTTGGCTCTGCCTCCTCCCCGCACCCCAGGTGTTTCAAAATCCGTGGGGGCAGTAACTATGAGTAGGACAGCAAAAGACAGGGACTAGCTTCCCGTGGCTCCCTCCTAAGGATGAGGAAATTTATTTCCAGAAAGACCTGGGTGAGTCCCTCTGGATTCCCAAATTAACTCAAGCCCACCTGGTTCTTAGCCACTCCCAGGCCACCTAGGGTTTCCGCCAGGGGCTGGGACCGGCCAGCTGGGATGGGCAGGATTTGGTGGCGTCCACTGCAAGTTCTCAGCTGGGAAGTGTCTGAAGGGCCTTGGTGTGGGTGAGATGCCACAAATTAACGGTGAAATATGTAACATGAGCAGAACTGCCATTCGTGCTGCTAAAATATCTGAAAGCATCAAGCTATTTCATCAATAGTATTTTAGGTGCTGTTTTCCTGCCTCACAAACTGACTCAGAGTAAACATAAAAGAAATTCTTGGACCTTAACGTAAACACATCACACACAACACACACCTACACACACACATACTCACACACACACACACATACACACAATTAAAGCTCAGAAATAGACAAAATGAAAACCAACATGTAGTTACAGAATGTTTAAATGTAAGCTGACCCCAGAGACATTATGAATTTTTAAAATTACATTTAATTTAGCTTATTAGTAAGAAATACTGAAGAGTGGCCCCCAAAGAACCTACAACTGTTGAAATGTTGAAATGCAAAATATATTATAAAAAAATCAGACATGACCATGAAGAAATTATTCTGCTCAGCTGAATTTTCTAACTCATTGTTAAGTGGGCAGATGTCTTTCATAATAATACATTGTTTAAAGGTGACTTTTATTGGGGCCTCATTAAGTGCATACCTGGGCCAGGTGTATCACTGACATCATTTCATTTAATCCTCACATCACCTAGGACGGAGGTGCTATCCCATTTATGGAGGGGTCTGGGGAAGGTCCTTAAATTTCCTAAGACAACCAGGCAATGAGACATCAACCCCAGGGCTGGATGATCCAACCATCATGGTGCCATGATGGAATTCTCCAAAGCCCATGTAACAAAACTTAGTTCATGGATTCATCTATTTATTCACTGGTTTAAAAATCACTAATTGGGTCCCTTCTGTGTCCCAGTGAGGCTTTGTGCTAGCCATCACCAGGAGCCACTTCTAAACAAAACACAAGCACCGAGATAGGCTTTGTTTTAACGTTTCATTTCTCCACAGGGCCAGCAACTCAACACGAAGTTTGTGATCGCACCTGTCAGAAAAACCCACAGCTCATGTTGTCAGAAATTTCCTTCTGTCCTTTATGTATCCATGGTTGGGACACTTTAACGTCACTTGGGGTCCTGATTTTTTTCAACAATTACTTTTTTTGAAAAAAAAAAAAAAATCTCCTGATTAAAAACTGTTAGCAGCTCCTAAAATACAGGTATATTATAATTTGCAGTATTCAGCTATTATCGGAAATGCGTGTGGCTTTCAAAGTGTCATATGATAAATACTACTGCATTATATATATTTACACGTAATTTTCAACTGCAGTTCAGTAGGTGGAAAAGATACCTAGAAATTTAATTACAGTCAAAGGATGGGGACATCTCAAGGGCTCTTAATGAGTTGTGTGCTGAATTGTTGTCCCAGAGTGACAGATGAGCATGCCCATTTCTGCCCAAATGGGTCCCCACGGAGCGTTAGCACGACTGAGAGCCTTTGGCACGTGATGAAATGGACCTTCTCGAGGCATTCTCCCAGGGCTTCGTTCTAGGCATGGCCTCTTTTGAGTGATGGTAATTACTGGCATAATGACATACTTTCTTTTTAGAGGGTCATTTAAATGAATTTAAGTGGACACATGTCCACTTAAATGAATATACGTTGCCAGGTCAGCGAAGTTATTCGTCGGGAGGGAATTCGCGGGCCTTAGAGGTGAGCCTTCACCAGGGGCGACCGGGATGGTGAGGCTACTTCACCCACGTCCGAAAGGCACGGAGGCCTGGACTTCTCCAGAGCAGCTTCAACTGCCACGCCCAGGGGCCCCGATGGGGAAAGTGGCAGACCGTCGAATTAAGGGGAAAAAATAGATATTCTTGCATCACTTTTGACATGGTTCCAAAGCGTCTTCTGAGCGACAAAAATCATTCCGCAAGTCCCTTCCTGCTTTTGCCCGCTAAGATGCTACGTAAGTCACTGTCCAGCACAGCACGGACAACGAGACGGGGACTCTTTGGCCAGTATCTGAGGGCTCCATTCATACCCGAGTCCGAATAGTTCCTCAGTGTCCCTGTCTTGACTCACAAAAATTCCCTTCTACTTTTATTCTGAAACAGAATTATTTGACAGCTGCATGTTAACCTCGAACGTTTAAAGAAAGGCAGTATTTGTGGCTGTTTATAGAGCAGCGGTCAGCACACTACAGTCCCTGGGCCAAATTCAGTCTAGAATTTTCTGTACGCGCTGAGAGCTAAGAACGACCTCGACATGCTCAAATGGTTGGGGAAAAAAATCAAAAGAATAAAGATATTTCATGACACCTCAAAATTACATGAAGTTCAAATTTCAGTGAGCATAAATAAAGTTTGATTGGAGCATAGTCATGCCCATTCATGACCATCTTTGCTCTGGCTGCTTTCATGCTATGCTGGCAGAGTTTGAGTGGTTGTGGCAGAGACCTCATGACCCACAAAGCCTAAAATATTTAGTATCTGGCCATTTAGAGATAAAGTCTGCTGACCCTGGTGTAGAGAACTTGAGCCCTGGCCTCAGCATAATACAACTCACCCATGTAACAAAAAACACTTATACCTCCTAAATGTCTTGAAAGTAAAAAAAAAAAAAAAAGAAAAGAAAAAAATCTTATAATTGAATAAAGCAAAGCAGAGCATAAACAAGAATAGTCTGTGCTCCCCCCTCCATAAAGAAATCCTCTATATCATTAAGATGATATCAGACTTCCATTTTCTTAATTTTGTTTATCCACACTTGAATGTTTAAAACTATACACATGCCTGAGATTGCAAACGGAGCGGGTCAAAAAGAGGGAGTGGTAAAATGCAAACTCGATTTCCATTTTTTTCAGCAAAGCAAAACCAAACAAAAAGGTAACAAAGCATGCATTCTTAAAATTGCCAAAATGATCCCAGAGAGCCATTAGGCTGAAGACAATCGTGACATGGGCTCGCCTCCCTGGTCTGGTTCTAATTCTGTAATGAAAAAGGTGGGCTTGACCTTCAGAAGAGATTTAAATGGGCTTAAAAAAAACACCCCTCGAGCCCTCCGCCTCTAAACACGGATGCACTCCCCCCCATGGTAAAGGTTGTCCCTCAAAGTCAGTAAGTAACTCACAGTAATGGATTTCAAAGTCAAGAATCTAATGCAAATCTAAGTATTTGCTTATACACTCTCTGAAGTCTCGACAGATTAGGTTTGGAAGTATTTTCATAGATCATATCTACATAATCTAATAGAGATGATTTCAGGAATACGGAAGATGCTTCCTGCCCGAGATGTGCTTGCCAGCGTGCCGCCGCTGCTCGCCAGTGACATTAATAAAGTATGCGTTTTTGTTTGGATTTTTTTTTTATTTCATCCAATTTATAGAACAATGTTGAGGGGTTTTAGGCAATATCCTGCTTCTGTAGAGAGGTCTTTATCTTGGGACAACCACCAGCGAGAAATGGACGGTGCCGAGGACAAGGGACCTTCGTCTCTGTTAAGTTTACGTAACGTGATTGACTTTGCTAAAGGGCGTTCAGGAATCGTGCGATTTGCATCTCGGGGGAGCGCCACACATCCGCCACGCGAGGTTCCACTTATTTAAATATTTCATTTTAGAAGGTGCAGCGGGCTGGTAACTTCATCGGCACCGCCCTTCCCCGGCCGCGGTGGGCTCTGTAGCGTGGCCATGCCTCTCCTCGCCTCTTCTCTGCACAGGGGAACCTGTGCGGTCACGTCCCCTTTCTCCGTCATGCCACACCAGGCCCAGGCCAGATTCCCGGGGGGAGTGGGGGAGTCAGGAAGGATTAGACTCTTAAAACTTCCGTCTCCTATGTTAAGTCACTTCTTCAGATATAACGCCCATGCACGAGGGTGGATGGGGAGTTGGAGAGGACAGCACTGCATGTCCTCAAGTGCACGCTGCAAATGCACTGCTACCCACTCCTATTCCACTGCTTCTCTGCTGTGTGGGCTTGGAGATGTTGCTTGACCTCTCTGAGCTGCCCTTTCCTCTGGCATAAAGTTAGACCGATAATACTGGAGACTTACACCATAACTGCACACACCAGATGACGAGCACCAGGCTCAGCTAGGACTAGCGTCACAGAGACAGCCAACTCTTGTCCTCAAGGAGCTCCGGGGAGTCCGTTCCCTCTTGCAGAGCTCACTCCTCATCCAGAGCTCAGGTTCCTTGGAGGATTGGGACCACAGGCAAGACAACAGACACCTGAAGTAGACACCACCGGACAGGGAGGAGTGTGCAATAAAGAAAGTCAAATAGGAAGACCCCAAAGGGAGTGACAGGGACGGGGAGCTGCTGTCTTCAAGAGGGTGAGCAGAGTTGGCCTTGCTGAGGACAGACCCAAAGGGAGAGAGGGATCTGGCCGGCACAGAACCGGGGACAAACTCCGGCAGAGGGAAGCACAGGTGCCCATGCCCCAAGGCAGGCGGAGCAGGTGTGATCAAGGCAGAGAGCCGTGCAGGTGACACCCCAGGGACCCAGAGGGAAGGAAGAGCAAAAGCAGAGCCAGGTTCAGGTGATGCGAGCCCTGCAGGCCTTGGAGCAGAGGTTTGGTTTTACTCCAAAGGCAATGGGAAGCCACTCAAGGGGTTAAAAATGGAAATGACATGAACGAGTAAATGAATTAAGATGAATGAATGAATGAGGCCCCTAAAAGAACTTTTTAAAAGCATTGCACAAATACACACGCATGCACATGCACAGGGCCTGTGTGCTTACCGCCCGGGTATTCCGTGCAAGCCCAAGTACAAGGGAAGCTACATCTGGGAAGACGCAGGAGCCTGCGGTGGCCTCAGGTTAGGGCTCACTTGGGATGCTTGCGAGAGGTCGCCTACAAAGGAAGCAAAGAAACGTCACAGAGACTTAGTCATGCCTGCTATGGGCATGAGCTCACAACCGTAAGTGCTGAGTGTCATTTTTAAAGAAGCCCTTTAACGACCATGTTAAAAGAACAGCGCAGATTACAAATGGACACTTACAGGATAATTTTTGTAAAGGGTCGTAATGTCACTTGAATGAACACCTGTGGGTCGAAACACGGCGTCCAGAGAAACGCAGATGTAAAAGGTGCCGTATCTCAAACAGCTCAGACAATCATGTTCCCGGCGTCAAGGTACCAATACGTAAGCTTCAAGTAGCATGTGAATATGCCTATAAATACCACGTGTCGATAATAGGCAAAGTCCATGAGATCCAAGAGAGCAAAAAGAAGTTTTTTAAAATTGCTATTTTATATTGTATATGATCTTAACCATATGTTAGTAAATTAATAAATTGATTCGTCCAGGTGTACTTCTTACGTAGTCAAAACCACTGCAAGGGGGAATCTTTTGGTTGAGAAAACAAGGGATGATATGCTATTTGGGTTCATCTCACATTTGGGCATGCGCAGCTTACATAAAAACTCACCAGTGTGGTCAGTTTCGGCATCGTGTGCTTGCCCAACTGCTCTTCATGTGAAAGTGCCAGGAGAGATGTCAGCATGGTGTCCTGAGCAGACAGTCTCCCCTCTTTCTGTGCCCTCTCCACTGCAGGGACAGGCAGCCCGGCAGCTGCATTTCTCAGTCCGTGTGACCAGCAGGTGTACCCAGTAGGCTCTTCCAAGGAGAGGTGCTCATGCAAGATCTGGAAGGCGGGAGAGGGGCAGGAGCCATACTTGCCCCCACGGGGCACAAGGCACCCGCAATTTTGCGGGCAGCTGGCGTGAGGTTTCGGCAGTGACTGAATTGCTGCTATTTCTGCAGCCCCGGAGTTCTAAGATCTAGGCATGGCTCCCCTGGTTCTCACAACCCCAGGTCTTCCAGTCCTTTCAGAAGCCTCTAATTCCCTGCGTACGTCTGTTCCTGCTTGAGACACCCAGGGTCACTCTAGTTTGCCTGACGGAAGCACCACGGAAGCAGGATGTCTCTAGATCTCTCTGCTTCCAGCTTGCAATGGACCTAACCTCGGTTCTTGGCTTCTGTGGTCCCTCGGCACCCACCTGCTCCCCTCTGTTAAAATATTACAGCTGCATGCCATGGGTCAGTGAACAGAACAGAGAGTTCCCGTCACTGGTGGTGCACAAGCAAATGCCACAGGGCACTAACCAAATATTTGATGTGGGGAACGCTCAGGAAGGGGGCCCTGCAGGTGCAAGAGCTAGAGAGAGCTGACCCCACATTGCAACCCCGGAGCCAGAAACACAAGCACCGGGAGAGGCTCAGCACCCAGTAGGGACCTTCCTAACTTCCTCCCCTGGGTGTGCATTTCACGCCGGCCCTGAAAATGAACCTGTGCCTGCCAGCCTGGGGCAAGTCCAATTTCAGGGCCAAATCGATCCTGCCTGTGGGCATAAAGAGCGAGCCACAGCCTTTGCCGGCAGCACTGGCCTGGGGTGGGGCGGCTCTTCAGGGGTGGGGGTCAGAAAACACTTTTCCATCCTGTCTGACCCGCAAACCCTGGCATGAAATAGCTTCCCTGGGAAGCCCTTCCCATATGCCGCCGCTGCCCCGCCAGGCTGGGGCCGTCTGTCCCCTGCCCCTCCCCGGCCCATGGTCTGTCGCAGCCCCCATCACTCAGTGTCACCACTGTCTATAAGCATCTTTTCCCAAAGCCCACCTGTATTCAAGGGAGCAAGAAATTATCCATTTCTTTATATTTCCGTAACCCAACTGAATCTCTATTTGGAGTCTCTATTAGTAAAGGTATAGGCCAGTGCTGCGACGCAGAGTCCCCAGGACATTGCTGTCACACACGGCAGTCCAGAGCAGTAGGGCAGCTCTGCATCTCCACCTGGGGGGCTCAAGCTGGTGGGGGTGTCTCTGCCACCCTCAACGTGTGGCTTCTGCCTCTGGCTCTATGTTGGAAGGCCCCATTGTTCTCATCACATGTTCAAGGGCAACTCCTTCGCCCTAGGTCTGAATTTGCAGAGATCTTGGAGGGTGGGGGAAGCATGGAGGATGTGCAGCTTCATTTTTGAGTACAAAAAAACAGAAGTTATCAAAAGTTAAACACATCACCGTTCTCCTATCCCATTGTCCCTGGGAATAACAGACCCCGAAGATGTCCGAGCTTGAATCCCTGAAAATTGCACTCATGTTACCTTACACGGCAAAAAGAGATTGTGCAGAGATATTTAAGGTTAAGGATCTTGAGATAAGTAGACACCTCAGATTACCCGGGAGGGCTCGATGCAATTGTGCGGAGAAGACTGCCTGTCCACAGTCAGTCAGGAAGAAAAGTCACAACAGAAAAAGAGTCAAAGAAATGATAGCTTTGAGGATGAAAGAAGGCACCATGAGCCAGGGAACTCCAGTCTCCTCTAGAAGTCAGAACGGTTAAGGAAATGGACACTGCCCTGAAACCCCCAGGAAGAACACGCCCTGTGGACACCTTCATTCTAGCCCAGTGAAAGCTGCATCAGAATTCCAACCTCCAGAACTGCAAGAAGATAAAATTGTGCTGCTCTAAGCCACCAAGTCTGCAGGAATTTGTTACAGCAACAACAGGAGACTAAGGTGCCTAGTCACATGACCCTACCTAGCTGCAAGGGAAGCTGGGAAGTACAGCCTGTGGCTTGGTGTGCCTGTGCCCTCCCTCAGATGTAAGACTCTGCCTCCTGCACCCTCTGGGGCCATAGGAGCCCCAAAATATTGGTGTCTGGTCCTCTCTGCACCCACCCAGCCCATATGCTCAGGCAGGCCACTCTCCATAGAGGAAGCCTGTGTAGCCAGCGCAGGACAAAACCCCGCCGTGGTGACGAGGCTGGGAGCAGAGACACCTCCCAGGATGCCAGCTGGAAACCGGGACACAGGCACCTCTCTCCTCAGATCCCCACGATGACCAACGGTCTGTTAGTTCCCACCCGCCCCAGCCAGGGCCTGAGAAAAAGAGCCCCTTCTCCAAGACGCCCCAACATCTAACTCTCCTGTGTCCTTCTCTCCGGCTCTGCAGCTCAGAGGAGCCTTGCCTGGGCTGTGAGTGCAACTTCTTCCAGCCCATTTTTGAATTTAGAATCTAAGAAACTGATGACTTCATTTTTTAAACTCCCATTGACAATGTTTCCTTGGGAACTGGGGAACCTGGCACCTGGTTGCCAGGGCTGTGGGGTTAGTGCCTTTGCCTATGGGGGAAGAACCCCCAGATGCCCTGAGAAGGGAACACGTCCTGAGTTGACACCACCCTTCCCGGGGCACCTGCTGGGAGCGGGACACAGGGGAGGCAGCAGTCGTACCTTGGAATGGGAGGCCTGGATAATCAAGTGGGAAAGTGGATATTCTCACAGCACCTGGTTTAGAGGCAGCAGCCAATTAATTTTAGCTTTCATGGTTTTTATTTTCATATTCATCCATTCATCTACATATGCCATAATATGTCCCAACAAACCTGCAAATCCACTATATGGCTCCCATTTTATGGGTGGGGAAATTGAGGCTCAAGGAGATTGCTAACGTGCCTGAGGTCACATGTCGGGCTTTGAACTCCAACTCTTGGCTACCACTTTCCCATCTTTTGTTACTAACGGAGCTCCCAGGAACATCACGCAGGACCGTGTTTGCAGTCCATCCTCTGTCTCTGTGTTTCCCCAGGCTTACTTCACGGCTGAACATGTAAGAGTGGGCTTCTTGGAGAGGCAGGAGGAGAAACGGGGACCAGGGCTGTCATGCCTTAGCTCTACACAGTCATTTGTCACCCAGGCCTGGGCGCTTCCCTGGCCCCGTGCGAATGACCAGCCAGCAGAGCCCCGATTCCCCCGCCAGCTCAGCGCCCACCTCCCACGCAGCCCGGAATTCAGAGGCCATGTCCTCCACCCCCATGTGTTTATCAAAGGCACAAGATTAATCAGGGTGCTCACCAAGCCACGTGGAGACGGGTCTCACCTCCCAAGTGGAGGGGCCGGGTGACTCTGCAGCTGTCCTCTGAGACTGCTGAGAGGAGGACAATCAGCAAGGTGGGGCAATGCCGTATTCCAGATCCCTTGCGGTCCCCGCTCCAGCCAAGAGAGACAGCACTCTCGTTCTGGGCCCCCTCATCCTGCTCTCCCTCACACGTCACCTCCCCTGGGAAGCCCTCCCAGTTTACTCCAGCCCAGAACAATCCTTCCGGCGCACACGCCCTCCCTTAGCACTTAGTCCTGCCCACGTTGTCGCCTACGAGCGCTTACGTCGTCTCCCCAGGAAGCTCCCTGCAAACAGGGCCGGAGCATACGCCTTAGATGTCACCACCCAGCAATAGGGCATGGCGAACAGCAGGCGCGCCTGAAGCTATGCGCTGGTGATCTTACCGGGTGATGAACTCCCACCTGTCCTTCCACACTGGGGAGTCACGTGCTCCCGGAAGCCTTGAAAGGAAGGACGGGGACAGGCCCGTTCTCGGGTTCCCAGTGCTCAGCTGGGCCCGGCAGGAAGCCGATCGTGCTGCGGGGCCTGCACAGTCTGCCTCGGTCTCAGTCCCTGCACTTTCCGTCTGCCCCTGAAGTGTGTGGCGGGCGCAGGGTTGCGAGTCTCGCACACAGGTGCTGGGCGTCTCCCTCTGACGCCCGTGTGCCCTGGCACGTAGCAGGTGCTCAGCAAACACCTGAGTCCAGAACGACTCGGTGATGGCACGAGTCCCCTCTTCCTCTCCCTCTGCCCCCACTCACTCACGCCAGCACACGGGCAGGTCCCTGCTGTACCCCACGTCGCGCTGGTCCCGGGGACCAAGGGGGCTCCACAAGTGACGTCTGCCCTCAAGGCAGAGGGTGGGGGGAGAAGCTAATGGACAGCGAGCCTGGCTCTTTCTTCCTTTTCATTTAATCCTCACAAGTGCTTCCTGTGTCCGGTAATCCCATTCTGTTTTGCCAATGAGAAAAAAGGATTAGCCCGGCAAAGTCGGGTGTCCAAGGTCATAAAACCATTATAATAAGTGATGGGGCATCTGTCGGAATCAAGGACTGTCTGACTCCAAAATCCACGATGCTGGGCTCCCCTCCCAGACGAAGAGCTGCAAAATAATTTTTAAAAGGAAACAAATGTAGCAAGAGGACAGGTGTGAAGCTATGAGGCAGATAAACAAACGGCTGTGATGGATCAGGTCTGGTGTGGGGGGCCGACGCCACTCTAGCCCAGACCCCAGAGAACATCCTCGTGCGTCCCGTCCCCATCCCCATCCCTGTCCCCGTCCCTGTCCCATCCCTGTCCCCGAGAGGGCCAGACAGACACCCTCAGCCGGGCGCCACCTGGAAGGGGAAATGGAATCTCACCCAAGACCTTCCACTTCCCCATTGAAACAGTCAGGACCCCGCTCCCCCGGACCCCACTAGGACAGAACTTTCTGGACTCTCCCAAGCTCTCTACCTTTCCTTAGGAAACTTTTTAAATTGGTATTTCCTCCCCCACTACAAGAGCCACGTTCATTTGTTCCTGTCCCCTCTCATTCTTTCCACCTGGGAACTGCAGCTCCTCCCTTTCTGCTCTCCCTTCACCAAGCCCCTTGATGTCTTCCCCTGGCAGCAAACGTCCCTGTCCCCCCCCCACCACCACCATCTATTTCAGGCCCCCTCCCCCAGCACACCCTGCAGTTACACCTGCCCCGCCACCTGCCGGCCCCGCCTTTCCGTGGGCTGCCGGGAGGCGGGGGCCCCGTGCAGTCACTGGACGCCTCCTGCACTTAACGTGCCACCAGACACACCACGGGGTTGAAAAACGAAGCACTTTCGACCTGTAGTCACAGCGTCAGACGTTTTCTGTGGTTGATTTTTCACCCAACAGTCCACCCATTGGTATCCATTTCTCAGCAAGGTAAATCACCCTTAACAGCTTTAGTGGCTGTCTAATGTTCAATCCAGTCCCCACTCATTCACGGCACGGCTGCTGCGTGCAAACCCCGTGCTAGGCACGGGGACGCCAAAGAGAGATGCCATCTGCACCCTGCCCACTGGCACTTAGAGCAACACGCGGAGTCAGAGGATCGTGAAATGAAGGTGGGCGTCTACACCAACGCACCCCTTTGACGGATGAGAAAACAGAGCCACAGACGGACTCGTAACAGGTCTACCTGCAAGTGGCTGGCAGAGCCCTGTTTGGTACCCAGAGCCCAGGCCCCTTTCTAGAAAACTCTTCTCCCCAAGTAACAACAAAGGAATGCACTTCTTTATTAGTTAGACTTCCACAGAGTCCTAAATCAAACCAAAGCATTCAAATTTTTAAAGTTTGATCAGCTGAGAAATAAGGATATTAAATATGATTAAATATGATTGCATTTGAGGGTACAGACTGTTCTTCCATTACCTGCTTTGATTAAAAAAAGCTATCTGGGCTGTGAGGTAGAAAAGTTAAATGCGACAAGAAAAAAAAAAAAAGCCTGCTAGTTCGCTGTCGTCCCTACTTTTTGTAAGAAAATAGTATTGTTTAAGATGCGTTCGTCACCACATCAAGAACACATGAGTTACCATCTGCAGTTAATATTCTCCTCTCCCCCTTAATTGCTAAAAATAAGAGCGATTAGGAGGAATAAAAAGTTATTCCTATGATTCTGTGGGGAGCATAAGAAAGGCTACATTTTTTTAATGGAACATAGACCAGAAGCTCTGATTCCTAAGCTGAAATTTAATTGGAGCAATATTGAAGTTTAAGGAGTAATAAAGTTTTTTGTCCTCGGGTTACAAGGGGAAAATTACCCATAACATTGTTTGGATTATAATATGTTAGCTGCTACTCTGGTCTCCCTTTTCCCTGAGATTATTATTATTACTGCTTTTCTGATCATTTCCCCCGTTTCACCCTTTCCCCTCCGAGCTCTGCCAGTGGTGCTGAGATGGAGGGGACCTTCCACAGTGGCAGGGACAGCTTGCGGGGTCACCGCGGATCTGGACGAGGGAATGCTATGACCCAGCGCAGGGAGGGTCTTCCCAGCGATGCCAAATGCCATCGCCTTGAGACACGACATAAATGACCAAAAACGGCGATAACAAAAAGGAGAGAGCCAGAACTCCTGGGCAATATCTCGCTTACCTCCACCTGCCAACTGAAGCCTTGGCTCAAAACATGGCGCTGGCCGACTCCAACCTTCCGGACGCCCACCTCGCCACCGGACAGAAAAACAGTCACCCATTAGCCTTTTGCCAGTGAAGGCTGAGACTGTCATGAAAGGAAGGTGGCTGAGACTGTCATGAAAGGAAGGTGGCTGAGACTGTCGTGAAAGGAAGGCGGGGAAATGCCGTGAAAACAGTTTCTGTCCAAATCATTCAAAGACCTAGAGATCGTAGAGACCTACCTGACAACCCAAGTTAGAAACCAGACACTGTTCGCAGGGTGGGGAAACTGGCCTGTCCGCCCCCACCGTGAACTTGGCGTCAGCTAATTGATCTACGGCTAGGGAGTCTGGAGCGACTGCGTTCCCGGGGTTGTGACAGTGGAGACTTAGCTCTGGGGCTCTATCTGGGCCCGCTTAGCCCGGAGAAGGGTCAGGACGTAGGGTTGACAGATTCAGTAAAAATACTGGGTGCTCAGTTAAATGTGAATTTGGGGTGAACAGCGAATAATCTTTTAGCATCCGTATGGCCCAGGCGGTACCTGGGACATACGTACACAACAAGCAGTACTTGTTGTTTATCTGAAAGTCAAATTTTCCCGGGTGTCCTGTATTTTACCTGGCGGCCCCCAGGGGGAGGCAGGCTGCATGTCAGTCCTCACCTCGTCTTCGCTTCGTCTGCTCCTGGGGTGCCCACAGCCGGGCCCCCCAAGACCCACGGAAGACTCAGGCTGGCCGGGGTCTCAGGTAGGAGGGAGCTGTTAAAATGAGCGGGAGGATAAGGACAGCAAGGATATTTCCAGAGGCACAGCCTGCAGTCCTGAGGCAGAACTCTCCAGAGAGCCCCTCCATGTCTAGATGCAGAAGAGCAGGGAGTCCTTGGGGTCCCCTGCCTGGGGTCACGTGACGGATGCACGCGTCAGACAGCAAGGCAGCTCTGGAGGGTGAGACTCTGCATCCTCTGACATTAGTAGGTACCTGCCACCAGGTGAGTAACAGTGCCTGGGAAGGCCCACGTGAGAAATTATTCAGCTTAAATGTGCATGAGCATCACTTGCCAATAGTCCAGAGACCTGGGTCCCATCCCTCATCCCTCAGAATCTCTAGTAGGTCTCAGGTACACCCGGTAACCTGGAGTTTTAGCAAACGTCACCCCCCACCCCAGCCCACCCCACTCACACCGGGTGATCCTGATATGAGTAGATTCTCTGAGAAACACTGACCCCGGTTTTAGACTCCCCACAAACTCAGATGGAGAAAAGCATTATTTCAAACATACAAGATTAAAAGAGAGGCCCCACCCACATGCACCTTCCACATTACCGAATTATATTAAAGTTTCCCCCTGCCGATCTATCTCCCCGGCAGGCTTGGGAACAGACAGCAGGAATTAGTGTTAAAAGTGTTGTGTCGCTGGTGGCTCACAGAGCCACTGGAACCAGTAGGTGCTCAGTAAATAACTGTCGAGCGGCCGATTGACCCGCTCAACCTCGGTCTCCGGGCTGTACGGCCACGCCCTTTCCGTCTCACCAGCGGGAGTCTCGAGTGGGGGAGCCAGGTCGCACCAGCCGCCACCCAGTCTGTGCAAGATGCGGGTGGAGGATGCAGAGCGACCTTGCTAGAGGGACCGATTGCATTTCTCGGTATGGAGTAAGGTATGAAAAAGACAAGGGTGCACGGCTATCTGGTGAGATGCTCTGAAGGTCAACGCTGAGACGTCCGAGACTGCAAGAAGGCGGAAGACAAGGGTAGCCAGAGCTCTGAAAGAAGCACTGAAAATGACTCTGCCGTGGGAAGTGACCTGCCAGGTGTTGCAGGTCACTCAGGCAGCTGCAGAAAAACGGCAACAGGAACCCAGCATCCGCCCCGAGAGCCAGGGAGGGCATCTCCAAGGTCCTTCCCGACTCGGTCTCGTGGTCTAGGCCAGGGGTCTGCAAGCTTCCTCTGCGATGCGCAAGGGAGCAAACATCTCAGGCTTGCGGCGGACCCCGTCATCTCTGCGCCCACTCCCCTTGCCGCTGTGGCGGGGAAGCAGCCAGCTGGCGTGGCGGCGTCCCCACGACAGGCTAATGACAGAAGCAGGTGGGTGGCCCACGGGCCCTGGGTTTCTGACCCACGCCCTAAAGCAAAACTGAGACTGACCGAAATAAACGCAGACTGCCCGCTCGAGACCCTAAAAGGCCCCGGGCAGACGCCGTGGCTGCCGCTCGGTGGAACTCTGCCCCGTCTCCTGCCGATCAGGCTCACGTGGAGCCCTCTGGGGACTCTCCCAGGCAAGAGAAGCAGCTCATGAAAACGGAAGTGTTTTAACTAAAGGTACACTGACTGTGTGCCCCCGCCCCCGGCAGAGGATGATAAGAGGTTGTGACACCCACCTCCCTCGCTTGCGATCAATCGTTTTCATCGGCCGAGGACCAATATTTCTGAATCTTGCGCACACATGCGCAGGCGCACGACAGGGAGACAGAGAGAGAGAGAGACTGGTCGGGATGCCTATCTGGTGGATATTTAAAATGTTACAATTAGCACTTCCCTCCAGTCAAAGAGGTTCCCCATAAATGCGCAAATGGCGTTTGGACAATAAAACTGACGGGTTTGTGGAGGCAAGTCGTCGCCCTGTCCCAGGGTCCCATTAAGGCCTGCTACTTCGATGCAGCGCTCCGGCGGCCTCCTGCCCCGGGATTTCACCCTGCCTCACCCCCATCCACGATCACGCTTCACATCCGCGGTACAACGCCGAGGACGCCCGGCTCGCAGGCACCCTGCATGCACGACGAGAGCCCTCGCTTTATTTATTTAAAGCTCGCCTTGCCCAGATGGTCCCCAGAGACAAAGCATCTTATATTCATGGGCGTCCAGCTGCCGCGGGAAGAGCAGTCGCTCCAGCATGCTGCCTCGGAGCCAAGGCTAAAAGCACTTTCTCAGACGTAAGGAATCGGGAAATCTGCAATGGGAGCGTGATGCTAATGTCGCTGTTAAAATAATATCCAATAGCTCTTTCAAACGAGTGCATCAAATTGGCGCTTCTCGAGCCGTGAGTCACCCGGATTCACTCATCACGGGCCACAGAGGGGCTGAGTGTCTCGAGGAGGCCACGTCCTTCCTGCCTGCTCGGCTCTCTTTGCAGTGACGAGACTGGACGAAGCCAGCCACCCCTCGTTCCCCCAGGTTCCACTGCCTCTGTGATTCACGTGATCAGGCACAGAAAGCTGGAAACACAGAGCGAGCAATAAGAACTTACTTTGGGTGATTTGATCTGTGCGTTTCTTCAGCGAATGCTCATTTCGTGTGAACTGCGTGCTGAGGACTGTTCAGGCTGCAGAGGCAGGCGAGAAAAATAATAAAAATAAAGGAGCTCTCCTCCAGTCTTTCAGAGAAACAGGGAAATTGACAAGTAACTCTAATATAGATAAAGCGAAAATAAAAATAGTGCAGTGGCAGAGGTGCACAGAAAAACGTGAAAATGATACAGGGGAGGGAGTGTGGGATTGGCAGTTGGGTAGGAGCGATCTTTTAGTTGATTTTTGAAGTTTAAATAAGAGTTTGCAAGGCAAAGCAGGGGAGGAAGTAAGGAGTGAAGATTCCACATTCTGAGCACGAAAAATAGTCTATGATGAATTTGGGGAAGGTGGCCTGGAAGTCGTCAAGGGCTCTATTGGCCAGGGTAAGGAATTTGGACTTTATCTTATGAGCCAGAATTTACCAAATTTATGTGCCATGAAGCAACAGTTTCACAAGTTGTGATTGTCTTTACAACACTGAGCTTGGGAGACAATGGGGTTTTAAAAAAATGCAGGACTTCTCAGAGCCTTTCCTACTTTAATACATACTGGAATTTCCAAGAGGGAACACAAAAGGTAGAATAGCTCCCAAAAGTCCTAACATCTTTTTTTGCTTGATTTTAAAAGAGAGATCTCTGGCCGGGCGCCGTGGTTCAGGCCTGTAATCCTAGATTTCTGGGAGGCCGAGGCGGGCGGATGGCTCGAGGTCAGGAGTTCAAAACTAGCCTGAGCAAGAGCAAGACCCCGTCTCTACTATAAATAGAAAGAAACTAATTGGCCAACTGATATATATATAAAAAATTAGCCGGGCATGGTGGCACATGCCTGTAGTCCCAGCTACTTGGGAGGCTGAGGCAGGAGGATCGCTTGAGCCCAGGAGTTGGAGGTTGCTGTGAGCTAAGTTGATGCCACGGCACTCACTCTAGCCTGGGCAACAAAGTGAGACTCTGCCTCAAAAAAAAAAAAAAAAAAAAAAAAGAGAGATCTCATGAGATTGGTGTTCTAAGCAATACACATCGGGAAATGCCACTAACGCTGCCCGGGGCTGCGGAGCGACTCCGAGCACAGCGGTGACATGCGGATTTTCAGGATAGAGCCTGACCCCGGCAGCCGTAGCATATTGACGCAGGGCGGGGGAAGGATAAGACCTCGTGAACGACTTCGCGAGAGGAATCAGAGGCCAGTGATGACTCCTGCTTCTAACTTTGTCACGGGGAAGATGCCGGGGGGAAACGGCGATAAGAAGCCGCTCGGGAAGAAGAACGCCGTGAGCCTGAGCCGGGCGGGACAAGTTAATCTGACAGCGCCACTCGCGCGAGGTTGCTCGGAAGACAGGCGACCCGTTTGCGGCAGCATTATATTGTAAGCTCATTTTCTTCTGAAAAATCGAGAGGAGGGCTCGGTTTTTAATGGAATGCTGCGAGATGCATATTAATTATTGCCAGGACTTGAAGTCTTTTAGCGAAATGCATATTTATAAACCTTTGTGGCGCATAGATCATTTACCTAATAGAGCAAGACTGCTCTAAAGTCGCCATCCTAATCTATCAGGTAAATATTCATTCATAATTGGTTATTCAATCCCTGCTCTTTTCCCAATAGGTCGGAATGGCCCAGTAAGACTGCTTCGTTCCTCCGCGGAAGTCTGTTACCATCCATCATAGTGTCAATAGAGATATATACATTAAAGAAATTACCAAAGTTACTGCCCAGGACAAGAGCTAACATTTAGACGGAGAGAAATGCAAAACATAATGAAACAGCTGCTGTGGGTGAGGAGGAGAGAATTTTTCATTTTAATAACCAGCCATACTCCAGTGCAGAAGGACAAAAATAGAAGGATGGCAGGGGCGAGCTGGATATTGTGTCTGAAATGTTCTGATCCTCCCGAGCAGATCCCTGGATAGAAACCCCACACCCCCCGAAAGGAGAAAGGCATGTGTTCTGCACCCCTAACTCCCTCCCTTTGCACCCCCCACACACACACTTCATTTTATTTTATATATTTTTAGGGATCTCAGAACTAGGCATCTATTATACTCTGGGTGCTTCTGCTTGTTAGATCTCATTTACCAAAAAAAAATCTCAGTGCTGCTTCACAGATGAGGGAACCAAAGCTCGGGGAACTGAAGCGGCCGCCCCAAGTCCCACAGCCAGTAGTGGCAGAGCTGGGATTTGAACCTGGGTACCAATATCTCTCCCACGGGGCTTCTCCCGCGAAGACTGAGGTAGCTCCAGGTGACTTGGTCAGGAGGAGACCCTGGGGCCAGGAGCCTTTCCTGGACCAAAGGAGATCTGGGAGTGGAATGCTTGACAAAGATGGGGCCACGGGGCTTTTGAACCCCGAGATAGGGAGCCACGCCACCCTCTGACAGCAGGTGGCCTGGTCGGAGACCCCAGAAGGAGTCACTGATTCGATGGGAGGTGATGATTGCTCCGTCTCCTCCTGCTGGTCTCGCTGGTCCTGAATTGAGCCTTGCAAACTGGTATTTTGTTGCTGCTGCTGCTGCTGCTGCTGTTGTTTTGCAGGACACATTTTGTCATCAAACTCTAACGTGTCAGTCCAGTAGATAAGGACATCAGGCACAGCAGCTGTGGCTGAAGTGGGCTGGGGCCTCCGTGCCCCTGGGAGCCCCATGTGAGACACTTATATGAGATCTTGGTCTTGCAGACCACTGATGGCCTGCCAGGTATGGATGGAGACCGCCAGGTGGGGCTGGCTAGCAAGGGGCCTGCGCTGGCTCCCAGGCCGCCGTGGGTGGGGAGGGGAGGGGTTCCCAAATCTATATAAGCCCCACTGATATTCACTACCTCTTGGGTGCAAATGTCTTCAAACTCAAAAATCCCAGTTGTGCGCCGTGTAAAATTTATAGACAACCATAGAAAGGGATGCTGCGATCAAAGGCCAGCTACGCAGAGCCAGAGGCTTGGGAGCGGGCTGGGAACCTCGCTTCAAATGCTGTCAGGCAGCCCCTGGTAGGGGGAACACTGTACATGGTGCCGTGCGGAAATGATGTCACCTGAACCTCAATAGACTCAGAATCAGGATCTCATTTCATCTCCATAGTAGAAATTGTGGTTCCCTTATTATAGCTGGAGAAACTGAGGCACGGGGAGCCCAAGCCCCGCACCCGAGGTCACAGAGCTACTACTGGGCGGGGGGGAAGCTCTAGAGTGTCGGCCCCGTCTGTTTGCTCAGAAATGCGTTTGTCACCGAGACTCGCTGTGTAGAGGAAATACGGTAACGTCTCATTTCTCTGGGATCATCAGAAAATGAACTGTTTCACCAAGTAGATTTTCCAGGTAACTGAAACGTATACCTTTGAGCCCCAAAACGTTTTAAGATTTTAATTATTTTAATGGAAACATTTAGTCTGTTCTTAAAACAGCCTATTCAGTGTGATTAACCTTGTCTCCCTGGCTCAGGGCCATAAGTGCGCACCGCGGCTTTGCGCCGAGACGCAGCCCCGAGATACATCGGCACCAGGACGTTCCAGCTGCTGGTCCTCTGCTGCCTGGACCATCGCAGGAGCTTCCGGTCTTGCCTCCCCAGCCCCTTCCCACAAGCCCTTTCCCCAGCCACTAGAGAGCACCTTCCAAATGCCGGCTGCCCAGGTGTCCTCCCTGCAAAAATCCTTTTGGTGGGTTTCCATCACCCGTGGCTGAAGCATGGACCACCAGGCACCTGGCTCCTCCACCCACCACTGCTGGGGCCCCTGCCGTTCTGGGCTTTTCCCAGTAGGCTCCGGTAATGCTGATCTGTGTGTAAAAAACTCCCCAAGCAACACAGGCTGTGGCCAGTCCCCCGGCCCTGGCTCAGGTTAAGAGACTTACCCAAGGCAGCTAAATTAGAGGAGCATGGATTTAAACCCAGACGCCACACCACAGTTTGGTCAAGTCCAGCATGCATTCATTAAGAGCCATTTCCATGCCAGGGAGCAGGCCTACCATGATAAGAAACACCTGTCCATCACGAAGGCCTCTGCCTCGGATAGCACTTCTCAAAGTGTATTCTGAGGATGCCCAAGATCCACAGAGCCTCTCGGGGGGCACCCAGGTCCCCCCTTTCCTGTTTCCGTGTGCATGAGCCCAGATGTTCTTGCATGTACATCAGCCAAAGCAACATAGCTCAACAGATTGAAAGCGGAGCCAGACAGGAAGATCCAACTGTCTTCCAATACGCCAGGCTTTAAAGAAATTTGTAGAAATGTAAAACAAGATCATTTTTTCCCACTAAAGTTCTTTTGCTTTGTTTTGGACAACGAAGTTATCTTTTTATTAAAAAAAAAGTCTATGTGTCATTTACATTCACGCGTAATGGATTTATTATTATTATTAATGAACTTGTGAATATTTTTCATGACTTCTCAGTTTTTATTTCCAGTATAGTAAATATTGATAGCTGTCACCCAGATAACAAAAGTGTTTTGGGGTCTACAGTAATTTATGGGTCGTGAAGGGGCCCTATAATCAAAGAGTTTGGGAACCACTGGTATAGATCGCCCTCACCTTCTCCTCACCTAACCCCTAATCTTCTTTCAAAGCCGGGCTCAGAAGCCACCTCCTCTGGACTGAACCCGTGGCCGGAACAGGTGTCCAGTAAGGCACACCGTGTACTTCCCTCCACAAGGTGTTTCCCCCGCAGCATGGAGCTGACCTGTTTGCCGTCTGTCTGTTCCACTAAACTGTAGCCCCCCGGAGACCGGGAGGGTCTGGTGGCATCTTTCTGTCCTGGAACTTGCAGAGCCTGCTCCCTGGTATGCAGAAGGTTCTTAATAAATGCACGTTGGACATAACTAAAATATGCTGTGCATCATGGTTCTGGGCTTATAGCCTTGCTCCTCTAATTTACCTGCCTTGGGTAAATCTCTCAAGCTTTATAATCCTGAGTTTCTTGGGGAATAAAAATAATACCACTGTCCGTGGGGTTCGGTGAGACTTAGGACCTGCAAAGCTCTGTGTGCTCCTGAAGGCACCCTGCAGTGAGCTAGCGTTGTCACCCTGCCTCACGAGTCCTCCAGGAACTCCCCTGTTCGCAGACCGTCTCCAGGCAGCTGGTTCTCCTGCCTGCTTTTTGGGGAGGTGCTTGGAACCAGCCCCGCACCTCACCCGCCTGCTGGCCCTCTTCCGCCACCCGGGCGCCACCTCCAGCAGCGTGCCCGCCCCTCCCCACACGGCTGCTTTCCTATTAGTCTGGGCTGGGAAACCAAAGAAGCAAGATTTCTAGAATCAGGGTGGATTCGTTTCCTTGGGCCTCCATAAACAACTACCACAAATTTAGTGACTTAAAACATCAAAAACATATTCTTTCATAGTTCTGAAAGCCAGAAGCTGAAGTCAAGGTGCCGGCAAGGCCATGCTCCCTCCAGAGATTCTAGGGAATGCACCTTCTTCCTAGCTCCTGGCTGCTCTGGGTCTATAGCTGTGCCACGTAAGAGATCATCATATCATACCTCTAATCATTGTCACATGGCCTTCCTCCCTGCGTGTCTGTGTGTCTTCTCTTCTTACAAGAACACCAATTGAATCAGGGTGTCATCATACCGCCCTGACCCGGTATGACCTCATCTTACATTAGCTAACTACTTCCACAAAGACTATATTCCAAATAACGTCCCATGCAGAGGCGCCAGGGGTTAGGAATCTCACATGTCTTTCTGGGGGACCAAGTTCAACCCACTGCACAGGGTTAGCCCAGAAGGCTCTAAGCACAGGCCAGAAAACCAGCAATAAAGAGGAGAGCAGCAGCGTTGAAGCCCATCTTTAGGATCACTTGTTCAGCTCTGGAAAGGCCCGTGTTCATGCTCAGGCTCGCGGGAGCGAGACGGAGAACTGAGATTGTCCCTCGGATAAGAAGGATGCAGTTGTGACATAGAGGGAAAGACGGCAAACCCTGGGTACAAGCTGCGACCCCACCACTTAGGAGCTGTGTGATTGGGGGCAAATTGAATCTCAGTTTCCTTACGTAAAATAGAGACAATTGTACTCTCCTCTTAGCATTTTCTAACAGTTAAATAAATCCTATAAAGTGTTTACGATAACCCCTGGTACACAGCAAGCACTCAATAAATGGAAGCTGTTATAATTATTATTGCTATTATTTCATGGATTCTCCAGTCCTATTCATTAACATTCATTCGCTCTGATGAGATATAAAAGCTAGTGTGGACGAGTCTCATGGAGAAATAATGCCATATGTTTGCAGGATTTTATGGGCAGCCCAAGGAATGCAAAAGCCGATCGATAGCTAGCGAGCGCCACCAAACCGCCTCTCTCCCCGGTACTGACTTCGAACACCAGTGAGCCTTGTGGGAATGGGCACACGGCGCATGCTCACTGTGTCCTCCTTCCCCAACCTGTAAACCTCCCAGAGCCCCGCCCGCTATGGGGACCTTCCTCCCGAGGAGGAAGGGCAGTAAGCGCTGAGCATACTCGGGCTCTATCTTTAGCTGGCATGTCATTCATTCGGTCATTTAGCAAGTGTTTACTGAACGCCAGCTACAAGCTGGGGCCTGTGCTAGGTTCTGGGGGCGCAGCGGCTAACAGAATGACGGGCTCTGTGCTTAAGGAGTTCACAGTCTCGTGGGGAAAACAAACAAAACCAAGTAAAGAGACAAGTAAATAAATACAAGTTGTAACAAATGTTACGAAAGAACGATAATTTACCTACTGTTATAATCTTATCGGATCATAGAAATTACTATTCCTGTTTTACAGATGACAAGACTGAGGCTCAGAGAGGTGAAATAAGTTATCCAACGGGGCGCTGGGAACACCAGGTGATGGGGACATGGACTCCACCTGACCCAAACGCCCCTCTTCTTTCACACCTTGGAGGAGCTTCCCCTGACGGGGACACGATCGGGAAGCTGCAGACGCAGCCACTCATGGCTGTGTGACTCCATCAATATTCTCAACTGCCAGGATTCTTCATTTGCTCAATTTTTAAGAAGGAAAAGAGACATGCAGGTAAAACTCTTAGCACGGTGCCTGTCACTTAGGAAACACCCAGAAATAATGGCAACTATAATTGTCATTAGAACGCTTCTGTATGGCTACCAAGGTGCTGATGAGCAGATATCCGAGAGGATTCTGTATCCAGGGATAAACACTCCCTGTGCCAATTAAAAACCCTGCTTAGTGAGATGTGCCAGCCTCCGTCACTGTCTCGGGTGAGCTACGCATGCCCCCTGCAATGTCGTCTATACTACAGGAAGAAAGGAAGGTGAAATCCCAACCCAACCCCTTTCCAAGAGATTCCAAATTCAGGATGAACGAATTTGGAATGAATGAAGACCCAGGTCCACATCAATCTGAAGCATCAGTAACGAAATGCACAACAGGCGGTGGGGGCTCCTGACCTCCCCACAGAGGTGCCGGAGCAGCCACTTCTCCGGAACAGCTGTCTCAGTTTAAGAGGAGCTCTCAGGATAAGACTGGCCTCCAAGCCAAGCCAATTCTGCAAAACGGCAACTTTCCAGAGGGCTCTACTTCCATCTCAGATCAAGGGGCTTGCCATCATCTTGGAAGACCCTGGGCCTTTAGTCCAGGCGACCCACGGACGCCCAGATCCCTGCCCCCTGCAACAGGGAGCCCTGGAGAGCCGGACCTGGTCCCCATTGGAGCCCCACCCTCCTGCCTGCTTCCTTATCAAGCTCCCCTTCCAGCCCCTGACTCCTAGCCTTGTGTACGTGTCCTTTGTCCTCCTCTCTGCTCTTGACCTCGGGTGTGATGACTTGGCCCTGGGCCACCTGGGCTGGACAGTGTCTGAGCCACCACTCTAGCTCCCTC
Source organism: Microcebus murinus (assembly GCF_040939455.1). Taxonomy (NCBI): domain Eukaryota; kingdom Metazoa; phylum Chordata; class Mammalia; order Primates; family Cheirogaleidae; genus Microcebus; species Microcebus murinus. Next base: position 8,684,202 of record NC_134109.1, read on the forward strand.
TGCCCTCAGACTGGTAATGCCTAGACCAGCCCCTCCCTGTAGGGGAGGATTCCATCATATGGACACTTTAGGCTGGGCTGAAAGCGGCTCTCCAAGTGACCACCCCTCACTTGACACACCCTGAGTTGTCATTGTTTCAGCAAACATGTCTTGGTCATCTACAATGTGGTAAGCCTTGGGCTCGATTCTGGGCACACGGACATGCAAACGGACATGCAGCATGGTGCTCAGAAGCCCAGGATCTGAGCCAGGCACTTGAGGTTAAACCCCGGCCGCTCAGTTCACCAGCTACAACCAGCCCTGCACAGACTACTTAAGCTCTGAGCCCCAGCTTCCTCATCTGCGCGGGGGCTAACAGGAGCACCCCTCGTGCAGGGCTGGTACCGGCATCAAACAAGACAATGCACAGCAAACACTTGACTGATAAAAATTTGTATTGCTATTAGGACAAGCCCTCCAGGAGATTATTGGGGCAGACCAGGAGGCAGTTAGTTTTGTTTTGTCTTCACAATGAGATGGAGAAGATAAGAGGATAAGAAAGGTGAGAAGAGACAAGGGTCCTTCTGCTTTTATGGAGCAAATGTGCATCTGAGATGCAAAGAATGCTACGCTCCAGTCCAGCTGCCTCTAGCGAGTGTTCCTCTACCCACAGAGCAAACACAGGCAGGGGAAGGACAAGGGTGTCTGTCCCATGCTTGGGCAGCCGGGTGTCTTCAGGCTTTGGTCTGGTGAGGAGTGCCAAGAAGGAGCCAGGCTGGCCGCAGCTGAGGGGTGGAGGAGACGCCGGGCAGCTGAACCAAGCTCCCTAGAGGCCTCGATAGCCTGAAGGAGAAGCAGTTCCAATAAAATGAATCATGGCTGGTCTAAGTAAAAAGCCCTGTGCCTGGGCCTTCAGAATGTTCCAGAAGGTGAGGCCAAGGACACTGCTTTGTCCATTGCTGTAACCCTAAATTCAGGAGCACAGCACAGCCCAAAGAAGGGAGTACAATGAGAGTCAGTTGATGAATGAACAACATGAGGGTTGGTTGTGTGACACAGGTCTCAGAACCTGCATATGATGAACAAAATTGTTGGTTTTGTCAACAGTAAGCCCCAGTGTGACCCCAAAGTGGTTTCAGCCCCTAGAAAAACATCTACGTGAGGCTGGTTAGTGAAAATGCAATACCTGGAGTGGGAGCAGGAATAGTTCTAGCTCCTCCAGACAGCTCGGGTCGTGTGGAGGGGCAGTGAAGTTTGGGCACAGCCTTTCGAAGTGACGCAAACCAGCTGGAGTGAAGAGACGGTGTGGGGCATGAAACTGTGTCGTGTTAGAAAGGGTGGAGGACTCAGGACCTTCGTGTGGAGAGGAGAAGACCCGTGGGACAGAGGAGCTGTCTTCACGTGCTTCTCGGTGGCTGTTGTAAAGGATGAGGACCAAGCACGTTCTGAGGGTCCCCAGAAGAAGAGTGTCTTTACGGTGGCAGACTATGATGAACATGCTGCATCAGAAAGACTCTTCAACAAGCAGAGCTGTCCAAGGCCTGGATGGGTTGGGAGTGGTTGAGAGTGAGCTCCCCATCACCGGAAGCATTCAAGCAGAGGCTGATACCCACCTTCCGAGAGTCAGCAATGCTGTGTGCATCTTTCTCACCATGCTTAATGATCACATTTCCCTTAGACTCTCTTCTGCTGCCTCACTCTCTCTTGCTCATTTAAGGACCCTGTGATTACATTAAACCGCCAGATAATCCGGGATAATCTCCCTATTTTAAGGTCAGCTTCTTAGCAACCTTAATTCCATCTGTACCTTAATTACCTTTTGTCATGGGAGGTAACGTATTCTCAGGTTCTGGGGATTAGGATGTGCACATCTTTGGGGGCCATTGCTCCCTGGCCATAGCAAGTGCTCCGTGCACAGTGCTCGAGCCGTCGTAAACCAACGGCCTCCAGGTCCTGCGTAGCTGCCACGTCCTCTCCACTATTTTCGCCCAGGGTTGGGCATGCAACGCCAGGCAGCACAGTGTTTGTAGGCCAGCTCTGTCTGTCACCCCCCCCCCCGGGGACATTCATCCTGTCTAAAGCAGGGCTGAGGCACGTTTGGCTCCTGTCACTCAGGGACCCCCGTACAGGACCCGTGAAAGGACAGAGCACACACATGCCCTGGAGAGCAGTCTCGGGAGCTGGTACCCACGGACGACGCCCGCGTGGAGGCAGAGCCCTGCAGAATCTGTACCAGAAAGGGGCTTGCTTTCAGGACAGACGTCCTCTGAGCACGCGAGACTGCAGTCGCAATCTCTTCCCCCTGCACAAATGGGCATGATTAGAAGAATCCAAACTGCTCATGAGGTTTCAAGGAGAAGGGATTTGAAAGAGCACAGCGAGGGAAAGAAGAAGGGGCCCAGTGGTTCCGGAACGTTCGCCGGGGCCGGGCACCGCACCTGGCGCCTTTGCATAAGCTCTCTCATCAGCCTTCAAAGAAACCTCGTAAGGGAAGATGTATTACCATTCCTGCCTTTCAGAGGATCAAAATGGCCCTCGGAATGGTGAAGACGGCTGAGCAAGTGATCAAACCCGGGTCCCATGGCTTCGAAGGCTTTGCTTTTCAAACCAGGCTCCCTCGCCCCGGCGAGAGCACGCCAGGTCTTCTGTGCGTCTTCGGGCTCCCCTGGCAGGTGGAGATGAGAAGGGCTCCCGGGCTATTTGGGTTCCTCCCCCGGCCCCAAGCTAAGGTGCCCTCGATTGCACTGTCCCTGGGGAGCCCCACCCCTGAGTGACACCACCACTAACTCCTGCTCAATGAAGAAACTCTGAAAACTACACAAAAGCAGGGAAAAAGGTAAAGTGACCCAGAGTCAGACACTATTACCATTTGGGGTATCTGTGTATATCTGTATTGCTTTTTGATAAGTTGAAATCTTTCTGCCCATGATGATTTTGTGGCTTATTTTTCACTTTATAGACCACAGACATTATCTGCTCTTACACCACATCATTTGTACAGCTGTGTGTGGATTGTAGCATAATTTAGTAAAACACCCCTATTGTTTTGAACACTTAGATTTTTTTGTGTGGTTTCTTTTTTTTTGTTTTAATATTATAATCTGCAATGAAATCTCGGTAGATAAAACTGCACACATGATTGAGAATTTTCACAGGGTACATTTCTAGAAATAGAACGCACTGGACAAAGCACATGAGCATTGGCAGGGCTCTTGCTGCATCCTAACAGGAGGCCTTCCGGGAAGCATGTTCCAACATTCCCTGTGGCCGCATATAAAAGAGTCATGCTGGATTTCATCTTTTTTTTTTTCTTTTTTTTTTCTTTTTTTCTATTTTTTTGTCTTTTAAAATCTTTGCTTGATTTTAAATGGGCCCCATTTCACATTGTATAGACTAAAGAGAAGCTCACGTTCAACGGTCTCCTCCTCCTCCTATGATTTAGCTCAAGGATAAGCAAGCTTTTCCGTAGGGACCAGACAGTAAATACTTGAGGGTTTTCAGGCCATTCGATCTCTGCGGCAACTACTCAGCTCTGCCGACGCAGCACAAAAACAGCCAGAGACAATGACTGTAAATAAATATGAGCAGGGCTGGGTACCAATAAAACTTTATTGATGGAGACTGAAATTTGAATGTCCTATCACTTCATGGTACCCAGAAATATCATTCTTCTTTTGAATTTTCTTTTCAACCACAAAAAAGCCATACTGTGTCTCACCCGTGGTTGGGCACCGGCCACGTTTGTCCCCAAGGCCTCAGTTTGCCCAGCTCCGATCCAACTGAAGGCCCCACCAGCACGGGACCTGACGCCTTTAAACACCTCTATGAGAAAGGCTTTTTCCCTAATGTGTGATCGTTTTCAACCTTGGCTGCACACTGGACTCAACTGGAAAGTTTTAATAAAAAAAATTTTTTTAAAGCCAATGCTCAGCTCCACCCCAGAAGAAATTTCGCCCGGCTGTCTTGGTGCACGTGGCTGGCAGGGATGAACCTCTCCGGGTGACTCTGCCGTGCCCGGCTCTAACTGCACTTGGATGAGCCACAGGCGACAGGGCTCTGTTCTGCCAGGCAGGGGACACCTTAACGTGGGACCCACGGGGCTGCCAAGAAGCTAAGCGACCTGGTAAGAGGAGGTGGAACACGCTGCGTGGCGTCTCGGGTCCCCAGCCACCCCGACAAGGAGCCGACAAAGAGCTCCGGCGTGCAGCTTTCTCTGGGACTCACTGCCAACCTGCCTGGAGAACCGACAGTGAAGAGGTCTTTAAAAATGTCTGCAGGCCACCAGTCCCGGCTCAGGCTCTGCGGTTGGAAGGTCTGACCCCATGCGGGGTCTAAGCCGCCTGCGGTCAGGACGTCCCCCGCCCGTGGCTCAGGCGTGGGCTTCTCTGGAGCGGACGTTCAGTCCCCGCCCGGCCTCTCTCCTTGGGTCCTTCCCACTCTTTGCTTTTCTTTGCAGATTTCAAGGTGATGACAAAAGAGAGAACAGTCTTAGCATTTGTTAATACCCACTTGACCCACAAAAGAAAATTCACCAGCATTCCGCGGCTTCTAATTTAAAAACCATTAGACCGTTCCGCTTGGCAGACCAGATCTAAATATTCTTAAAGGGGTGGTTTAATTTAATGATTACTTTAACAAGCCCCCTTTTAAAATGATGATCCGCCAAATTCGGGGGATTTGTTTTGGAATCTGATCCAATAAGTGGCTTTGTACAAAGAGGAGCAGAACAGAATCTGATTTGGTTCAGAACGCAGTGAAAATCATGGAAATTACTTTGCATATTTAATCACTGTGGAGACATGAGTACAAACTACTTTCTAGAGATTACCTTAGGAAAAAAAAAAAGAAAGAAAGAAAAAGAACGCTCCAGGCTTTGCAGCCAGCATGCCAAGTACTTTGATTTACAGGGAATTATTTGGATTTTATAGAACACTTAGTGTTTCAAAGACTTCAACCTACTCAGCCACTGGCAGGAAGACACATTTTAAGTAGAGGAGCAAAAACTGGACTTGGGGAGCAGAAGCCACAGTGGGGGGGATCTGTCGTCCAGGCCTGTAGGGTGGCCTCAACTTCCCCAATTTTTGCACCCAGAGGTTGGGAAGAAAATATGAAGATGAGCGCCAAGTAAAACGCTCTGGGCAAGTTGCTGGGACTGAGGGCACCTGGCCCGTCTTGGGGAAGGTGGGTGCCCTTCCGTCTGCCCCATAGCGTGGAGCAAGCTGAGGGCCCCGTCCGCTCTCCCGGAGGATGCTTGGAGGCAGCAGCTTCAGTGAGGGCTAGAGCTTAGGTGTGAGGGGCCTTGTGGGTCACTTCACCTCCCCAGATAGTCCTCTTATCATATGCTCTTCGCTTCCTCTAGGTTTCTTCGTAACAAACATTTCATCAGTAAGGCTTCCTCTAATAACCTCATCTTAAAGGAGAAACACCCCTGGGGCCTTTTCCTCTTGCTGGTCTTTATCGTCCTGCATCACACACACCGAGGGATCCCTTATTAACCTGTTCACTCTCCGCCTTCCCCGACTACAGAGACGCTGGTATTTAGCACCTGGTCCGCTCTGTTGGTTGGATGTTGCCCTCAAAACCTGGAACAGTACCTGGCTCGATACATACCCGAATGAGAGAATTAATAATGCCCACCTCCCATGTTTGGAGGTGAACTGGGATAATAGAAGTGAAGGTGCCTAACAGAGCCGTGCACAGAGGGGAAAAGGGTGCTGTGTATATAATAGATTTTAGGGTGGAAGAGACCCGCCTGAAACCCCAGCGCTGCCACTCTTCACACGGGTGCCTTTCCGAGCTTCAGTTCCACGTCTGGAAAACGGGACCACACTTGTCTCACAGAGTCACTGTGAAGATTTGAGACCGTGCGTGTGAACGGCCAAGCCGGGTGCTCGGCGTGCGGTACGCGGTCGGGGACTGAGGGTCGGTACGGTGATTCCATGGGTGTGACGGCTAATCTTGCGCGTCAGCTCGCCTGGGCCACAGGATGCCCAGACGGATGGTGAGCGCCTTATTTCTGGAGGTGTGTGCCAGGGTGCTTCTGGAGGCGGCTCACATCCGAATGGGCGGACTCGGCACAGCAGAGCGGCTGGCCCTCCCCACGTGGCGGTCACCGCGCGGCCTCCGGAGGCCTGCGTAGCACACAGAGGCAGAGGATGGGCCCGCTTCGCTCTCTGCGTGGCTGGTTGAGCTGGGACATCAGTCTTCCCCTGCCTCGATGCTCCCAGTTCTCAGGTGTCCAGACCCAGACACCATCAGCTCTCCTGGCTCCGGGCTTTCCCCTTCAGCGCTGGCTTTCCTGGGCCTCCGGCTCGGCTCCCAGAGGGAAGATCGTGGGGCTTCTCAGCCGCCATAATCACATAAGCCAATACCTCTTACTGAATCTCTTTATGTGCTTTTATATCTCCAACTACAAAGAGGATTTATTAGAAGGTATGGGCGTGTGTGTTTCCCTGGAGAACCTGGCTACCACAGTGGGTGCCACCTGAGCACCTGCGCCCAGCAGGGGACGTTCACCGCCACGCCTCCTGGGGTTTCCTTCCAGACCAGCACCCTCCTCTTGGGGAAGCCCGAGCTGCATTCTGCAGGCCTCAGAAACTAAGAAGGGTACTTTAAAAAGCTCTCCAAAAAGTGCGATGTTCCTAGCCTGGTCCCAAGTTCCAACAGCTGGCAGCCGGATGCCACTGCAAAACACTGGCACGCAAGCATCTGTCGGCCTGCGCACACACCCGGCGAAGGCGTAGACTCATGCGGCAACTACAGCGCCCTTTCTAGATGCGTGTGCGCGGGTGAGTGTGGGTGTGTGAGTGTGGGTGTGTGTGTGTGTGTGTTTGGGTCTGTGCATTTTTTTTTCTGAAAGGGATGATGGGGAGCAGATGTGCATGCCGCGCGCGCGTGTGTAAATACAGACGGCGACGCGAACACGCAGCGCGCACGCGTACCTGCTCCCAGGCCCCTCCCTGCCTTCCCCGAAGCGTCACAAGCTCCCGAGCTCAGCGGGCGAGAGGTTAATGAGCGAGCTTTCTTTCCCATGTGCACTGAGCAGATAATTTTCTTTTACTCTTTACGATAAGTCGAAGACGTGTTTGAGTGACAGGACCATTTGTCAATCAACTGCAAAGTAGAAGGGGAACCTCCTCTGCATAATTTCGTACCCAGAATCCAACGTGACCTCTGACTGCTGGGACAGAGCAGAGGATGAGTCCGGCAGGGCCCGTCGAACCCACGCCGGTTTCCTCCTTGCACTGAGTTGCTCTGGGAACCTGCCGAAGAGGGTTCGCCAACAGCGGGAGAGCTCCCCGGCCTTGCTCAGTAAACCCCTGCGGGGGCTGCACCCTCCACCCCGCCCTTCCCCACAAGCCAAAGGTCTGTCTCACCTGGGCCCGGCCCGCCTCCCTCTCGCCTTCATCCCTTGTGCCTCTCCCAACCAGACTGAGCCGCTGGCTGTCCCCAGACACAGCAGCCGTCACGCAAGTCCTCCCTCCTCCAGCAAGGGCTTCCTCCGTGCCCGCCGCCGGGCTGCATTCCTTCATTCACCGGAAGGCGGATGGGCAGCCTGCTCTGAGTCAGGCATTGAGACAAGCATGGGGCAGGGAGGGGGGGAATGAGACAGGTGTCCCTGACCTCCGAGGACATCCATCCTCTGGAACAGCGGCCACACCCCCTCCCGCTCCTACTCACCCGGAAAGCCCTCACCTTCCAAGGATTGGCCCCAGCGCCCACCCCTGCCCTGCTCTCCACACCCCCGTGGAACTGGCTGCTGCGTGCACGTCACCGTCACTGCGTCCAGCATAGAATCGTGATGGTCACACTTGCGGCACTTTCTTGCACATATTCCCCGCCTATCTGCCTTTCCCACTCGACTAAACCCCTCACCCTCTCATGCACCTTCAGACCCCCAGTCCCTCGCACAGAGAACATGGCACATAACACGCCCTGAAAGTATTTGCAGACTAACTGAGCCGGTCAACTAGTGGCTGGGAGAATGGAAGGATGGATGGATGGAAGAGCAACGGTGTTCAGATGAGCAGTGAGACCCGGAAGAGACACAGCATTGAAATGCTCTTTTGGTGCATGTGTTCAAGGCCCCCCCGAGTGTATAAGTGGCATTATTATTATTATTTATCACTGCCACTATGTTCTTCTATTTTTGTTCCGGGTATTTATAAACAATATTTCAATTTTTCCTAACAACTTTTCAAAGTAAATATTACTATTCCTCAAGAAACTGAGAATCAGAGGGGTTAAGCAACTCCTCCAAGGTCACACAGCTGGTAGGAGGCAGCACTGAGGTTAGAACTCTGGCTGGCATGACTTCAACGCCGCTGCTCTTTCCTGGTCCCCACACCTCAACCTCTGCGTTTATATCTGGGCTGTGAGGGTCAGTCATCTCAGATCCCAGCCCAGGGACGCTTAGCTGGCTTCCTTCTTGGCCACTGTGATAAATGTCCTTCCCGGAGCCCAGCACTGGCCATCTTGGGGGGAGCAGTGGGCTTTGCTAAAACCTGAATTATGGAAATGGGCTGTCAATTACCCTGGGTGGCTGTGTAATAGAATTACTGCAACAGTCATGGTGAAAAGAAAACTTTATTTTCACCACTTTCCAGTAAAAGGTAATTCAGAATAACTCCATTTAACAGTTATTTTATGCTGAAATACTGAATACCTCAGGGAGTCTTTTAGGGATTTTAAAGTCTCTTTATTTATAAATGATTCATGCTGCATTTTCAGAAAAACCTACAATTAGTGTGGGTAGCACAGAAGCTCCTTGGGGAAAGGTAAAAAAAAAAGAAAAAAGAAAAAAAGAAGAAGAAGAAAGAAAGAAAAAGAAAATATACACGCATCCTCGGCACCCTTTCATCCATTGTTGTTTTGCAGCGGACTATGAAAAGAGAACCAAAGGGAAAAGGCGAGGAGACATGGTGTCTAACCTTTTAAACACACGCCCCGTTTGACAGTGCCTGTGCAGTAGCTGTTCCCGAGATCCGCTCAACCCACCACAATCTTTCAGCGCATGTCTGCATTCGGCACGTGCTCTCCAGGCCTGCGGAAGCTTAGGGGCTGCTTTGGGAAGGTCCCTTCTCCGCAGCACCTGCAGCCAGCCTTCCGAGAGGGCCGAGGTCTCGACAGCCCGCCCAGGGGCCCCCAGAGACGGCGAAGGAAAGACTCCTGGTTCTCGATCCAACGCCACCCAGGAGAGACCCTGTGCAGCGCAGCCCCCGGTCCCTGATCCTTCTGAGCTTCACGCTCTTCACCTGTCCAGTTGAGGCGCATCATGGCCCACCTGCCGGAGTTCTGCCATTGGGCCACTCTCATAATGTCCTCTTTGTGGACAGACACCTGCTGTGTGCCATGTGTAAGATGGTTTCAGTCTAGCAGAGAAGAAGGGCCTAGGATAATCCAACAGTCAATGGTGGGACAGAGGCTACGAGAAGCTCAGTGAGCATGGAGGGACACAAGATCCAGAGGTAGCAGTCAGGGAAGGCTTCCTGGAGGAAGTGGTACCCGAGAAAAATGTGAAGGATGAGAGGGCACAAAGAGTAACAAAGGGTGTGGGGCTGGGGGTGGCAACATGTACAGCTGTCTGGAGGCCAGAGAGAGCGGGGCATATGCAGGGTCCTGCAAGCAACGTAGCCCGGATGGCGGGTCCAGCCGCAGAGACGGGGGCGTGACAGGGGTGAACTCCAGAGGGTCTGCAAGATGATTATTTCAATCACAGGGTTTTGCAGACTCTGGGGCTATCTGGCCCCGCACAATGCAAGTTATTATCCAACATCATTATCCTTTTGGACAGCCTGGGGGAGGGGGCAGCTCTGACTCAGAGACAGAACCAGAGTTGCCAGCGTCACCACAGCGGAGCTCAGGGTGTGGTTTTCCAGGTGCTCGTTTATTACGACGTCCAGGACTAACAGGGGTTACCTCATTCATCCATGCACTCATTTGTGTGTGAAATATCGGATGTCTGTGTGTGTGTGTGACTAGTGTTTTGGCTTTACTGGAAGGAAATATAGCAGAACTTAGAGTTGTTTAAAAACCACAGAAAAAAGAAAAGGCAGCAGCTTCCACTCTGAGCCACCTGCAGCGTCGGTGCCCAGCAAACCTCTTCCTGTCGTCACGTTCACCTGCCTCTCCTGGGACGACAGGTACATGGCCAATGCGGGGGAAAGGGTGCCTTGAGCATTCACTTGGGTTATTTTCCATTAAATGAGCACGATTCAAACCTCTATTATGTGCCGGGTAGTGTGGAAGACACAGCAGGAAGACTGACACGAAAGAGACCAGTGCCTGCCCTCAAGAGCTCACTTTTAGTACAGGGAGATGTCACGCGAGGCTAGGACAGATGCTGAGGGCTTGTCCCCAGGGGCAGACACGTAACAGCTCAGGGTTCTGGGGGCCAGAGCACGCTGAGGGGTGTTATCTCAGGGCTTGGTGGGCTCTGGAGCTGAGCCACGGTCAGCCAGAGTCTGACACTTACTGCTACCGCGGCCTCAGGCTGGTCACTTAACATCTCTGTGCCTCGGTTTCCTCATCTGTAAAATGGAGACAATCCTGACATCCTTGCTGAGCTGTTCCAATGAATTGATGAATACATGCAAGGTGCTTTGACAAGTGCCTGGCACGTGGTAAGCACTCAGAAAGGGTTAACTAATCTCATCATCATCATCATCATCATCATCATCATGGTCCCCAAGGAGACACAAAAGCTTCTTGCTCTTAACTCCTACACTCCACCCTCTCCCACCCTGAATGCATGGAGCAGACCTTAACTGGGCGCTGCAGTGGATGGAGAATGGGCAGGTTCCAGGTAAACTCAAAAGAGACAGAGACAGCTGAAGAGTGTCTGAGCATCTCATCAAGACTCCAGGAGGAAAACGTGGCACTTGAAACAATATCTTCACTGTGTGATCAATTTACAGAGCTCTTTCATATATGATATGGTTGGAGCCCTACATCATTTGGTAAGATGTGCGTGGGAGGGTCATTATCTCCACTTTGTGGCTAAGCAAGTAAATTGTTGGCTGAAGGCCTCCAGTTAGTAAGTGGTGGGAGAGGGATTCAAATTTAAGGTCCTGACTCCAAACAAGATGGTTTTTCTGCTCCCTTCTGCTGCTTTCTCCCTGCTAGAGACTGACTATACACACACACACACACACACACACACACACACACAGTTTATATGTCGAAACCTAATGCACAGTGTGATAATAGTAGGAGGTAGGTGCCTTTAGGAGGTGATTAGGTTGCAAGGATGGAGCCCTCACGAATGGGATTAGTGCCCTTATACAAGAGACCCCCAGAGAGCTCCCTCTTGCCCTCCCACCACATGGGGACGGAGTGGGAAGACAGATGTCTGTGAGCCTGAAGGCAAGGCCCCCGCCAGGAGCTAGGTCTGCTGGCACCTTGATCTTGGACTTCCAGCCTCCAGGACTGTGAGAAATATAAATTTCTGCTTTATTATAAGCCTTGCAGGTTATAGTATTTTGTAGTAACAGCCTGAACGGACTACGCTATTCCCTGTTGATGTTTGCAATCCCGACAATACTGTTTCTTTGGGGGAACTACAGCAGTGAGACCTAGAAGTGAACTTGGGTGATGGCAAGGTGGATGGGTGCATTCGGCTGACCAGTGTGCTCTGGCTTCTTCTCAGTGACCTGGCGATCGGTACAAGAGGGTGCCAATAAGTCATGATCCTCGTCCCTTATACAAAACTTACTCAAAATGGATCATAGATCTGAATGTAAAAAACTTAAAACTATAAAGCTTCTAGAAGAAAACATAGGAGAAAATCTTTGTGACATTGAGTTAGGTAAAGACTTCCTAGCTACAACACCAAAAGTATGATCCATTAAAAAAAAAAAAAAAATCAGGCCGGGCACGGTGGCTCACGCCTGTAATCCTAGCACTCTGGGAGGCCGAGGCGGGCGGATTGCTCGAGGTTGGGAGTTCGAAACCATCCTGAGCGAGACCCCGTCTCTACTAAAAATAGAAAGAAATTAATTGACCAACTAAAAATATATATACAAAAAAAAAAATTAGCCAGGCATGGTGGCACATGCCTGTAGTCCCAGCTACTTGGGAGGCTGAGGCAGGAGGATCGCTTGAGCCTAGAAGTTTGAGGTTGCTGTGAGCTAGGCTGACGCCACGGCACTCACTCTAGCCTGGGCAACAAAAGTGAGACTCTGTCTCAAAAAAAAAATAAAAAAAAAATAAAAAAAAATCAGTAAAGTGGACTTCATCAAAATTAGGAACTTTTATTCTTCAAAAGACACAGCTAAGAGAATGAAGAGACAAACCATACACTGGAAAAAAAATATTTGCAAAGCATGTATCTGATGAAGGACGTAAATTCAAAACATATAAAGAACTCCCAACACTCAATAATAGGAAAATCAAAAACCCGACTTAAAAAAAAAATGAGATGGGCCAAAGAACTTAATAGACACCTCACCGAAGAGGATATACAGATGGGAAACAAGCATGTGAAAAGATTGGACACATCTTATGTCTGCAGGGAAATGAAAATTAAAACAACAATGAGATACCACTGTCCACCGATGAGAATGTCCATAATCCAAAACACTGCTGTCCAAGCAACGCTGCTGTTGCTCAGACAGAGTGACGGGAACTCTCACTCGCTGGCTCTGGGAGTGCGGAATGGGACAGCCACTCTGGAAGACAGTTTGGTGTTTTATCACAAAACCAAGCATACTCTCACCATGTGATCCAGCAGTCATGCCCTTTGGTATTTGCCCAAAGGAGTTGAAAACTTATATTCACAGAAAAACCTGCACACAGATGTTCATAGCACTTTATTCGTAATTGCTAAAACTCGGAAGCAGCCAAGATGCCCTTCAGTAAATGAACAGGTAAGTAAACTATGGTATATTCAGACAATGGAATATTATTCAGCGTTAAAAAGAAATGAGCTACCAGGCCATGAAGAGACATGAAGGAACTTCAATGCGTATTACTAAGTGAACATAAGCCAATATGAAAACGCTGCATACTGTACGATTACGACGAAAGGACACTCTGGAAAAGGCAAAACCATGGAGTCAGCGAAAGATCAGTGGTTGCCAAGGGCCGGGTGGTGAAGGAAGGGTAAGTCGGCAGCGGACAGAAGATTTCTAGGGCAGTGAAACTGCTCTGAACAATGCTACCATGGTGGAACGTGCCATTGTGCATTTGCCCAAACACATAGAATGCACGGCACCAACAGGGATCCGCAACGTAAACTGGGGACACCGAGTGATAAGGACATGCAGGCTCATCAATGGTAACGAAGGCACCACTGCAGCAGGAGATGCTGATCATGGGGGAGGCTGTGCATTTTGGGGGGCAAGGGCGTGTGTGGGAAACCTCCGCACCTGCCACTCAGCTTTGCTGGAAGCCCACAACTACCCTAAAAAAAACAAAGTCTGTTTAAAAATGGCCAAAATAGTTGAATGTTTTGCCAAAGAAAATAAAACGATGACAAAGAAACACAAGAAAAGACGTTGAACGTGAGCAGTCACTGGGAGAATGAAAATCAAAACCGCAATGAGACACTACCATGCACCTGTATGGGTGGCTAAAACTCAGGGGAAACTGATAACGCCAGATCCTGGCAAGGATGTGGAGCACCTGGAACTCTCTCACGTCGCTGGTGGGCGTGCAAAATAGAGCTCTGGAGCACAGTGGCCCTAGAAAAACAGTTTGACAGCTTCTTTTAAAGTTAAATATACATTTACTACACAATGTAACAATTCAATTCCTAACCTAAGTATTTATCCAAATAAAATGGAAACCTGTGTTCACACAAAAACCTAGAGGATGCTTAGACCAGCTTTACTCATAACTGCCCCAAATTGAAAACAACCCAAACATCTCTCAGCCGGGGACTAAACAAACAAACTGAGGTACATCCATATATTGGAAATACTTTTCATCAGTAAACGGGGAAAACACTAACTAGTCATGCATAACAATATAGATGACTCTTAGTGTCACTAGAACGCATTAAGCCAGACTCAAAAGGCAAAATTCTAAATGATTTTATTTGTACTACATTGTTGCAAAGGCAAAATGATAGGAGCAGTAAACATATCAGAGGTTGTTAGGGGCTGGCCGGGGTGGCGGTGGGGGGTGTGGGCCACAGGAAAATTGTTTCGAGTGGTGGAACTGTTCCATGTCCTGAGTGCAGTGGCGTTACACACTGTATACAGTCGTCGAAACTCCCAGAACTACACGCTAAAAAGGATGAATTCTATGTACGTCATTATACCTTAACATTAAGAGGTAGAAAATCATTATTAACTTTTTTAAAAAGCCATAGGTAGATGCAAAATCATTTCGTTAATAAAAGAGCCCCCCCTTTGTAAAAGGGAATCGAACAATTTCTAATATCAGAATTAATATTGCATGCAAATGACAACTTAAAATGCATACATCCGATGCTGAAGTTAAATTTTTAGAATGTGGAGAGGCCCCAATATCCAGTTGGCGCCCACTGTGCGCCTGCAAAGTGGCAGGTGTTTACGGGCCCAGCCTCGCCAACTTTCTTCTCCTTGTTTTCTAAGTTGTGTTCCCCAAAACTTCCTTGTCAGAGAGCAGCACAAGGCTGACACCTCCGCCCCTCATTCCCCCCCCCCTCCCAGAAAAAGTTCCTAATTGAGTCAATCAAGTGGTCCACGAGACAGCAAACTCCGGGCTGACTGATTTTCTTCCTCCTAAACTGACAGCATCAAATGGTTATTTATTTATTTACTTACTAATAATTTATATCCTGTCTCCTTCCAAAAAGGATTTGAGTGCCTCGCTGGATGTCTTGGCATTACCTCCAAAAAGTGTGAGCATCTTGGGGAAGAAAACAACCACGGGAGAAGTGGTCTTTGGTTCCCTTCCAGAACCCGCCGAGCGGCACGGTGGTGCTTAATGAGCCCATTACGGCGGAAGATGAATAATGGAGGGTCCGACCCGGCTGCGGTGTTCAAGTGGGACGTTCGGGACACGGCTGCCTCTGCAAGGCTGCCTGCCCCGGTGAGGGAAGGTGATCTTCCCGTTAATTGGGCCCAGAGACTTGACACATCGAAGAAACAAGGGCTTTCTTCCCTGAGAAAGTCAATCAGGCTAAGAAGTAGTTAGCGCCATTGCATGTCATCTATGGACCAGTACTTCACGCAGAGAGTTTCAACAACGAGGCGAGGTAGGCATTAGGATACCCTAAATAAACGGGAGGGCTCAGAGAGGGTATGTAACTTGCCCAGGGTCACAGAGCTGGATCTTGCACCCAGGTCTTGTGGAATCTACAGCCCGTGGCTTCTTCCCCTTTTTCCAAGTTGCCTCTGGGCTTTTAAGCCCAACCTACATGCCTGGCACTGGGTACCTGTAACAAGCTAGTTCATTAATGTAACTCGACATCCTGCGCTCGGTTTTGGACACTGCTTCAAGCAATGTTCACCGTGGCTGCCGTTGGTTAGGATGATCTCAGCTCCAGGCAACCGCAAGTTCAAATGCAAACTGGCTTCAACAATGAGAGGATACATTAGCCCCAGCAGTCGCGGCCCAGAGGCAGGGCAGGTTCCAGGCACCGTATGGTAGAAGATCTGTCATGGGCACCCCTCAAGCCTCCCCTCTGCTTGCCCGTCTTCCACCTGTGTGCCTCTTCCTTGGGCAGGTAGGAACCAGAACGCAGCATTCTGGGGGGATTTCTCCAGAGGGAGAAATGGACCTACCTCCTTGGGTGGGAGAGAACCTCTCCTGTGAGCCCTACCTGTATTCACCTCCAGACTCATCGGCCAGGACTGGGCCATATACGCACAGCCCAGGCTGCACGAGACTCTTAAACCCCCACTGGCAGGGGAAGGGATGGCCAGGGATGCTACAGGAGAAACCTGGTAGCTGTTTTCTAATCCATTTTCCCCTCCAGAACAGCCAGGAAGAATGCTTTGCCCAGCCTCTCTTGCACTTCAGACTGGGCCACGCGACCAGCTTCTACTAACAGAATGTGAGAATAGAGATGGCACTTCCAGGCCTGTCCACAAAATGTCCCGTGTGGTCCTCCCTGCTCTCCTTCATCAGCAGCTGAAAGCAAAATCCTCAGCGTAGGCCTTAAAAGATGACAACACCCTAGAAAGTAGCGATCTGGGTTCCTGAATGGCTTTGTGAAAGGTCTAGACATCGTCAGCTTATTGGCTTAAGCCACCCAAAGTTTAGGGTTATTTGTTACTGCAGCTAGCACTGCTTACCCTCGCTAATCCAGGTGGTTTCAACTAATCATCTGGGGTGAAATAGAAGTTTGGAAGTCAGCCATGACAACCAGCTATGAGTCAACCATAACAACCGCGTGTGAAGTGAGTTATATGCCTCACACGTGGCAGGGAGGGGTGATGGCCAGGGGACCCCATGGCCAGGCAGATGGAGGGAAGATATTAGTGAGCTGTGTTGAAAGTCAAAGTTGAACAATTGTAGGACAGCTTTGGAGATTAACGTCAGTCTCTGTGTGACCTTGGGCAAGTCACTCCCAAACTCTGAGCCTCGATTTCTCCAAGAGAACATGATACCTAAGCCCTCTCCAGGCTCCGAGACCCCTCGGGCCAGGATAGCTCAAGGGGCTCACCTGCACTTATCTTGCATTTGGTGCTGTTTAAACAACACATTGTGCGACTTGGGAAAATGGTCATTTTCGGAACCAAGGCCCTGGCACCCACTCCAAAATATCTGCTCCAAGAAGCCCCAGGCCACCCAACGAGCATGGGACAGCAACATCTGTGCACATTGATGCCCGGGGCAGGCTCTTCCGTCACTGAAACCATCACTCTAGTGTATTTGATATAATTCCTACAACACATGATTTTCATTACTCCGATCAGGGAGCCAATTAATGTAACTATTATTTATTGCAATTGCCTAGGCATAAAAACCCTACAAATCAAAATGATGCCCCAAATCCACTTGGATCCCTGCATTGCTAAGTCACATCCATTACACCGCCTTATGGTCACATTCATATTCGTATTTTTTTATTATTAATGCTATCAATACAATATTTATTCACCATGAAATGGCCTCGCACCTAAGAGGGAAATATCTGCTGGTAAGCGCTATTAATGTTCCCAGGCTACGCACACGCCGGCTGGCGCTGTTCTGACTCGGACGCAAACTTTTGGAATAAAAATAATGACCGCCAGTTATTGAAGTCCTACTACGTGTCAGGCTATGTTTTACATCCATTATCTCTTCATTCCCATCAATAATCCTGTCTTTTTTAACTACATTTTACAGAAGGGTACACTGGGGCCCAGGAAAGTGGTGCAACTTGCCAGATACCCCACCAGTAGTCAGTGAAGGACGAGATCTTCTGCCCAAGGACTCCTTCTACTTTGACAGGACTGCACAAGTGCCTTCCAGTATCGAGAAAAGAGAGACTAAATCCGAGCATTCGAGACTGAAGACTAAAAGGAGCCTGTTACTCACTCTCAGTGGGGTTGCTTTTAGTTCCCTTCATCTATTCTTCACCCAGAAATTGCCCGCGTATCGTCTCACTTTCAGGTGAGCCAGTGCAGGAATCTGACGTGTGCAGGCACTATGGAAAACTCACTCACACTCTGTGTTTTGGAGGCTTTCCCCCCAGTGGTCTCGGGACACCTTTGGTGACACCAGCACAGGCCACTAAAAGGCATCCTTCCCCCCACTGTAGAAGAGAAAAGGCAGCGTCCCCATGGTGCTGTGCAGTTCCCCAAGAATTAGCAACACTTAAGCAGGAGATTTCTTGCTTTCTTTCCACTTCACCACCTCCCCACCCCTCAGCCCCTGCCCACAGCCAACCTCCCCAGCCATGACCGCCTGCCACCGGCTCAGTCGTGTGGACAACACCACGCGAACGCAGCAAACAACAAACAAGCCAACAACTAGGGTTACCAGACAAAACTCAGGATGCCCAGTTAGATGTGAATTTCAGATAGACAAGCAAGTTTCTACTATAACCATGTCCCCAGTACGTAGGACTGAAATTCAGTTTTAGCTAAGTGTCCTGTAAGTTTATTCGCTAAACCCGGCAACCTCACCGACAGTGTTAGAGAGAAAACTTCTACTCTCTCTCCTAACGCTCGTCCCTTCTCTGGGCCCCTTCCCAGACCACCGCCAGGCCTGGACGGAAGGGAAGTTGCTAATGTGGTGAGTCAGTCAACAGGGGACTGCTGGTCCGAACGTGACCAGTGGGTAGGGTGACTCTGTCGTAACAGTCAGCAAGCTCGCACAAGTTCCCCTCTGGTGCTTCCCCAGGCTGGGACCACCTCCTTATACCTTGTCCCTGCCCTGCTCACCTGCGCCTGGCGGGAAGACGGGCAGGCACCCTGTGCGCACAGCAGCAGACTCAGAGAGGGCAGTGGGAAGCGAAGGGTTTGGGCCTCACTCGCCGTGTCTGTCCGCACTGTCAGAGAGCCAGCGTGGGGACGCAGCAGTGCCTGCCATCGCAGTTAGCACCTGTGGATATGGGCTGGGCTTTCTTCTGCATAACCGCCAACAGCCTTATGGACAGCCACTTCCGCACGTCTCTGATTTTCTCCAGACAGCTGGACCATCTATCTGGACAAGATCGATAATCAGCACTTTGGGGGCCAAAAATTAGTGGGGCTAATGCTTATGATATAACAAACCAATAACTAACTCTCCCCCACACCCTTCCTGAAACCCAGCCCGGACAGCACAACTGGCTGTCGTCACACTAGTCAGCTGGTTATTCCTACAAAGGGGCCCCTTACAATAAAATCATCATCGATTTATTTAAAGACTGTATGCCCTGCTATTGTTTTCAGGGAGGACTCAATGAGTGGGGCTACTGGAACTCTGATCCTAGACCTCAGATGGCCTCGGGGCTTCCTGGCATCTCTGCAACCAACGGGAACCTACCTGTGCGCCCTCGAGCATCCGACACAAACCACCTGCTGAGCCGCGCACAGGGACAGATCTCTTCCTGCTGCTTGCCTCTGTTCGACACAATGGTTCAGCCACTATGGAAAACGGTATGGAGGTCCCTGAGAAAAGTAAAACTATAACTTCTACGGGATCCAGTAATCCCACGTCTGGATATATATCCAGAAGAATCGAAACTAGGACCTTGAAGAGGTGTCTGCACCCCTGTGTTCATCGTGGCACTATCCTCACAGTAGCCAAAATATGGGGACAGCGTAAATGTCCATCCACAGATGAATGGATAAAGAAAATGTTTTATATATACATACGAACATTATTCAGCTTCTAAAGAGAAAGAACTCCTGCCATTTGTGACAACGTGGATGAACCTCGAGGACATGATGCTACGTGAAATAAGTCAGTTACCGCAGGACAAATAGTGCATGAGTCCACTTACATGAGGCATCAGAATACTCAAACTTACAGAAACAACAACAACAAAAAAAGAATGGTGGTTGCCAGGAGTTGGAAGAAAGGGAAATGGGAGTTGTTATTTGATGGATATCAAAGTTCAGTTATGCAAGATGAATAAGTTCCAGAGACCTGTTTGTACAATATTGTGCCAATACGTGAGAATACTTCATTGTACACTTAAAATTTGTTAAGAGGGTAGAGCTCATGGGAAGTGTTAGAACTCACGAAAATTAGGAAGAAAAAATCAAATAACCCCATTAAAAAGTGGGCAAAGGACTTGAACAGAAATTTTTCTAAATAAGACAGAAGAATGGCCAACAAACATATGAAGAAATGCTCAACATCTCTAATCATCAGGGAAATGCAAATCAAAACCACAATGAGATATCACTTAACCCCAGTGAGAATGGCCTTTATCAAAAAATCTCCAAACAATAAATGCTGGTGTGGTTGCGGAGAGAGAGGAACACTCCTACACTGCTGGTGGGACTGCAAACTAGTCCAACCTCTGTGGAAAGCAATATGGAGATACCTTAAAGCGATACAAGTGAATCTACCATTTGATCCAGCAATCCCATTGCTGGGCATCTACCCAAATGATCCAATGACACTCTACAAAAAAGACACCTGCACTCAAATGTTTATAGCAGCACAATTCATAATTGCAAGGCTGTGGAAACAGCCCAAGTGCCCATCAATCCAAGAATGGATTGATAAAATGTGGTATATGTATACCATGGAGTACCATTCAGCTCTAAGAAACAATGGTGATATAGCACATCTTATATTTTCCTGGTTAGAGCTGGAACCCATACTACTAAGTGAAGTATCCCAAGAATGGAAAAACAAGCACCAGATATATTCTCCAGCAAACTGGTATTAACTGAGTAGCACCTAAGTGGACACATAGGTGCTACAGTAATAGGGTATTGGGCAGGTGGGAGGGGGGAGGGGGCGGGTATATACATACATAGTGAGTGAGGTGTGCACCATCTGGGGGATGGTCATGATGGAGACTCAGACTTTTGGGGGGACGGGGGGAAATGGGCATTTATTGAAACCTTAAAATCTGTACCCCCATAATATGCCGAAATAAAATAAATAAATAAATAAATAAATAAAAACGAAAAGATAAACTGATGAGTGGCCCAGGCAGAAAAGAAATCAACATTATGGCTGCATCTAGAGGACCCCCAAAACATGGAAACGCTGAAGCTCAAATGTATACCATCGTCTAGGAAGGGAGAGAGAAAAATCAGACCCGTGAGTTATTTTTAGATGCATTTGTCTTCAGCATAGAATGCAACTTTCAAATGTGGTTCTATTTCTTCAAGTAGAGTATATCCCCAGACACCCCCGTTCACATCCTGTGTGTCGCCTGTATCTGAGAAATATCTGCTCCTCACAGATAACCAACCATCCTAATTAATAACACAAAGTCACAGGGGGGAGCTCTCTAACCGAAACCACAGCAGGAAAAGATAGGAGAAACATACCAGAGGTGTGGGGCTGTGGGTTCCTGTTTTTTTTTTTTTTTTTTTCTAATTCCCAAATTCCTGCCAGTATTCTACTATGCCTTATGAGTTCTGCAATAATGAAACATGACACAATATAACCCAACGTGAGGCGTCAACATGACATAAGCAAATGCAAAAGGATTCATGATCACCAAGCATGTCAGAAATACACGCGGAATTTTCTTCCTCTCGCCCCCACGCCTGGGTTTCCGGAGTTTGGAGAGGCCGATCTGTGTGCTAATGATGGTTGTTAATGAGAAGAGCCGCCCCACCTCTCCTTGGGCACCTTCCTTTGCAAAAGGCATGCACAACGCTTCGTAACATTCATAAAGTTAAGAGCCAGGGACTGCACCCTCACGCAGTGCCACCTCTGTTTGCCACCTGTCACCGCTGAAGCCCTGTCATCGAGCTTGCCACCTGAGCTAAAATTACAGCATGTGGAACTTTTCCAAGGACATTATTTATTTAAGATTATAGGGACTTCCGCGAAAACACTACTGTTTTTATTAGTGAATGGATATGTGTCCAGGCTATTTGGTAAATGGTAGAAAATCATACTAACACTTGCCACCGCTCTGTAGCTGTCTGAAGAGTATTTTGCTCACAAATAGCCCATTTTGGTCCTCACAAATTCCCTGCGATGCAGGTTCGGGCCCCTCTTGTGGATGAGAGAACTGAAGCGCAGAGTGGGATGTAGCTTGGCGAGGTTGCACAGCCTGTGAGTGGCAGGGCCCGGACAGACGGACATGGGCTCTGTCCATGGTACCAAGCTGTCTGTCCAACTAGGCGCTTGCCCTGTTCAGCATCCGGACACCTCCCTCTCCCCTCTGGCTATCACAGCCCTTGGGACCTACAGTTGAGCTTTTGAAATATCACAATATTTCTCTTGCTTGGTTTCAGGAATTCAGGAAGCTCGCCAGAAACAGCAATTTGGTGACCAAATAGGAGAGAATTCCTTCAAAATTCAGTCCCGGCCAGAGAGAACCATTCCCCTCATTCCAGTAGGTTCCAAGTTGCACCTTGCAACCCTCAGTGTTCTAAGGCAATGCAATGGCTCTGCTCTTTGGGGTCCCTGGAAGCAAGTTCCAGTGGTCTGTCAGTCATCCTGATGTCACCAGGAGCCATTGGGTCATCATAGA
This sequence comes from Microcebus murinus, assembly GCF_040939455.1. Lineage (NCBI taxonomy): Eukaryota > Metazoa > Chordata > Mammalia > Primates > Cheirogaleidae > Microcebus > Microcebus murinus. The sequence continues at coordinate 8,706,202 of NC_134109.1, forward strand.
GAATCCCAGATTGCTAAAGTTTGGTTTTATAGAGAAGTAACTTGGAAGTGTTGGCAATGGCAAAAAAATGCTTCAAAATCAATAGATCCCTATTAATTGTCAAAGATGGTTTTGTAAGACTCTTAACCTCAAACGATGCCTTTCTCCAGCCTGACCCTAACAGTGCGTGTCCATAAACGGTGCGCCCTCTTGAAACCTTCAGAACAGCACACGGCTGGATGTCAGAAAAAGAAACAGGAAGGAAAGAAAGAAGAAAGGGAGAGAGGGAGGCAAAGAGGGAGGCAGGAAAAGAGGAAGGGAGGGAGGGAAGAAATAATGAGAGAGGGAGGAGAGGGAAACTACCCCAAGGATAGTAAGACTAAACATTCTATAAAGCTCTGTAGTTTAGAGACTGCTCTTGTGAGTCACCTCACTTAATCTAGTCTCCCCAACTACCCCGTGTGTTGGTTACCATTTGTACCCACACTTTCCAAGTGACAAAAGTGAGGCTCAGAGAGAGAGAGGGGGGCTGCTCAGGATTAACCAGCTACAAACGCCTCCCTGTCATTTCCACGACTCTTGGGACTCGACACCTTTTCGATTGAGGATGACATGGTCACTCCCTCAATTCATCATTAAATACAATATTTGCATCTAAAAATTGCTGATCTGAAAAGAAAATGGAATTTACTGAGCCGTCGGTCCCAGAGGCTTCCGAGCAGAGTCACGCCAGCTGGACGGTGAGCTGTGACCCGCCACAGTTGCCGTGGTGCGTGGACAGGTCATGTACCCTGGGGGCAGAGGGGCTGTGACCTCAGGGTGCCCCCTCCCCATGGCGGGAAGGGGGCTGCTGCCACTCTGAGCGTGCCCTGCCTGGTGCGGGGGCTGGGCAGAGCCAGGCCTCCTCTGCAGCATGACCGCCCTGGGCCGGGTTTGTGCTCGACTTCTGCTCTCACTGCGATGGCACTTGGTGGCCCCCGCTTGTCTGAGGTTTGCGTCTTCCCCTCCTGTAAGCCTGCCTCATGAGCATCCAAATAATGGCAGTCCTGTCGAACACCCCTATGTCATAAGTGCTATTTGCCCCGATTTGAAATAAACCAAATCCAAACCTCACTGCAGAACAGAGACTGCCACCTACGGGGATTTCTGAGGGGCCCTCGGTGACCCTTCACTCATGACCTGCACTCATTCCCCGTGGCGGCCACAGCAAACTACCGCAAACCGTGTGGCTTAAGACAACAGAAGTTTATTCTCTAATGCTTCTGGAGGCTAAACGTCCCAAATCAAGGTGTCAGCAGAGCCAGGCTCCCTCTGAAGGCTCTGGAACAGAATCCACCCTTGCCCCTTCCAGCTCCTGATGGCCCCGGACATTCCTGGGCTCCTGGCATTCCTGGGACATTCCTGAGACTCCCTGGAGTCTCTGACTCCACCTTCAAGGCTGTCTTCCCCCTGCGTGTCTCTGTGTCCTCTCTTCTTATAAGGATGTTAGTCGCTGGATTCAGGGCTCACCCTAAATCCAGCATGATTTCATCTCCAGGTCCTTAGCTAGTCACATCTGCAGTGACCCTATTCCAAGTGACGTCACATTCTGAGATTCTGGGTGGGCTTGAATTGGGAGATGGAGGGGCTACTACTATCCAACCCTCTATGCAACTTCCTTGTGAAAGAGATTTTAGCTGGACAAAAGAAGTGGTTTTATAAGTAGGGGGTGCTGACTAGTGTCCAGAAAAGTCCCACGACGTAGGCAATTGTCCTTACAGCCCAAATGTGTGGCAGGTACTAGCACTAGGCATTTGGTACTAGCACTAGGCATTTGCCTCTACTGCCAGTGAGAAGCCAAGAGACACCCAGCCCCCCTGGGGAGTCAAAGTGCCAGCCCATTTCTATGCAAATAGCATTATGGGGCCATTCAGCCCCTGATTCCCCCAGATGAATCTGTGCTTGCCAAACGCCACCCGGAATTTTTCCACGGGAGAGACTCTGCAAGGTATCAAACAAGATCTGACAATACATTCATCTTTAATCTGCGCAGTGCACCTTTACTTTGCAAGTCGTTTGCTTTGCATGGCATGATATGATTTCCGATAAATTCTCAAAATTTGCGGCCTTTCCGTCTAGATGGAGGGAAAAAAAAAAAAAAACCCAGCAGGCAGAAAGGAGAAGAGGGGGCTGAAGGCTGCAGATTTGCTGGAGTCGGTGGAACTCCAAAGCCTGCAGCAGTGCGCCCCAGAGTTGCTTCTCAGGCAGGGAGCCGCCCGCCTTTTCACAGGGTCTCCTGCCCGTTTCTAAGAGGCGTGCTCTGCAGCTGGGATGGGGACGGGCTCGCGGCACCCCTCATGCTCTGCGCCCAGATTTAATGCCCCGAAACAGAAACAAACCACGAAATCTCCGCCTGTGCCCTCTCTCACAAGTGAGTGTTTTTTTATGGAAAGATGTGACCCTCGCTGAAAACTGGACAGAGCCTTCCCGGGCAGAGTTGAAATAAAGCCCTGCCTACTATTGCTATTAGTGTCTTACAGGGACGATGCAGGTTATAAATCCGATACGCAGCTCCCAGATAAGCCTTGGAGGAAAAAGCTCATATTGCAACAGTAATGTCCAATTAACAAAAACTTTTCAGAAATATATATATATATACACACACACGCACATGCAGGCACGTGTATGTGTGTGCACGCACACGTGTGTGTGTGTGTGTGTGTGTGTGTGTGTGTGTGTGTGTAAAGATATACACGTACATGCTTGGGGGGAATTCTAAATCCTCCACGCCATACACCAATGTCACATTTTAATGTAATATCATGTCCAATGCATATTCATGAAATAGATTCTTGGCAGTGGCACAAGAAAAGTGGGATGAAGTGTGTTTGGCGGAGTGCGTCACGTTTCCAGGCCAGCGGATTTTTTGATTAAAGTCCCTTATCCGTTTTATCATGCATATCCACTCTCTGATTAAAGTGATCTGGGGCTGACACTCACAATGTCAGTATGCACTGAGACCCTTCACACAAAACATGGTTGGAATTTATATCCTTAAAAAAAAGAAAAAGACCCTGTACACCCAACAACAAAACGAAAACAGGGCAACATTCATTTAAATATAAGTCTACGTCGGATGCCTCCGTGAGCTGTCTGTTCTCCAGTTCAAAGAGATTTAACCCAGAATATCAATCAGTGTCCAACTTCAGATGCTAAATTTTCTTTCTTCCTTTTTAAAGTGAAGTTTCTTTTTTTCTGATTTGTTGGGATTTTTGTCAAATGTTGCCACTTGGGAAAAACATAACCAGGAACTCCCACAGCGGAATATAAATAATGAATTTGCCCCAGATGCCGGCCTTTCCAGTGAAAGTCCACGCGTCCTGTTCTTCCTGAGACCCCTTCTAACACCTGTTTGCAGCAGGTGGCCCTCCTGCTGGTGGGGGCTGGGGGAGGCACAGGACCACTGTCCGTTTCACAGTGGCAGAGGCCAAGCAGGCTTGAGGCCGGGGACAGAGCAGGGCTAGGCAGGAAGTCCCCAAGCCTCCCGCCTGGTGCAAGCTTCTCCTTCAGGGTCACAGGACACCCAAGCCAATGGCCGAAGGATGTCAGAGAGAGAAAGCAAGGAGAGGGCCGCTGTGCACACGGCCAGTGATGACTCTAGAGGGTTTGGACCGAAATGGCTGGTTTTGGAGAGATGGTGAAGGGTGACGTCCGGGGGCATGTTGCAGCTGACCAGCAGGTGGCCTTGGGCAAGCCATGTCATCCATCTAAGTCTCCATGTCCTCTGCTGTCACGAGATGCAGATGCCTACCTGGTGGGTCTGTTGTGCAGATTAGAGGAAATCGAGTTTGAGAAAGAGCTCCGTGCGCAGGGCCAGGCCTTCTATGTGCGGGGCCTGTTTGTGCTGGCACCTCCAGACCCCTGCTGGCATTCTGCTCTGACAAAGGTCACAGTCCACCTGCTGTCTCAAGAGATCACACACTTGCATTTTAACCCCCAGGACCCCCAAGAATTGATTCCTCGGGCCCTCTGAGCCTCTCCCAGTTAGAGCCAGGAGGTCTTCCTTAGGGGCCACGCCCACCCCTCTAGCACCCACACCCCAGCTGGGAGAGATGCTACTCCCCCACCCCCCATCCATGTGCTCCTGGGACACCCTGCAGTGCCCCCTCTAGAAGCCCTCCCTCCTTGTCCCCCCCGCCCCCCGGGGAGGAGACTGGCTATTTATTTATTAGGATCCTGCTGGATTGAAATCCTGGGACTGTCCTTGTTCACTGCTGTTTCCCAGCTCTCTGTGCAGGGACAGTCCACAGTAAGTGGTCCATGGGCTTTGTTAAGTGAATGAATGAATGAACACAAGCCCCATTGGTTGGTCACCGTTAGTGTGCCAAACCCTATGCTGGCCCTTCCCCGCCTCTGACCTACCCTGGCCTCACAGTGCCGCTTTGAGTTCGGCCTCATTAAGTCTAGTTTGCAGAGGAGCAGATGAGGCCGAGGGAGGGGCAGTGACCTACACACCGGCCCCCGGCTAGAAAGGGGCAGAACCAGGACCACCAGTGCTCCCAGGCCGTCTGGGCTGTGGCTGATTAGTAGCCCTGGGAGGGTGTTAGGAGCCTCTGATTCAGGGAACTTCCCTAAGATAGCAGAGCAGTGGTACCCAGACCCATGGATAGCACAGAGCAATAAAGTTTTAAATTAAAGATAGATTATGGATGGATAGACAGATAGGTAGATAGATAGATGAGTTAGGTATATAGAAAGGAGAGAAAGAAAGGAGGAAGCAAAGAAGGGAGGGAAGGAAAGAAGGAAAGGGAAGGGAAGGGAAGGGAAGGGAAGGGAAGGGAAGGGAAGGGAAGGAAAGAGAAAGAAAGAAAGAAAGAAAGAAAGAAAGAAAGAAAGAAAGAAAGAAAGAAAGAAAGAAAGAAAGAAAGAAAGAAAGAGAGAGAGAGAGAGAGAGAAGGAAGGAAGGAAGGAAGGAAGGAAGGAAGGAAGGAAGGAAGGAAGGAAGGAAAAAAGGAAAGAAAGAAAGAAAGAAAGAAAGAAAGAAAGAAAGAAAGAAAGAAAGAAAGAAAGAAAGAAAGAAAAGAAAGAAAGACAGAAAGACAGAAAGAAAGACAGAAAGAAAGAAAGAAAGAAGAAAGAAAGAAAGAAAGAAAGAAAGAAAGAAAGAAAGAAAGAAAGAAAGAAAGAAAGAAAGAGAATTGCCAGTTTTTATTTGGCCAAAACTTAAAAAAAAAAAAAAAAAAAAACCCAAGCCCCATCTATTATCACTCTCATTTCGTAAAATAAAGGGGTTTTCACACCTAGATCCTGGGACAGGCACAAATGTGTCTCAGATTAAAGGATAGCTCTTTAAAATAAAGACATTTGGGCTCTTGAAAACGCCCTTCCACGTGCTATTTTCCTCACGTTGCGGCTACCTGAGCAAGCTCCCCGCCGCCAGCCCTGGTCCTGGCGCGATCACTGGGGACGTGCCGCTCTATTAAGAGGTCCCCGACCCCACCCTGGCAAGAGCAGCAAGGGGGAATCTCCGGAACTTATTGCCGTTTTCTCGTTCAGGTTGTGTCCATCCCACAGGTCCGGGCTAAGGGCAGAGCTTTCCCGTCCGGGAGCAGAGCAGAGGGGCGGCAGGGCCAGCCGCGTGGCCGGGATTGCGCGTCTAGATCTACACTTCCTGCCAACGTGGGTGTCCGCCTGCTGGCTCTGTGGCCTTGGGCAAGTTGTCTGCCTTCCTGAGCCCCACTAAGGTTCCCTGCCTAGAAACGTGGGGTGAAGGATCCCCTATGGGCTGCAGTGAGCGAATGTGCGTGGAGCCCAGTCTCTGCCTCTGAGCACGCCCCTTGCTTTCAAGAACACCCCCACGCACGCCCATCCTGCAGAGCGAGGCTCCCGCCCAGTCCCGCAGGGGCAGACACCTCCGGGCGGGTGGCAGGCACACACCGAGCTCCAAAGCAAAACGAGGCTTCCCCGGAAACGTCCGGCTTCGAGAAGCATGAGAACGGCCTCTCAGGGACCTCACTTCTGACTTCCCAGTGAGCAGGGCCGGTGCAGCCCCTAGTCTCCTTCTGGAAAAAAACATGCAAATAACCCCTCTGCTGTGCACGGAGTGGAGGGCGGAGACTCCCACCCACATCACCAGGGCAAGCAGTGGCGGACGCTCCCGCAAGGTTGCCGCGTAAGAGCCCTGCAAGGCGGGTGCCATCAGCCCCGGTTTACAGACGGCAAGGCTGAGTCTCCGGATAGCGCAGGGACCTGACCAGGGAAACAGCCGCTAGAAGACGGGATTCATCCCCGTCTATATGACCCCAATAACTCTACGTTCAATAAATAAGTGTCCTCTTTTCTCTCACATGCCCTTTTCTACCATGTATCAGTGCCTGACAGGTGAATGGATGGAAGGATGGAAAGGAAGGAGGGAAAGAGACAAGGAAGGAAGGGAGGGAGGGAGGGAGGGATGAAGGGAGGCAGGGAGGATTGATTCTCCTTCCCTTAAAGTTACAACTGGGAGAAATCAAGTGCCTGCCAGCTGAGAGTCTGATGTGCAGAGGAGGCCAGGAGAGCTGTCCTGCGCCTAAGCACTGGGCCCCAGCCATCCAAAGGCAGCCAAGACACAGGGGCCAGGGGATGTTTAGGAGGGTGCGGGTATTCTGTCTTCTGTCCTTTACAGACTAGCACTTCGTTTCAGGATTTAGAAACTGTTCTGATATTTTAATCCTTTTCTAATTTGATCTCTTCTCTTTCCCACACCCACTCAGAACCCCACTGAGCTCTGTCTTGTGTATCCTCCAACTTTAACCTTGGCTTAAACTCCATCCTTCTGAAATTAGCAGGGGGAGAGAGAGAAGATAAAGGAGGAGGAGGAGGAGAAGGAAAGAAGGGAGGGAGGGAGGGAGGGAGGGAGGCTGGGCAACAGGGAGGGAGGGAGGATTGAAGCCCCTCCAAAGGCCACCTGGCACTCAGCAGAATGCCCCCTCCACCCTCCCCTAAGCCCCCCCTGTCCTGATCTGGACCCCGCCCTCTGCACAGCCCCTGGGTCAAGCACGCTGTCTACTGATGGCCCCAGGTGTGCCTGGCATTGTTTCTCCTCTGGTCCCTCATCAATGCCATCTGTTTCCTGTCCCTGCACATGACTCCTGTCCTTCTCTGCCCACTCAAGTCCCCACCCTTCACAGCCAAGTCAAGCCTCCGGTTGGAAGGGACGGCACCGCCCTGAGACCTCTAAGCCCTCTGTCTGTCGTCTGTACCAATCCTTTGGATGTTCGGCAAATGCTCACGGCTGCTGCTGCAGGTGGCGACAGAGAGCAGACCAGGGTGGACCGACGGGCACCTCCACTGTCAGCGTGAGGAAATGGAACGCTAGCTGGTAACTACAAGGGAAGGAGGAGGACGTGCCGAGTCCGCCCACCACTGCCACACTTCACATTGTCCCCATTTTACAGATGAAGAAACTGAAGCCCAGAGACTTGGGGGAGGCGACAGATGGGACCAGCAAGCAGGCAAGCAGGGCCCCATGCACAGGTCTGCCCAGCCCTGGTGCCATTTTTATTTTAGACATCTCACCCCAATTCAAGATGTTCCCCAGGCTGGTCCGCTCTGAGACCCTCCCCTGGGTCTGCAGACACACAGATAGTTGACAAACCACTGTGCATGTTTAAGTTCGTGTCTCAATAAGAAGCTACGGAAATTGCAAATTATATTAACAATCGTGCAATACCACTTGCTGCTGTATTTTCCTAACATGATTTTGTTGGGAAGAAATTTCCATAAATTATGTGACTCGAGATCTACGAAGGAGCTTAGAGATCCCTTCACATCTAACTCCCTTATTACATGCTTGTAGAATTTCCTCTTCCCTTCACTCATTCTCCAGGCAGCTACCAAGTACCTGCCTGCGCCAAACATTGTGCTAGATGCCCACACAAACGAGACTGCCAAAGAATTCACAAGGTGGCTGAATGAGGGGACACTACACACAGAAGGTGGTACAGGTGGGACAAGACAGTTACTCAGCATGGCCTGTAGACCACAGAGCCCTGGGTTTGAAATGCTGTGATCTTGAAAGCTTTGTGGACAAATGAATCTATGTGAGCCCCAGTTTCCCTGTGTGCAAAATGGAGAGAAAGAGACTTTCCTTGCAAGGGGTTTTAGGAGGACGTGGTGAGACAAACTAGGAAAACTGCAAATACTCAAGGGCTTGGGAGGTTTCTGAGAGGAGGTGACAGCCGCCAGAGCTCGGAGGACGTGCCCTAACTGGGGTCCCGGGCAGAGACGAGTTGCAGAGCATTGCAGGAGAGCGATGACAAGGACATGCGCGGAGTGGACGGAGTTGGGAGTGCACAGGGAGCCACTGGTGGGCTGGGCTGCTCCAGGTGTCCTAGGCAGGAACAGAGGGAGAGGAGGGGAATCAATACAATGACAGCACTGGGAACTAGCAGGTGGGAGCCATCGCTTCCTCAGCAAGCCCTCTACTGAATGCTTTCTGTGTGTTATCTCTCTCTCCATCTTCCCAACCACCTGGGAGACAGGTACTATTGTGCTTCCCAGGCACAGAGAGATGAAGCAACTTCCTTAAAGCTGCACAGCTAAGAGGTGGCACATCCAGAGTTTAAACTCAGGCCTGTAAGCCAGGGCCAGGGAATGACTGGATTCGAAAACCCTGTATGGACCATCGTGCGTTTGGCAAACGTGAGTCAGGAGCCATCAATATTCTCTGCTTTCACTTCCTCCCATTCCCGGCGACCTCAATCATGTCACAACAGCAAAAAGGGAGGGGAAGGAAAGGATGCACACTGCAAGCTAAGAGGTAGATTATCCACATGGAGCCTTGCTTTCACACCTTTTTTTGACATTTGTGCTGCTTAATTAAGGAGGCGGCCGGCTGCCACAGCAGGTTTCTTGTTTGTTCTCCGGCAGCAGGAGGTACAGGGAAAGGTCCTTGCAAGGCCCCAGAGTGGTCACAAGGTCTCAGAGAGACGTTCAAACCACCAGATTTGCTGCTGGAAGCCAGCTCTCCTTGCTGGGGCCATGCATCAGCCAGCACAGAGCCCGTCTCGGGGCCAGGGGTGACCTGGGGCAGCAGCAGAGAAGGCCCTTGAGTCCCGCCAGCCGGGGTAAGAGCTGTGAGCAGCGCCCAGGAGTTTGAGAGCTTGCCCTGTGCATCGCCATCTGCCGAGAAAGCCCCACTGTGTATCGCCTCACTTACGCCACCCAGCAGCTCTCAGGGATGAGTAGGACTGCTGCGAGCCCCATTTAAAGATGGGGAAACTGAGACCCAGGAGTTAAGTAATGATGCCAGGATCCCACAGCCGGCACCTGGAGGAGCCAAGACTCAGAGATGGGGGTCTCATTCAAGCCTCCATGCTTGACTGCCTTGTTGCTCTGGTCCTGCCCCTCCCTGGGCACGTGCCCTTGAGCAGCTTCGCCCCCTGTCTGCATACGTGGAGGTGACAAGGACCGCCTTGCCAGGTTGCCCAGGGATGCCTCGCGGTCTTCTCTCTAAAGCACTCCTCACGTTGCCTTCAACGAGATCAGTTCTCCGTAAACAGAAGCTGTGCTTATTGCCCGAGGGGCTGTCCAGGTGTATTGGTCTGCTTACGCTGTGTAACAAAGTGCCCCGGACTGTGGGGTTTGAACAACAGAAATTTATTTTTGCACAATTCTGGAAACTGGAAGCCCAACACCAAGGAATTGGCAGAGCTGGTTTCTCCTGCGGCCTCTCTCGCAGGCTTGCAGATAGATAGTCATCTTCTCCCCGTGTCCTGGCATGGTCCTCCGCTGTGTGTCTGTGTCCAAATGTCCTCTTCTTACAAGGACAACAGTCATCTTGGATTAGGGCCCACCCTAATGACCTCATTCAGCCTTAATTGCCTCTTTGAACACCCTGTGTGCTAACTCAGCCACATTCTGAGGTGGGTGGAGCTGGCACTTCAGCATGTGGGTTTTGGAGAGGGGACACAGTTCCACTCCTATGGCAGGGAAGCCGGACACCTCTCTCTCTCGGCACATGCTTCCTTTATTCTCACTTCCCTGGAGCTGGCTTAGCCTGACCCACACCATCCTTTTACTCAGCAGCCACTGTGGAGGATGCACAGGGATTCTACCAGATGCTACAGTGACAACGCTGAGCCGCTCACAGTCCCCTGCCTTCCAGAAGCTGGCCGTGTCCCCAGTGACTAAGATGTGAGGAGTGATTTACAGTTCATGAGTCATTTTTCACATTCTTGATGGCATTTAATTCTCCTAGCACTTCCAGGGAGAAGGTTCTGGCATTGTCCTTGCTGTTCAGCTGTGCAGACTGATGCTCATAGGCCAAGCGATTGGCCCCAGGCCACAGTGACCACGTGTAAAAGCTGAATCCCAGGGTTCTGACCCCTAGTCCGGAGCAGTCCCCACTCTGGAATGTTCTCCCTCCAGCCACAATGTCGATATCTGGTCAACAAGAACGCATTGAGCCCCTACTTTGTGCCAAGTCGTCACAGAGCTGGCATAAACACAGAGGAGGGTGGCTGGAGGCACAAGAGGGAACAAGCAAAAGAATTACAAAGTTGCAGAAATGAACAGGTAGGTGCAACAGATTGTAAAGGGGGAGGATGACCTTAGAGGACACGACTGCAAAGGTCCCTTCTAGGAGGTGACGTTTAAGTGAAGACCAAAAGGAGGCAAAGAAATCAGTGCAAAGGCCGAGTAGTTACCTGACAGGAGCTGGCCTTGCAGAGGGAGGCGGGGCCCAACCCACAGGCGACCTTGGAAAGGGTTATTCTAAATACGGTGGAAAGACAGACACCATAGACTCGAACTAAGAGAATGACAGCTGTCTATTTGATGTCTGATATTCTCTCTGATGTTCCTTCTAATGGTTGCAGGAAATGGGAGAGAGGTACACTAGTTCTTTGGGATGCTAACTGTAGTTAGCACTTAGGCTTTCTGCGTCCATGGGACTTTCTGCGTCCATGGGACAATGACAGCCAAGTCCCCCTTTGCAGGGAGCACGGGGGAGGCGGCTCGGAACACAAGGGGTTTCAGTGGAAGCTTTATTCAGGTCCGACCAAGGACACGACCATATTCAAGTCGAGTCCACGGGGGACCCACTGTGACCTTGTGACCTCAATCTCTAACCACCCTCAGGGCCACAGATCCGCTGGGGACCTAGATGGGACAGCCCGTGCCCCCAGGCTGTGGCTGAGGCCGGGCGAGTGGGCCGTGGACAGAAGCCGGAGCTGGACCCTGGCTGTCCTCCCAGCCAACGAGTGCGAGCAGCGGATGCGGGGCAACGGGCGCCTCGCTCCGGCCCGCGCTCCCGCCTCCCTGTGCCTGCTCCGGCGACGCCCGGCGCCTGGCGCCGCTCTAAAACAGCAGGGCCATTTTCTCCGTCCCAGTTGATGAACAGCTGTGCTTTAATAGCCTACCACGCACAGCTTCACTGCTCTCTCCTTAGGCCACCCCAGGAACCGAGGGCTCCCCGGGGAATCCGGGAAAACAAAGTTTTGCCTTGATGCGCGGGGGAGGGGGCGGTGGGGCTGGAGGGGAAATCGTCGCTAATAAATTAATAGACAGAGGAGTGAAAAATCCAGCCACAGTGTTTTAGAAAGTTGATTTCTTCACCTCTGTGTTGGCCATTTCGCGATAGACACCACCATGGATTCCAGTTTCCCCTTAAAGAACGAGATGGGGACCGGAGCTGCGCGGGAGAGAGTTCGAAGACGTCAATGCCATGCAGCGCCCAGTGGTGTCCATCTCCTTCCAGGTCCAGGGCTGTGATCTCCGATATGTGGGGTTTGTTTATTCCACGGTCTCTCAGTTTGTTTTCTGTTGTTAGAACTGAATCTCCGAGACTGGGTGACTTAGAAAGAAAGGAAATTTGATTCTTGCAGTTCTGGAGGCTGGCCGTCCGAGGTCGAGGGGTCAGGTGGATCTGGTGGCGGCCTCCTTGCCGGTGGGGACTCTCTGCAGGGGCCGGAGGTGGCGCAGGCCATCACGTGGGGAGGGGGCTCTCGAGAGACGGACACACTGGCTTTCATGACAGACCCACTCTCGTGATAACTAACCCACTCCCAGCTGCAAATGAAGTAGCTGGACTAGATAAGCAACTAACCCTTTCAATCCACTAGTCCATGGCTGGGTTAATCCATTCATGAGGGCAGAGTCCCCGTGCCCCAGTCACACCCAAATGCCCCGCCTCTCAACGCTGCTGTGTTGGGGACCAAGTTTCCAACACAGGAACTTTGGAGGGACACGCTCAAACCACAGGGCACAGATGTCTGCCGCGTTTCTGCTCTGCGCAGACGGTGTGCCGGGGTATTCGGGAAGAGCAAAGTGCACGGGGTTCCTGCACTGGGGAGGCTTGGAGTGCAGGGCCAGGCTCGGCGAACTGTAGCCCACGGGCCAAACCGTGCCCGCCACCTGCTTTGGTGTGGCCCTCCATCCGAGAACGGCTTCACATGTTTACATGAAAAAATTAGAAAAAAAAAAAGTAGAATAGCATTTCATAGCTCATTAAAATTATGTGAAATTCAAATTTCAGTGACCACAAATAAAGTTTTATTGGAACACAGCCACACTGATTTGTGTATGTATCATCTATGGCTGCTTTCATGCTACGAAAGTACAGTTGGACAGTTGGGACAGAGGCCATTATATATATATATATATATATATTAGTCTTGCTCTGTCACCCCAGCTAGAATGCAGTGATATCATCATAGTTCACTGCAACTGCTAACTCCTGGGCTCAAGTGACCCTCCTGCCTCAGCCTCCCAAGTAGCTGGGACTTTGGGTGTGTGCCAGGACATCTGGCTAACAGAGGTCATAACATATTTACTCTCTGGTCCTTTAACCACTTTGGTACGGCGCTCACCAGCCACGAAGCCTTGCCCACAGCCGGCACTCACAGTGCGCACGGTAGTCTGTGCTGTGCATTGACGACGAATCCGTCTTGCTCTTGTGTGATGAGGAAAGCTTGAAAGCACTGAAAGCTTGTTTCACTTTACAGGCAGCTTTACTTGTCATGTAAATCAGAATAGGTAACATTTACATATATGTTTTCATTATGTTATTTTTAAGTGTTCACAATTTTATTTTGATAAATGAAAAATTAGAAAAGTCATATCACAGCTGTCGGCTAAAGTCGACGCTCAGTTCATCTGTGGCTGTCGACTATAGTCGATGCTTGTACCAAAGTGGTTAAAGAAAAAGCTTGCCAACACCTGGTTAGTGGAACAGTGATTCTGAGAGACAGTGGAAGGCAGCCCACACTTACTGAGTGCAGGGCATCTTAGAAACATCAGGTCATTTAATTGTCACCACCAGACACTGCAATTGAGACTATTTTTCCCACTTTATGAAGAAGGAGACCAAAGCGTAGAAAAATTAGCAAGTCGCCCAAACTTCCAGCAGAGTATTATTAACTTAGTGTTATTAACTCCCATTTCCTACAATAATTAGGAAGAACATCGCATTTAAGTTACAGGATATTGAGCGGAAGCATGAACATCACCTAAGGACTCTGTATACTCTCTGGAGGAAAGAGTTAGTGCATTTTCGATTGTACACAGTATGATTGTGTTGTTAGATGTACACATGACCTTGTTGCTGTCTTCATTCAGAGGTTAGGCATGGCTTAAGGACATATGTATGGATGTCGGGTTGACAAAAGGTGGATTTGTGATGGTTACTTTTATGTCCCAACTTGGCTGGGCCTCAGTACTCAGATATTTTGTCAAGCACATAATGTGGGTGGGCCTCATCCAATCAGTTGAAGGCCATAGAAAAAAAAGACTGCTGTTCTCTGAGGAAGAGGGAATTCAGCCAACAGATTTTCTTTGAACTTGAGCCGCAACATCATTTCTTTCATCTCCAGCTTGCTGGCCAGCCCTGCACATTTTGGACTTGCCAGCCCCCATAATCACATGAGCCAACTCTTAAAATAAATTTCAGACTCCCAACTCCATATAGATATAGAGATAGAAAGAGAAAGAAAGAGAGAGAGCTTGAGACATCCTTTTGGTCTGTTTCCCTGGAGAACCCTGACTGATTCAGATTTCGGTAAGTAGCAGCTGGGAGCTGAAGGCAAGTCCGTCAACAGAACCACGGTTTCCTGACGCCAGTCCAGTGCTCTGCAGGCGGAAGACTGGTTTTTAACCAGGTCTGGCAACGGCTGAGCTCTGTAAAACATCTGTAAAACATAGGGCCCTAAAGGCAGCAACATCATGGTGATGTCATGAGGATCGAATGAGACGGTGCCTAGACCGCGCTCAGAGCACAGCCTGGTGCACAGACAGTCCTGGGTCAATGTCAGCGAGTGTGACCGTTGACATCACTAACTCTGAGCCCCGATCCCTCCCGGCGGACAAGGGCCAAGTCTCTGCTTATCCAGCGGCCACTTTGTGCCCTTATGGACAATATCTCACTTCACCGAGCCCCAGGGTCTGAGTTGACCATCCGTTTTCTGCATCTGCCTAAACCACATCGCTTACTGACTGTTGGAAAACCTACTTCCTATGTTTTTAAGTGCAAGAAACAGTTAAAGGTTTCCTATTGTTGTATCAGTGAACCAGTTCAGAGATTGCCAACTCAATTCAATCAAAATTAGTGACAAGAGAGCAATTTTCGCGTTCCGTTCAGCATGGAGAGCTTTTTGTTTTGCTTTGTTTTATTGGAGGTGATTCGCTGCATCTTTCCTGGAGGTAAGCGGAGCAGCTCCGACAGCTTCGTGTCTCCTTTTGTCTAGATAAGTGTTATCCAGTAAAATGAACACAATGAGACTATGTTTACCTTAATGCTGTTTAAAAATCACATCGCAATGAGAGATCAATAGCTCTCCACAACAATTTACTGAAGACCTGGCTGGGGAAGAGAAATTCAAATTGCATTGATTTTTTTTTTTTTTTTTCCCCGCGAATGTATGTGTGCGTGCGACAGTAACAGTCCATGAGCCGGAGCGTTGACAATGTGGCACATGAGCACTGAATCTAAAACACAAGGCAGAAGGAGCCAAGAGGAGGATCGCTAAACTGTTGTGGCTGCTACCCATTGCCCTGGGAATTGGTAGAGATTCAATAAAGACAGGAGACAGGGGGGATTTTTTTTTTCCAGAGACTTCCCATTTCCCCACAAGCCATGGCCTTGGAGAATGCATTTCTGGAAAGGACTTTGGAGCTGGCCCCCACCCCCCTTCCTCATTTGCACAGGTGGGAAGTGAAAACCAGTGGCCACGGGGCTCCTGGGGTTTATGCATTAGAAGGAAGGCAGAGGCCACCTCTCAGCCACCTGGGACCCTGGCATACAGGAGGTGCTCAGAATACATCTGTTGAATAACTAGACTGCACCAAAACAGGAAGGGGGAAAAGGAAGGGAAGCAACTGATGCTTCGAGTTGACCCGAGTTGGACTCTGACCCCATCAGCTGTCCTGCCTCTCCAAACCCAGCACAACCTGGCTTGTGAGGAATAAATGGAATTGTCACATATACACGTCCTGGTATGCAGCGGGTGCCCAGGGAATGATAAAACAGAGTTAGAACCGGATCTCACTCTTTCTGCAACAAACAACACATCAAAGTCTAAATCCCTGCAAAGGGGAGGTTTTCCCGGCCAGCGAGCAGTGCCCACGCCGTGCAGCGGGACCGGCCTGCCCCGCGGCTGCGGCCAGCGGGCTGGAGGCAGGGGCTGCGCGTTTGCCTGCCTGGTAACTCAGGCCACTCGGAAATACGCTTTGGGAGGAGTAGAATTAGAAGGAAAAAAAGAAAAAAGAGGGAGGGGGGAAAGGGGGAAGGAATGTAAGTGGAGAAATTATTGGAACTGGAGAGGAGTTTTAATGGTAACGTTGGCATCCTGCAATTTCACACATTAAAACATATTTTTAAAGAAACGACTACAGTGCTGATTGTATAAGGGCAAAGCTTTCCACTCTTCAGACTATTAATAAGGGCTTCCCATAGAGAAGACAAATACATGCTTGATGCATTTTTAATCCTTTGCCAATACATTTGACTAAAGCTGTTTGCTGTTTCAATGACAGGATTTAACTTGCCCTTCTGTAGTCAACGTTCCTGATTATTAATGACATTTAGGAAACACAAGCTATAGAGTTACATTCTGGTCCAATCGCAGGGTCTCCCGCAGACGGGAGCGCACATCTGAGGTGGGGGAAGGCCCTCTTCCGAAGGAACCTGGCAGGTTCAAGGTCAACCCTGAGCACCGGCGCCCCTGGTCCCAGCTCCTGTGGTTGCTTTTCCGCGTGTTATAACCTTGACAGCCATTTCCACGAGGACCTCAGCGCTGTCGGCAACAGCAGCAGCTCGGCGATATTAAAACGCATTCACGGAGGACGCTTAGATTTCTCAGGGTCCCCCCTCATTCAGATGCCAATAATGGAATCTTGGAAGGAAGAAGAGGCGGCGAGAAACCTGAATAACTTTGAAACAAGGGATGAAGGGATCAGGGGAAAGCTCTGGGATCTTAATAGAATACAAGCAGAGGGGGGGAAATCCTCACCCAGCTGATTGTTCTGTGCTTTTATTTATTATTTTAAGAAATAAATTAATGCTCAGGTTAAAATGAAATTACATATGCTGAGACCCTGCAGGCCATTTCCTGGCTTCAGCCGGGCGATAGTATGTTAATAAGAGCATTAACCACGTGAGTGCGACAGAAGCCGACGGAGAACCGGTGCACACGGAAAAGCTGGGGGCTGAGGGGCCACTTCGCTTTGGTTTCAAACTATTCCTGCTCTGGAGGGAATGGGGACAGACACGCAGGTGACAACCCAAGAGGAAGGGAAAGAGGGAGCTGGATTTACAGACAGTCTCTGAAGAGGACCCCCTTTTTTTCCCATCCACGAAGAAGAGTTGTTCTCACAAAAGCCTTTCAGCCTCTGGTATTCTGTGCTCAGCCCTGACCCCCTATTGTAATGAAAAGCAGATCCCCCTATGAATCGCAGAAAATCAATACTGCATTTTACTAAGTTTGCGTTAATTTTACACCTTTCAGCCTCCGGTTGGGAATTATGGCTGCAAAGACGAGAAATCCTCTTCTCCCTCACTCCGCAGTCATCTGGGTTTCAGGTTTGGAAAACCCTATCACTATTTTAAAAGAAGAAAAAAAAAAAGGACAGTGATGAAGAAGGAGAAGAAAGAAGGGGTGTTGAGGGGGTTGCAGTGTGAGAGATTTTAATAGCTAATAATAGGAGCGAGCATAAAGGCGCAGATCCAATTTAAGCGCAAGAGTCCCTGTGTAAGCATTGCTTGTCAGTCTTGGGGTGTACTGTATAGGGGCCAGCTTCTGAGCATGGCAGCCCAGAAATATAAAGTCCAGATTTAATTCTGATACAGAGAAATACAATTTCAAAACCGGACGTCTTATCATCGGCATGTCCCACTGGAGAACTCATTTCCCTAGCAAAAGGCTGTCAATGCCATTATGTTGTACAAGGAAGCAATTTACCAGTACAGCTAAACAGGGCTACCAGGGCTGTGGGAACTTAAGCATTTGAAGTTATCGCTCAGAAAAAAAATAGCATTTCAAATGTCAGTGAAATGGGAAGGAATAATTGAAAAGTATCAATCAGAGAAGCAGAGGGGTTTCGGAGGCTGGCTGCAGCCTGACTACTGGGCTTTGCTCCTCTTCCCTTCTCTCCTGCCCCTTCCCCTACCCTGCTCGCCTTACAGACCACTCCTCCCCATTTTCTCTCCCTACCCCTACACCTTCAGATTCAACCGACACAAGCTCAGATTCAACTCCGGAGGAGAAGAAAAGATCGAGGCTGGGTCCTTGTCCCGTGGCAGACGTGAAGGGCAAGCTGAGGGTCCCCTTCTCCACTCCAGTGGCTGGGATTTCGAGGTGCAAATCTATTCCCCGCCAGGGTCCCGAGCCACCCCTGGGCTCAAGAGGGTGGGGGGGGGGGGAGTCTGGCTCTTTGGTTCCTGGTCATTGGCCAAAACGGTGGCCCTGGGCCTGGTTCCCTCTCGTGGTGACTGAGAACACGTCCATGAAGCTTGGACTATAAAGACCCGCCGCTGATGAGTCCTGACTCGCCCCAACAAGGTAATCCCCCTCCCTGCACCTCAGTGTCCTTGTCAACAAAATGAGGATAATGGCATCTACTTTGCAGGGTTGGTGTCGGGACAAGACGTGACATATATAAAGTAGCTGGGATTGTGCCTGGCACGGGGCAGGATCCATGTGTCATCATGCCCCTGCAGATTGAAGAACGTTCAAGTCTCTTGCCACCTGCGAGGTTCTGTACCATCAGATCTCCCCCGGCGGGTGTCTCCGGCTTTCTCTGTCCTTCCAGCATTGCAAGCTCGTTCCCACGTGCGGGCCTTGCACTTGCTGTTCTCTTTTTCTGGAATGCTCCCCCTGTAGGCCTTTGCATAGCTGGCTGCTTCCCATTCGGCTCTCAGCTCAGCTGGCATCTCAGGGAGTCTTTCCCGGACCAACCTGCTTGAGGCTGCACCAATAACCAGCACTCGCTCTCCTGCCGCTGGGCTCTATGTTCTTTATGGCACTTACCTTTCAAAGCGCGGTCTGCATTCCCCGCTGGCATGTAAGCCCCATGAGAACAAGGCCCTTGTCCATCTAGTTCTCCACTGAATGCCTTCCTCTTGGGTGAGGCGGCCGGGACAGAGTGAGTCGTGCATAAACACCACCATTTGTGGATGAGCGAATGATTGGGAATGGAAGGCCACCCCACTCGAGAGGGATCTGCACTTGCCAACCCCAGAGCCTGGGAAATGGGAGATGCTCAACACGTGTTCGCCACCCCCATTGCCGAGCAGCTGGGCAGAGACAGACCCGTGCCCGTGGGCGAAGGCCCCAGGATGAGCACCCGCAGCCCCGGCCCGTTAGCCGAAGCCAGTTGCAGGCCCCAGGTGGGCAGTGCAGGTTGGCTCAGGTGGAGGTAGACGGACTCTCTGCACTGGAGAGTCCCCTCGCCTCTTCCTCTGAGAAACTGTGACCCACCCACGCTGGTTCCGCCAGTGCGGCACTCTAGGCCCCTGGCAGCAGGGACACTGTTTCCTGCTGGCCGTCATCTGTCCAAGCTCAGGACGCTGCTGAAGCAGCCCGTGCTCTCTAGTCTAGCACCTGGGCCATCTGCCCCAACTCAGCTGCCCAAGTCCTCCCCGGCCCTCCTGATCGGACCCTGGGGTCTCCTCAGCACAGCCCCCCTCTGGCCTCCAGGGTGACTGTCACCTGCCTTACCAGTGTGCTCCCGCAACTTACCTTTCCCCCAGCACTTAGAGCTGTTTGGGTTCCCCGGGATTCCCCCACTGCCCTGTGGATTCCTTGAGCTCAAGGACTTTGCCTGTGGCTATGGATCTATCTCCCTGGCTTGGTGCTAAGAGCCGTGATGCAGACTGTCCCACGCAATTGCCAGGCCCTGTGCCAACCACGCTGAGCATCCTGTCACTGAAACCTCATGACCCAACCTGGGATCGTTGCCACTATTGTCCCCGTTTTGCAGGTGAGAAGACCAAGGCTTAGAACTGTTATGCTTAGCCTTGCATAGGAGCCTGACACTCTGTCAAATGGAATGCAATGAAATAATAAAATTTAACTATTGCTAACTACTATAATTTTCCAGTTCAAAAATTCACACTGCTTCACATTTTAAGATTTTTGAAATTCAGAGGCATCTTACAGTTGATGCAAATATTTCACATGGAAATGTTTCTCTCTTCTAGAAAAGATGTTGTTCTGTCTGATAGTGGCTGGCACTTTAGAAATGAGAAGACACGGCCGAGTTACCCGTAAAGATGTCTGGGTGTGGGACCCTCACCACTGACCACTGACCCCTGCTCCCAGTGCTGAGCTGCTCTTGTCTCAGGGAAACCCTGTCACCGGGAGAGCTTTTAGGGATTTCTTCCAGGAAAATGAGTGTCATGGTCTCTTGCAGGTGGCAACTTTTCTCCCCCTCCCCCAGTGTGTGTGTGTGTATGCGTGTGTGTGTGTAACTATGGACTAAACCATGTCCCCTCTCCTCAAATTCACATGTTAAAATTCTAACTCCCAATGTGATGGCATTTGGAGGTAGGGCCTTTGGGAGGTAATTAGAGCTAGATAAGGTCATGAAGGTGGGGCCCTCATGGTGGCATTAGTGCCCTTATAGGAGGAGACACCAGAGGTCTTGCTCTCTATCTCTCTGCCCTGCTCGGGCACAGCAAGAAGGCGGCCGTGTGCAAGCCAGGAAGAGAGCCCTCACCAGGACCCAGCCATGCTGGCACCCTGATCTCAGACTTCCAGCCCACAGAGCTGTGAGAAGATACATCTCTGTTGTTTAAGAACACCCAGTCTATGTATGGCGTTTTGTTGTGACAGCCCAAGCAGACTGAGACAGATATAGATATAGATACACAGATATAGCTATAGATAGACAGAGATATAAATATAGATGTAGATATAGATAGATGTAGACACAAATCTAGATACATAGACGTATCAATACACAGACAGAGAGAGATTGAGATTTGCTTTAAGGAATTAGCTCAGGTGCTTATGGAGCCTTGCAAGACCAAAATGTGCAGGCTAGACATTCAGGTGAGAGTTGGTGTTGCAACTCAGTACGGAATCTGCAGGGCAGACCAGGCCGCCAGACAGGAAACCCAGGCAGGGTTTCTAGGTTGCAATTCTTGAGTCGAAATTGCTCCCGTTTGGGGAAACCTTGGATTTTTGCTCTGAAGACCTTCAACTGGCTGGACGAGGTCCACCCACGTTATGAAGGATGATCTGCTTTATTCAAAGTCTACTGATTCAAACGCTAATCTCATCGAAAATAAAAAAGAGCTTCACGGCAAAACCTAGATTGATGTTTGACTGAACAACTTGGTAGCGCGGCCTTGCCAACTTGACACATAAAATTAACCATCGCACACAGTCAGAGTAAAGGATTCAGCAGAAAACGTCCTGGAAACCTCCGTGAAAAATTCCCCACGAGGGGAAATCCCTTGTGGCTTTCCGAGATGCTGTGCGAGATTTGTGTTCGGCCCCCGGGTTTCTTCGGGCCCCGCTCACACCCCGAGTCCCAGGGGGCGTTGCCTCTCAGCCCCCAGGGCGTGGGCCGCTGCCCACTCGCTCTCCACTGGAGTCACTCTGTGCTCTCAGCAGTGCCAAGCTCTGGGCTGTCCCCTCCCCAGCATCCGGAGACCCGGTCTGCTTCAGCTGCCCCTCTTCTGCCCTGCGACCCCTTGCAAGGCCAGGAGGCCCCCAGGAGCTGTAGAAACCCGCCCTGCCTTTGAGATTTAAGGTTACCCAACCCCCTTCCACGTTTGGATGCCATCCTGTTTTCACGCCCTCT
Organism: Microcebus murinus; assembly: GCF_040939455.1. NCBI lineage: Eukaryota > Metazoa > Chordata > Mammalia > Primates > Cheirogaleidae > Microcebus > Microcebus murinus. The sequence continues at coordinate 8,727,445 of NC_134109.1, forward strand.
TTTCCCCTTTGCTTTGCTTCATTTGACCAGAAAAGACTCAACTGTTCTCACTGACCTCCAGTGAGTCCCTTGAGTCTTCTAACGTCCCTGTAGCAAGACCTTGGATCTTCCCTTTGTTGCATATACAGCAATTTTCATGTGAGAGAGACTGCCGCATGCTCTGCGTGGAGGTACCAAGAAGCGGTGGGTGTGGTGAAGGCCGTTCTGCTCTGTTTCTGTTGGTTTCTCTTACTTTGCTCAAAAGCCCCCAGCGAGACAGGAGAATTATTCTAAGAAACAGGTCTGCCGAGCTGACACCCAGTCTGCTGGGCGACAAGCCGAAACATCTCGTCTTCCAGCGCGAAGCTGAGGGGACCTCGCTGGTCCCCGGTGGTGCCATTGCTGGAAAGAGAAGTGCTGAATCCAGTTCCCTCCACACACCGCCAAGACCTGCCCAGGCTGAACTGGCTTGTCACGTGCCCTGCGTCCTAACAGGTGTAGGCGGGGTGGGAAGGGGATCGTACTTGGGGGCAAGGCTTTGGGGTGTCGCATGGCCTTGGGCAGGCCATTTACCCAATCTGAGTTTCGTTACTTCCAACATGACATGAAGCTGATAGCACTTACCTACTTGCCACAAACCGCACAGCTGCTGATGAGGATCACAGGATGCTTGCAAAGGTCGCCTGTAGAGTGCTACACGAATATGAAATAGAAAGCACAGCATAGCCTCTTTAATCGTTTCAGCAAAAGAACAGACACTCAAATTGCACTCTCATGTGCTCTGATCTCTGAGCTGCACAATGAGTCATTGAATCCTCACAATAGTCCTCTCATGGGGGTCCTATGACTCCCATTTTAAAGGTAAATAAACTGAGGCCGAGGGAGGTTATGGACCGTTCCCAGGGTCCCACGAGGAGTTGGTGAAGGTGGGGCTGAGACCCAGGCGGTCGGCTCCAGGGCCCGTTGTTCTCGGCCATTACCCTGCCCTGCGCCTCCGCTACCCTCTGCCTTGCGTCACTGCTAACAGGGCTGGTGCCCCACGGATATTTGTCAAGGAAAGAAATGCCCAACACAAAAGACACCCACGTCCTGGAAAGAGGCAAGGAACTGCGGCTTTCACCAGTGCCTTGCTCAGAGCCTGCTCTTAGTGAATGTTTATGGGAATGCGCGATCTACCCACAAACAAACAAAAACACTTCTACTCTGGAGGGCTGAGAGTCTGGCTTTTGTTTTGGAGAATCGTTCTTGGACCCTGCTTTAACTATGCTGCATCTTAATTGATGTTGAGTTGTGTGTCTTGCTAAAATTTCCCCAAATCTTTCTGTATAAAATTAATAAATTGATTTAACAGCATTTTAAAAAATTCCATATGCTCCTTGCTTCAAACAGAAGTTTTGATGTCAGAATTAAACCCTCACCCTAGAACTCAGGGTGGTGACCCTGGTTCTCAATCGAGTTGACCGGATGGGACCAGAGCCCAACTCAGCTCAACTTTGGAGGACATGAACTGCCATTTTTTGGACCCAATGACAGATGTTCGCACCTCTTCTAGAACAAACGGCCTGCATTAGTTGCACCTCATAGGGAAAAGTTTTGAGTTTTCTTTATCGCCCCCTCGCACCAGCCTAGAAGTGTCTTGTCAATATCCCTTTTAATAGGTGCAGTGACCGCCGTGAATCTCAGGTGCGAGCTGCTCTACAAAGCACAGAATAAGACAGATCCCCACTCTTGTTCTGGCTGATATACAACCATCAAAGCCACTTCAGATACCACTAATAAAACTAGAAATTGGGACAATAAAGGTTAAATCAAAGACCTCCTTCCTATGCATTAATCTGTACCTTGAACTCCCCACTAAAACATTTGAGCCAGGCATGGTGGCTCACACCTGTCTGGAATCCCAACACGTGGGGAGGCTGAGGTAGGAGGATGGTTTGAGGCCAGGAGTTGGAGGCTGCTGTGAGCTATGATCGTGTCACTGCACTCCAGCCTGGACAACAGAGCGAGACCCTGTCTCCTAAAAAAAAAAACAGTTTGACTTGAACTTGGCTGCAAAGAAATTTATCCTTAATATAAATGGTGATAACCAGACCCAGCATTAAATGAATAGATCTGACTGAAGGTGACAACTTTGTCAGCCCGTCTGGAGAAGGGGGACACTGGAGTGTGACAGAGCAGGGGTCAGCACACTTTTTCTGTGAACTGAGTCTTTTACGCTTTGCAGGCCGGACAATCTCAGTTGCATCTCGTTGTAGCCCCAAAGCAGCCACAGATGCCAACAATAAACACATGAGCTCTGGCCCCACGAGACATGTTTTATGGACGCTGAAATTTTCATGTGTCTTTTGATTCTTCTTCAACCATCTAAAAATATAAAAACCATTCTCAGCTTACCGGCCACACAGAAACAGGCAGCAGGGCAGATCTGGCCCACAAGCTGTACTTTGCAGATACCCCATGGTGTCTGCGAAGATAATCTTGGACAGGAATTGAGATGACTTGAGTTCTAGTCCCAGCTCAGCCACTAAGGCACAGAGCAGTCATCATCCTTCAGTGACGCGAGGGGTTGCAACACATGTTCTGCAAGGTCCTTCCGGCTCTCGGATGCCATGGCCCCGTGTGGGCCTCAGGGTTTCACACTGAGGACTGCCCTGGCTGCTTCCAGAGCACCTGCCACAGCTCAAGGATGCTTTAGAACACCTTGTTCTCATGTCAGACTTTTCCCTCATAGGAAGGCTCTCAAATTTTTTAGAAGAAAAAAAAATAATAATTAATAATAGGATTTGATCCTATTATTTGGAAATAATTTATTTCCTATTATTTGGAAATTTCCTATTATTAGGAAAGTCATTTGCCTAAAACTTCACTGCTCCAAAGCCTATTTTAAAAGGAGGTCATGGGGGCTGGGGCGGCGCATCTTGGAAATGTTTAGACAAGACGAAAGATGGGATGCTTTTCTTCATAGAAGATGCAAGGTTCACCGAAGAAAATAAAAATAAAAGTAAAGGATATTGATGTAGCACGAAAACACATAGTGTCCCTCTTGCTGTGTTAAATAAAGGAAAAGAAAACCCATGCTTTTTCTTCAAAGCGAAGTAAAAACAGCAGGATTAATATTGATGCAGCAACAGGAAAAGCAAACAGACAGGCAGGGACAAGACTGCATCCAGCCTCCAAAACACATGTAAAGTTGGAGCTAAAATGTCATATGCATATGTAATTTATATGCAAAACTCTCCTATAACAGGGCCACTGGCTGCCAAGTCTCCTTTTGCCACTTCCCAGATACTCGCTGAAACTCTGTAATTTCATATTATATCAGTCACCTACCAAGGGCAAGCCTGTCTGAGGAGAACACAGAAACTTTCTTAAGACCAGGATATTAAATTCTTCTCGCTTTCCTGGTAGCCCAGCAGGTTTCGGCAGGAAGACCTATTTTTGCTCCTGTGCGGGCTCTGTCCCTGGCAGTGAGTGACTGGAACAGACTGCAGGCAACTCTGCCAAGAATCTGAAGCTCTGATGATGTGAGCCAACCTCAGACTAATAATTTTATATCTCAATATAAGCAAAAGAGTTCCATAAAAATAGACCGTTTTTAACAGGATGGTATTCTGTGCTGGGAGAGGGCTGGAGAGCGCCGTGCCATGAGAACATCTTTCCCCGATCTGCCGTCCCTAACTTTAGCAACTTCCATATGTCTATTTGTCTGATCGCTGAACTTGGGGAAGGAATGCTGAATGAGATGTGACTCTTCAAACTCCACGTCTGGGATTCTTCAGAGGTGACATACCTTTCCCTGTGTGTGTAACACTTCCCTCTTTCGAGCTCCCAGGAGGCGGAAAACAAACAAACCCCAAGGCTCAGACTACGGGTAACTCTTCACCAAATGCATACACGCACGAGACCACGTGCTTGTATATTTACAAGAGACGCGTAGATGCCACCGAGGTCCGGCGTGGGAATGGCCTGGTTGCTCCAAAACATCTTTTTTTTTTTTTTTTTTTTCAACGTTCAAAGCAGAAATTGCACTCACCGGAGTCTCTCAGATGGGCGAATCTCACGACACATGCCGATGCAGGTGGCTTCTTCCCAGTAAGTTTCCCCGGGTTGCAGGTGGAAGACTGGCTGCTACAGGGGAGGCAGAACCCGAAGCGTGGTCGCTTTTTCCCGCTTGGTGGGAGAGGAGGCCCAGTCGCCAACATCTGGAGGGCAAGCCAACTGGACCGCAGGGAGCAGACGGGGTTTAAAGGGATGACGTGATGTTTTCCGTGATCCTGCACATCCGTCGGTGCTCTCTGGAGAAACAGAACTCATAAACTGCGTGTACTGAGACTTATTTTAGAGAGTTGGCTTATGGGATCGTGGGGGCCCGCATGTCCCAAATCTGCAGGACAGGCCCACAGGCTGGGAACTCAGACAGAATTCGACGTTGCAGTTGAGGCAGAACTTCTGATTCTGCTGGAAACATCCGGTTTTGCCGTCCCGCTGATTGCATGAGGCTCCCCCACATTACTGAGAGCCATCTCTTCACCTTAGAGTCGCTGAGCGTAGACGTTAACCACGTCTACAAAATACCTCCCCTGGGACATCTAGACTCGTGTTCGGTTACACAGCTGGCCTAGCCAGTTTGACACCTAACACTCACCGTAACACCTGGCATGCAGAAGGTGCGTTAGGTATGGCTGGGGGGAAGGGATCTGCGGGGCCGGAAGGAAACAGGTACTCCTGACCCCACACCTGGGACGCATGAGGCCGTCTCAGCAGGTAGACGCAGGGCCGAGTTCCCGCTGAGTGTGGGGTGCTTTGAGTGGGGGGGAGTCAAAGGCGGACCTTCCAGTCTAGGGGGCCAACTGCAGCGAGCATTGGATAAGACAGTCATTATTCCTCACCTGAATATTGCCCTCGGGTTTTAGGTATGTTCGTGCAGAGGGAAAAGCAGCATTCTCTCGGTGTAGGTAAGGAATGAGAAGGCAGGAGCTGACATCTTAGAGGTGGGGTGTGGTGGTCACGTTTGGCTTCAGGAAGAGTCCTGGGCACACAAATCTTTCCAGGCACCTAAGTCCGTACATCAGGAGCAGCATTGGCAATATAGGCAAGACCAAAATCCATAAATATTCGCATAAAATACAAATGCATTGTGCGGCACGTTTGCATGGGAAGTTAAATCTGATGGTTTAAACCAAATCTAGAAGACCTATGAAAAAAGTAAACTAAGAAAAAAAGAGAAAATGGCCAATAGCACTTGCTCGTCTCTTCTTTTCTCCTTCCTGAGCTGAAGATTAGAATCTTCCCGAAGATTTCATTATCTCCTCAGAAGTTGGTTACACTTCAAAAATGTGTTTTTCGTGAATGTGATCTTGACGTTATTTCTGAGACTTCTTCAGAATAGGATCTTTCCCCCTGAAAAATACATTACGTAATGTGACCAGGTTGATTATAGAAAGCCCTGGGAGCAGGGAGAAGAAAATAGGATTTAGAAGCAGGAGATCGGGACGGGGAACCCCAGCTGGTAGAGTAGGGTCCCCTGAACAAGACATTTGGCCCCAAAGGCAGTGGGAGACGGTGGTCCATAAGAGAAGCTCGGGACCCAGCCTGCCCGGGCTCCATGGAGCTCTGCCACTTGCCTGTGTGACCTTAGGCTAATCGCTCAAACTCTCTGATCCTCCGTGTCTTATCTACTAAACGGGGAAGAAGACAGCCTCTCTTTCTCGAGTGATTGTGAGGACCATGAAGGTCTGTATAAGGCATTTAACACCACACCAGTCTTAGAGCCACTGGCTGTTAAAACTTTCCATATATTTAAGTGGAAACAATTACAACAGCACCTACCGTATCTGTTTCCCAAACTTACTGAACAATCAAAATTAGAGGATGGGAGTGAGGGCGAGATGAAAGCAAGCCGGGCGTGCTCACAAGCACAGGTGGTTATTCTGCCGCAGTGCTCACTGAGTTGAGCTCTGGCACCACTGCAGACCACGTCCTCACGTGGCACGGTGGCTGTGCTCTCTCGGTGGCCCTTCCACACACTCTCTCCTCCCTCGTCCTGCTCCTTCTTCCCCACTGCCCGAGAGTGGCCCTGTCCTGTCACCTCTTGTAACCCTGGCCACCATCACTGGGACATGGTGACATCAACGATGTCAGCACAATCCTACCTCCTTCTTGTCTTCTTCAGACTCGTGTGCTGCTGCCTGCCCAGAAGCTGCCACAAAACTTCCTCCCCCAGCTATTGATGAGCTGCGAGAGGAGTCCTGGGCTAGCAGTAGTGGGCCAGGGTACTGGACACCTGGTCCCCATACTGTCTCCAACCCCGATGTCATGTGTGACCTTGAAAAAAACCACTTCCCCAACCAAGGCCACTGTTTTCTCGTTTCTGCTGAAAGATGTTTAACCCTGGATGTTGACGGTACTCATCCTTTTACCCGACACCAGGCCTAGGGGGTGAGGGGAGAGAGCAGTGCTGGGGTTTCAGAGAACGTGGGAGGGGGTGTGTATTGAACCCAACTACACACAGTGATTTCCATGTGCAGCACAGCTCCTGGCTCTGGGTTCCTGGGCACGACCGAGAGGTGTCATGAATGAGAATGCAGCAGTGCATGATGGGATGGTCAGCATGCGCTCCACTCAGACCCGGAGTCCCAGCTCCAGCACTAACTGGGACACTCTGTTTCCTTATCTGTAAAAAACGAAGAAAATAATAGTGACCTATCTCATAGGATTCTAATCGTGAAGGTTAATAAGTTATTACATGCAAAGCCCTTAGGATAGGGTCTGGCATGTAAGAAACACTCAATAAATGTTAGCATAACTAATAATATTAAAATGATTGCATATTATTTCATCTCATATCATTGATTTAATTTAATTTTTCTAACAACTTTGTGAGTAGATTACTATTATTTTATAGATGAATAATCTGCGGCACAGAAAGGTTAAAGGATTTGCCCCAGGACGTACAGTCAGTAGGGGATGCCACCAAGAACCAAACCCAGATAATCTGGCTCAGTGTTGATGCTCTTAAGCCCCACACTATATTGCCTGTGGGTTCCTTACCATAATTCTGTGAATATATGGGAGACAAACAAAAGGATAAGAATTATCCATCTACAGTGATGAGTTCTGAGACCACACCAATCCCAGCACTCTACAATTAATCGACAAAGTGGAGTTTGTGAGGATGTTTTCGCCACCTTGGCCTGACTTCCTTCACTTCCCAGCATCCTTCAAACTCTCCTTGCTTCTTAGATTGCATATGTGCACTCAAAAAATGTCAGTTACACTAATAACTCCAATAACACAAAATTAGGAAAGTAGATGTTCCATGGGAGGAGTTCCATAGGGCATTCACGCCATCAATGGGTGGTAGTAGCACCATCTGCCACTTTGCATTCTCTATACCCTGTGAATGGACAGTCCCAAGACTCTGAGTGTCTCCAGAGAGAAGCCACATAAAATGGACCTAACATAAACTCAGGGTTTTCTGGATGGGCCACAGGATGTAATCGGTGCCCCTCTTTCCCCATTTGAGCTCCCTCACATGGGAGACTCCCTCTTCATTACATTCACGGTGAGGAAGGCCAGACCTAAGGTGATCACTCAAATTTTGTTTTCTAGAGGACCCTTGGAATGGCAAAAAATGGAAGTGAGGATAAAGCAAAGTAAAACTAATCATAATTATAATAACTTCTAATTCTACTATTTACTGAGCTCCTGCTCTCTTCCTGCATATTATTATATAAATTAGTCCATAGAGGAGGAAGCCAGGTAGCCAGGTCTCCAAGAGAAGGACAGAAGAGAGGAATTGAGCTGAACATGCCCATTTCTACTCCCAAATTCACTGATGAGGGAGCACACCAACCACATGAGAAGAGTTGGGGTAAGGCAAGAGACTGACAGCATTGCTCTAATTGGTGGCTCTCCATCTTGGAGGAAACATCAAGCATGGAGAATAAGTGCTAACACCCATAACCCTATAGCACTTATAACCATTCCTGCTAACAATTTCTATCATGAGCTCATTAGCAGTGCCTAGTATAGACCTCACTAACAGTTTATGCTGTCCCATTTCCTTCCTCCATTTTCTACCTAAGCAGTGACCAGAAAAATGGCATTGACCAACTTTTCTATTACTTGTAAATAATCACCAGTTACTTATTAAAAAAAGAAAAGGAAAACTCAGTTTTTAGGTGGTTTACAACATCCAGGTACAGTTAATAGAGAAAGAGAGAAAACCTCCACTTCCGACCATGGATGGAATAACGGGTACCAGATTATCCCCGTTGTTGGAAACGACTATAAAACTGGGAAATGCATATGAAGGAAATGTTTTTAGATTTTGCACAAGAGTCATCATAGGATTGTGAACCCTGAGGGACAGAAAACACATGAGATGAAGTAAGGGCTATGATTACTCTGGCTTTCTGCCTGAAGAGACTTTTTGCTGTGCAGTACAGAATGGTGGAGCCCAAGAGAACATGGTGGTGTTGAGGAATTTTGGAGGGAGAGACCTGAGTTTGGGATTATCGAGGGGCACTGGAATTTGCACAGTAAGGTACCAGAAAGGAAGAAGCTGCACAGAAAAAGAAATCCAAAATCTTTATAGGGGTCCTTTGGCCATATACTAACATGTGCATGTTCATGAAAAGACTCTATTGTGGCCTGGCAGGTAGAAACTATTGAAAGCTGCAAAGTTAATAGAGATTTTGAAGATCACATAGTGCTAGTCGATGTTGACATTTTGAACAGCCACGGTACAAAGACCTCAATAAATCCTCCAGGCATTCAGCCAAATCTCCAGAAAGGCCACACCTTAGACGTAGGACCAGACTAGCTAGCCCTTAAGTCCACACAAGGCCCACAGTATCAAAGTGTAAAAGCAAGCCTAAAGGGATCAAGCTAATACGCCAATAAATTAGCTGCCAGACAAAACAAAACCTAACAATCTTTAAAGAAGACAACAACATCCAGACTCTCATCAATGTAACACTCACAATATCTAGCATATAACCAAAACTTACTAAACACGAGAAGAAGCAGGAAAATATAACCAATAACCAAGAGGAAAAAAGTCAATAGACACAGACACAGATATGACAGAGATGTTGGAATTAGCATGAAATAATAAGAAACATAAATATGTTTAAGTATTTAAATGGGACAATAGATATCATGAAGAAACAGATGGGAAATCTCTGTCAAGAAATATAAACTACCTTTAAGCGAAATAAATGGAAATTCTTGAACTGAAATATAAAATATATGAATAGGGAAAAAAAATCACTGGATAGGTTTATCAGCAAATTGGACATTGCAAAAGAAAATAATCTAATCAAAGAAAGGGTAAAAGATATTACTCACACTGATACCCAGAGTAAGGAGGTGGGAAGGATGAAAAGAGCCTGTGAAACAATATCTGCTGATCTACTATATGTATAGTCCCCAAATACAAGCAGTCCCCAAACAGAAAATATATTAGGCTAGAAAAAAATTGAAAATATAATAGTCCAAATATTCCAAATTTGATGAGAACTAGCAACCCATACCCCAAGAAGTTCAACAAACTCTAAGGAGGATAAACCAAAGCAAGAACAACAAAAATAAATACTTCCAAACACATCAGACTCAAATTTCTGAAAATGAAAGATAAAGAGGAAAGCTTAAAAGCACCCAAAGGTGATAAAAACTATTATTCACAGGGGAACAATGGTAAAAATGACTATTGTTTTTATCAGAAATAATGTAGACCAGAATAAATAAAAGAACATCTTTAAAATACTGAGGGGGATGTCTATTTAGAATTATATATCCAGCAAAAATATTCTTCAAAATGAAGGCAAAATAAAGATATTTTTAGATAAACAAAAGCTGAGACTCAGAATCCATCACAAGAAGACCTACACTCTAATAAATGTTAAAGGAAATTTTTCATGTTAAAGAAAAATTCTTCTAAAGAAAAAGCATACCAGATATAGGCTTGAATGTATACAAAATAATAAAAATCCTGAAAGTGGCAAATACATGGATAAATTCAAATGATAATTTTGTCTTTTAATTTTCTGAAAAGATAATTGATTATTTAAAACAAAATCGATAACAATATGTTTAATTTATAACATATCAGGAAGTACAAAGATAAAATCAAATACTAAAAAAGACTAGATTTTTAAAAATGAAAAAAGAGAAGAAAAGAACAAAAAGCAGATGAGCTAAATGGAAAATGAATAGCCAGATAGTAGAGTACACTTAAACTCAACCACCACAATAATTATATTAAATATAAATGGACTAAACATTCGAATTAAAAGGCAGAGATTTTCAGAGTGGGCTGAAAAAAAAAAAAAACGATAAGACCCAACTATATGCTTTTTACAAGAGATGTGCTTTGACTAGAAAGAAGAACATGTCCTAAGCCTAGTAGTTTCTGGGAGACTATCTTGAATGCAGGAAACCATCTAAACACAGACACCCCAAGATAATCCCAGCATTCGTGGGCCCCAGAAGACCTAAATCAAATGATGAAGTCAGAACACGAAGGCCTAATAAAGAGACGTGGTTAAGTGAAGGCACAGCTTTCAAGACCACCAGCCAATTCTCTGAAAGATCCCAGCAAGTGGTGAGGACACAGGTCCCAGTGAGCTGGGCCAAGCCCCAGGGTGGGGGGGAAAGTAACATGGTCTGGCTGGATTCAAGACAGTTCCCAAATCTGGAAAGACACGTTCCAGAAAGATGAGGCGAGGTAACCGGGCAGATGATAGAGTGGGGATCTGAAGAGAGTCCCTGGCGCAGGATTGCAAGCGATGGCAGGGTAAGCAGGGGCTTTGGCGTGGACCCTGCCTGGCACCCAACAGACACCCTAGTCTATCCAATTCCGAGCATGGCTGGAAACCCAAGTTTTTATTTATTCAGTTCCCACACACTAATTCACAATGAATTTGGGGCAATGTATAAAAATACAGTCAACACTAAAGAAGAAAATATGTTCTTGAGGAAATCAGGCAGAGGGAGGAAAGGAAAGCAAAATTATAAAGCCTGGAGTCTGCATGCTGAACAGACTCACAGAATTTTTAGAAGCGAAGCCAAAAAAATTGCTTCTGAGACTCCACAGAAGCGAGACAAACAAAGAAACACAGCAAGCCCCCCGCGCCGCCGCCGGGGGGCAGGTTGGGGACACAGCTGGACGGGCTCACGAGTCCACGCGATGCAGACTGGAGACTGGGTCCCTCTGCTTACGCATCTGCAAGGAGCTTCCCCCAGATGGGATGGGAGAGAAACACCAGGGACTGGTATTTTGCAAACTGCAGTTATTTTTTTAAGAAGTCATTATGGAGCACATCCCGGGGGCCAGGCGAGGAGCTGAACATAAGAGGCATTATGGGAGTAAGACAAGAGATGCCTGCCCTGTGGGCACTAGCGTCTGGCAGGGAGGCGTGCGCTTATTTATTCTTACCGGGCATCTAGATGCTGTGTTATAGCAGTGAACAAATAATCAGAAAAATAAATGTGACAAGTATCATGAGGGGACAATGCAGAAAATGCAAGGGACTGTGACATCAAATCAGGGACCTAGCCGAGACTTGAGGGAGCAGATTGCAGAGACAGGGACAAGAGCACACCGTGAAGGACGTGAGACAGGAAGTGCCACGGCGTGTCTGAGGAGCAGACGGGGCCAGTGGGGCCGGGGCACAGGCTTTGGGGACCGTGCAAGGAGGTTGCAAGGGAGGACAGGGGCCTGACCGGGCAGGGCGCTGCTGCTCCGTGACAGATTCCAGACTGGACTCTAAAAGCCATGGGGAGCTGTTGAAGGATTTTAAGCTGGGGGATGGTGATATGATCAGATTTGTATTTCTGTAAGACCACTCTGGCCACCACATTGGGAATGGCTCGGAGGCAAGTGGAGTGGACGCAAGGAGAACAAATAGAAGGTTCCTTCAGGAACGCAAGAGAGAGACAAGGCAGCTTGAACCAGGGAAGAAGGGCCGAAGATGGAGATAGAGTTTCAGGAAGCAAAGCCACAGGCTTTGACTCTTCATTTCTGAGCCTTTCCTAAGGAACGCTCAGACATCTTTGCAATGATCCAGGTGGTTTTCCCATCACCAGGGGGCTCCCTGCAAAGGTGGAAGCAGGTGAGTGCAGTGATTAAGAGCATGAGTTCTTGGTCCAGTCATGTAACCTCGCCCTGGTCCTCAGCTCTCCACTGTGGGCGTTGGAAGATTACATATGCTTGTGTGGCCGCCTTCCTGCTCCCTGGATGCCATACGCACGTGTCCACCTGGTGCCCTTGCATTTCCCGCTCTCTCTGCTCTCCCCAGCCATCCACATCTCACAGCCTCAGCTCCTCAAATGCTCCCCTCCCACCTGCCCTGATGATGCTGTGTGCACACGCAAACCACGCCTGGCCACTCCCCCAGGACGCCCTCTCCCCCTGCCCCGGCTTATTTTTTTCTGCAGCACTCAGCACAGTCTATGAAATCTACTTATCTTGTGTATCCTCCACTAAAATAAAAGCTCCATGAAAGCAGAAATTTGTATCTTTGTTCTCCACTCTATCTACAGCACATGATGCATAGTAGACATTCAAAACATAGCTCTCGAATGAATGAACAAATCACGTCTGAAAATCACGTAGCCTGTATTGATTGCTCGAGGAGTGAAAGCTATCAGTCTTTTGACAACGCCAGTAGTACTAATTTTAAAACTTCTAATATAAATCCGTTCCTCTGATGCCATCCACAATTCCAGTTTTATGTTCAGAATGATTTCTTTCATTCCAGCGACTACTTGTTTCAGCATTTGTGAGAACAAATCTTTCTTGGTGGCCTCAGCCTGTTCATTAAAGTCATGGTTTGACTTTTTTCAAGGAGAAACACAGAACCCAACAGCATTCTAGGTTTACAGAAGGACCACAGGCCAAGGCTTGGACTTCATCTCCTAGGATGAAACCCTGCAGGGGTACCCACTGTCTGTCAAACTTCCCCGAAGCCCACTTTCCTGCCACCGGGTTTATCTGAGGGTCAGATGCACGTGTCTGCTGCTCACCAATGCATTCTGTATTTATGTGCGCTGCCGTTCCGTGTGGGGAGCTGGAATTGGAAAGAAGGTAAATAGGGCATCGTGCTTCTGAGTTGCATTTTCCCGCAGTGCAATTGAAACACCATTCATTCTGTTCTTACTGCATTGATCGGCAATTTTCATTTTCTAATTTCAAGTCGAACCTCTCGCTGCAGTCAAAGTGGTCGGCTCCTGGATGTAACTGCACCGCTCATTTTATCTTCATAGCTTGAAGACGTTCTGTTACCATCAGTCTTAAGTGGTAATTCCACTTTTCCAATTAGACTGTGGGAACGAACCAGACAAATGGACTCTTATCCCCCGAGCCATAATCGCAGCCCAGCAGCCAAGGCTGGGACGACAAACACCCCGGAAGCTCTTCCCCGCCATCCTGCTCAGAGTCAAAGCCCTCCCCGCGACCCCTTCCAAATGAGCCACCCTTTGAGGTGCACTTGCAGTTTGGAAAGCGGACTCAGGTGAGCTGAACTCATTTTGAAGAGTTCTGACGTCCACCGTAGTAAAGGCGTGAAGACCAGGTAGACCTGGGCTTGTTCTTAGCATCATCCTCAAGGCAGTCTCTATCCTTCCTCAGGCCCTCATCAACACACACACACACACACACACACACACACACATACACACACACACACACATACACACACACACACATACACACACATACACACACACATACACACACACATACACACACACACACATACACACACACATACACACACACACACACATACACACACACACACATACACACACACACACACATACACACACACACACACACACACACACACCTTTGTATCGTAAGGTAATGGGTGATCGACTAGTTTCAGATTCCAAAAGTGTCAGGAATTGACTTCTCCCTCATTTGAACAGTCTGATGTCCTGCACCCTGGGTTTAAATCTGGCCTTGTTCCTCTTCACCTTAAGGAAGTCGCGCATCTGTAGTTGGATGCAAAGAACTCCAGACTTGAAAGTAAAATCCTGTTTCTGCTCCTTCGTACCCGGGTGATGTCAGAGCGACCACACAATAACTTGTCCCCAGGGTCCCATCTGCAAAATGGACACCACAGTTCTCTCAAGGGGGCCCACAGCTTAGATGAGCTTGTGTATTAATGTCCAGTAAGAGTGAAGCTCCGAGCAGACGTCAGAATTTCTTCTCAGCCTCCTGTCGCCTCCTTCGCCATCTCAACCCATGGTCTTGTGAGGGAAGTGCGGGACCACAGCATCGCGCCCGGCCCCTCCAGCTATCCCGGGAGCCACGGCAGGTGTTGTGGCCTTGGGAGAGGAGAGAGTGAACTGACTCTACAGGATTGAAGCCTGTCAAGCCTCTGCCCTGTCACCTGGCCAAATGACCGCACAACAGGTCCTTAGCCACCTGCTGTTTCGGCAACTCACTAAATTTGGGAAGGGTCCCTGTCATGGATCCTGTTAGAAGCTCCTTCAGTGATTCTGCTGTGCAGCCAGAGTGGAGAAGCGCTACTTCAGAGCTAGCAGTGCTCACTGGTGCAGTCATCGGTCTGTTTGTCAGATGTTTATTGAGCACCTACTATGGGCCAAGCCAAGTGTAGGTGCAGGAACCACCAGCATCCAACAAAGTGATGAGTCGTGCTGGGAACTATTCATGGAAGGAGGGAAAGAGTGGGGGAGGGATGACTCACCCTGCACTTCCTCCATCTCCTGCCACCTGTCGCACCTGTCCTCCCACCTCCCATGTTTCACCCAGGAGTCTCAGGGAACAGGAGTTTGCAAAGGGTTAGACATGACTAGTCGTCCCTCTTCAACAGTGCTGACCCAACAGAGAAAAATAGGGCTGTTCCAAACATAGCACTTAAGCCCCTGGGGCAAAGGAAACCAAAACCTTGGGGCTGAAACTGGGTCACCCCAAAAAAGACAGTTACCTCTCTTGCCCCAAATCCAGCACAAACACATTGCAAATAGAAGCCACTAGGATCATAGAAGCCACTAGGATCAAAGAAGTCAAGTGCCTTGCTGGTAAGTGGTAGCGTGACATCTCCTAATGATGTCCTTCCCAGGGCACCTGCCGCTGAAATGGGTCCCATGTCCTCCCCTCTCCTGTTACAATAATGGTGACTGCCACCGTTTCTGAGCGCCTTCTCTGTGCTGGGCCCTGAGCGGAAAGCTTTGCGTGCCCTGCACCATTTCAGCCTTACGTAGAGGCGGACCTCCCAACCCTATTACCCTCTTAGGGTTGAGGAGATGAGGCTCAGAGAAAACTCACCTAGGAAGTGCGAAACCCGCTTGAGAAGTGGGTCATCCTGGGACCAGGGCCAATGGGCTTCCCTTTGCACCAGGTTCTCTAGAATTTTCATTGCATGACTGTTCCCCTCCTCTGGGAGGGTCTGTGTCCTATTTACCTTCGAGGTTCTGGCTATTTGCACCCTGTGGTCACATACAGGCACTTGCTAAGTACTTGTTGAACATAACTAGCACTTGCCACTTGCCACTTGCACTTGCCATTTATATATTGATAAATATATATTTATATATTAATCAGGTGCTTATTTCATGCCTGTCTCTGTCACCAGCCTGTAAACCCTAAAGGGCAGGGACCGGCTCTGTCTCCTGCACCTTGTGTCTCTAGCGTCCACCCACCAGGCCCTCAGAGAACAGCTGAGAATGGACAGACACGTGGCTGCACGGAGGTTCGGGGTACCAGGCCAGAGCACAGGCAGAACCTGCCATCTCACTCAGTGGCCGCTTTAGATCACCATGGCAATCGGAGATCCCCAAGGAAGCTACACCCGGGGACAAGCAGAGACCCCCAAGAGGAACGAGGCCCTGCAGTAGGCAGGTGAGGAAAAAGGACGAGAGGCAGGAGCAGCTTCCCCAGCTCCAGTTTCGGATGGGGCTCCTTGGAAGCTCTGCCATACCTTCCCACAGCACGCCCGGGCCAGGTGGTCAGCCGGAAACCAGATGTGAGAAGCACAACTCAAGATACAGGCGGCCACATACGGGGCTCGTGGTCCAAGCTGCTCATCCCACGCCCCAGCAGGCGAAGGGCCAGCAAAGCGCTCCCGGGCTGTGTGATCCGGACACACCATGCTTGTGTTACAAGCTCTTTGCCCTTTATCTGCCCAGTTTCAAGGTTAGACTCAAATTCATCAGGAGAGACCGTGGCACTAAGCCATGAGTACTCTCTCATTGTCCTTTCCATCGGGATCACAGGTGCATGACCCTTCCCCCCTACACAAAAAGCTGTTGCCATGGGAACCACAGAGGATGCTGCCAACTTGACAACAAGTGACGTTCAAACCAAGAGGGACCCTGACCTGACCGCCCACCCCCCCCATCCCACACCCTCCCCTTAGGTGCCAGGGCAGAAGGCACGAAAGAGAGTGTCCCTTCCTTTACCTGACGCACTTGCCTATTTATATTCATTAAACGAGGATGACAGAGACGCAACTTTCATTGCAATTTTCTACGAGAGGTCGAGAACAAAATTGGAGAGGCCGGGGGTGCCATCGCTTTATGCCTCCTCAAATCTCCACCAGCCTGTGAGCAAACACAATTATCTGTGTCATTAGCACTGGGCGGGCAAAGGGACGGCTCCCTCGAAATGAGGCAGTCCCCAATCGATACAGCGAAAATAAAACAGTTATTCCTCGGGAGATGCGTCTAGAGACTTCCGTTCTGTTGCCCAGTCCCACATCAGGAGGGGGTTTGCCAGGGAAACCTACATGGCACAGTTCGGAGGCCCTTAGGGCCAAGAAGGATTTGTACTTGGGTCAAAAAGAAACCAAAAGAGGAAGGAGGTACTATGACACCTGAAAATGATAGGAAATTTACCTTTCTGTGTCCATCGATAAGGTGAGATTGGGACCCAGCCCACCTGCTCGCTTCCCTGTCATCCGCGACTGCTGTGGCCCTGCAGCAGCAGACATGGGCGGTGGCAACAGGGACCACGTGGCTGGCCAAGCAGGGCCACGTGTGCACCAGGCCACCGGGAGCAGTGCCCAGGGCCTGCATCGCTTTCAGGGGCTCACGAGAATGTTTTAACTCTCATTGATCTTGAAATCAGAAGACAAGCATACATCTAATAACAACGAATCCAGCCTGGGCTATCTTTGTCTTTATTGTAAAATGCAATTTTCGGTGTTTTCTTACACAGCAAGGCACAGGTGCCTGTGGCCTATGAGAGGAAGACAGGGCCCTGCTCCACAGCCGGAGCTCACCCTCCAGCTCTTTCCAGCAGGGAGGACTAGCAGGTGGAGTCCTCAGCTGGGACCCAGGAAACCAGAGCACGCGTCCATTCCTGACGCGGCGGGGGACCTCGGATAACTCACTTGCCCTCCCTGACTTCAGGGATCCAGTCCCTGCTCCACCAACTTGCCGGCAGTGTGACCCTGGACGTGCCACTGGACCTCCCTGAGCACTCTGGAAGGTAGATGGTGACAGCCCCACTTGGCTGGGCTGGGGTAAGCCCGAGTGACGATGGCCTCCAGCCCAGGGACTTGGCACTTACAAGGCAGTTCATTCCCAGCGGCCGAGAAGCAGGACGAGCCGCTGCTGTGCGGGGGCCAGCGCCACCCCTGGTGTCCATTGGAAAGCCTGTCTCGCACAGGGATCAGGCCCGGCAAGTCTGCCCATGTAAGGAAAGGCCCCCAGAAGTCCCACAGCAGCTCCACAGGCTCAAGGGGACGCCGGCGGGGTGAGGGGAACCCCAGGCACCATCGCCCGCCCCGTGGCCCAGCTGCCTCCGACGCCGGTGGGTCTCTCCGCATCTGGAAACCGCTGCCTCCTAATCTCTACATAACCTTTGCAACGCGCCTGCATATTTCACCCTTCCAGGCGAGCGCTCCCATTTTTTTTGTCATTCCAATTTCATTTCCTGGGCTGTGTGGACTGCGGGCTCAGCAGTCGCTCCGGTCTGAAGTGACTCCTGGGACCTCCTCACTGTTCTATATGCAAATGGCCTTGCACCTGGGCAGCCGAGCGGGCTCGCAGACAGTTTAGTTATGCAAATCTGATTGATCGAGAGCATATTGCAGGAGCGAGCAGGCCTGGGACACTGGCAGCTATATTTCACTGGCTAAATTCCCGAAGAAGGGGGAAAAAATTAAATGCCAGGCATTTTGATGCATACTCCCGCTCAACCCCTGTAGTGCAATAGTGTTTATTTCTGAATGTGTTCAACACTCAGGTTAGACGTTGCTAATGCAATTTTTGCGTGCAGGGTGTGTTATTGCTGAATTAACAGAAGGCTTGTTTTCTGTGTAAAAAGCCCGTTGCTGTGATGTCACAAGCACAATAGGTCTGTCAGTTGATTTGAAATAATTCCCCAGGCAAATGCAGTAAAGGCAGTGTTAAAAAATAATTAGGTCCTTCGGCCTCAAAATGCTCACCCAAGTGGAGGGAGTATACGTAAGTTACTCCGACTTTATTCTCTTCTGCAACAAAAGGTAAAATAAACCTCAGGGACGCTGATTACATATTGTCATCCTGTGTCGAGAGTGTTTGTCTATTTCCCAAACACGGGGCTTGAAGAGGGGAGATGGAGTAGCAGCCACAGCCGCCACCTTGGAGGAAATAAATTTAAAAAAAAAAAAAAACCTCAAATCTACTTGAATCTGCTTAAAATAATAAATTCTGCATCAGACACGTTGCATTCATGCATGTTGAAGTCCATAACTCTAGAGGCTTGGGAAGCCTGGCTTATCTTGCTACTCTGCATTCTCCTTATTGATTTATAATCACTGATAAATAAGATACACCTACATAGCAGACAATGGCTACAAAGGAAGAAAAGAAAGATATTTTTTTGCCACCGTCTTTCCCCACCTCCCCACTACCCATGGATCAAAATTTAAAATAAATCAATGCTATGTGGAGGAAGAGAGCAGTGATGGGAGGGCAGTAGACAGAGAGCAAGAGCACATATTGCCCGGTGCCCCACCATCACAGATGGGGCGACACAAAGCAGGTCTCGAAAACTGCAGAGCCCTGAAAGAAACGACAGCAGGCCGGGCACCTTGGTTCAGGAGTTACACCAACGGCGCAGAACCGCATTCAAGTCAAAGTTAGCAAGTGCACGCAGTCATTCACTCACCCATCGATGTCAGTTACATCGCCCTTGGAATCCGGCCTTGGACGATATTAATGTAGCTATCTGCATGGAGGGTCTGGAAGTACTCAGGTGGACACCTCCGAGCCACATGGACATCCACACGCGGAACACCTGTCCTCAGCTGCAGAGGAAAGGAAAGGAGTGAGATTTAAAGGAGCAGTTATGCGCAGGTTTTGCCCGGAGTGCCACAGCACAAATCCTTTGTTTTCCCCTAATTCCTGCTTTCTCACTGCCTGGCACACACACACACACACACACACACACACATGTTCATACATTTGTGTACACACACATACACACCTGCATTGCACGAACATGCATATTTACATGTGCACACACCATACACACACGTGTAAGCACTCACACACTCTTACAACTGTGTATGCACACACAAGTGCAGATAACACATGCACGCACGCACACGTGTTCATGCATGTGTGTACACGCACACATATACACCTGCATTGCACGCACATACACATTCACATGTGCACACACCATACACACACGTGTAAGCACTCATACACTCTTACAACTGCGTGTGCACACACAGGTACAGATAACACATGAACACACATGTGTTCATATATGTGTGTGTGCACACGTACACACCTGCGTTGCACACACATGCACATTCACATGTGCACACACCATACACACATGTAAGCATTCACACACTCTTACCACTGCATGTGCACACACACCTACCTGCCTTTTTTCACAACGGCCATCCGCCAGGCAGAGGGTCAAAAATGAAGATCCCGGGGTCAAGTTTAATCTCTCCCCACGATGGCCCGGCGCACTCCCCCACTGCTGACTAACAAAAGGGCCTCAGCACTTTGACTGACAGAATTCTTAATTGTATCCACTCATTCATGACAATTTGATTAAAATATTACGCCAAAGTCTCACCCCCTGTTTGCTTCGATCCTCCAAATCTAATTTTGAATTTTCAGAAAGGAGATTACCTCCACAAGCATGACTGGGATGCTATTAACTTCTACTTAATCTTTATTACTGATGTGAATTTAACATATGTACAGCTTCGCTCTGCTCCTGTTGTTTTCCTCTCGAAAGTAACGTCTAGGCAATATACAAGCGGCGGGCATTAATTTTCACTTTGATATTCTGTCAGAGTCCGGCTCCCGCTTGTCTGTGCAGAAGAGACGGCCTGGGCTCCGTCTCGGGCCCCGATCAGGACCCGGAGCCCCCCTCCTCCCCTGCCTACGGCACTCCCGCCCAGGGCGGAAGCCGAGGCCGCCAAGGCCAGCTGTGGACCCCAAGGCTGGGCAAAGCCAGGGCGTGATGCCAGCCCCCGCCTCTCTGCACCTTCCGATCAGCCCGGACTCGGCCCCCAGCTGCCCACTTCCCCCCTCCAGCCCCTTGCTTCAGTGCAAAATAGAAATAAATCAACAACTCAGCAAAATAAGAATGAAAACATAGACATGGAGGCTTTGTGCTTTAAAGACTTTCTCTTCTTTTCCATCTTTTTAGGTTTATCTTTTTTTCTTGTATTTTTTTGTTTGTTTGTTCTTGGTCCTCATCACACGTGGGTCTGTGAGAGTTTATAATCACAGGTTGGACAAGCACGGAAAAGTCTGGAGTCGTGGTCTCCAAGGTATGATCAGCAATTGGCTCACACTGGCTGCGGAGTGGGGGTCAAAGGTCACAGAGGGCGCAGGAAGCTCCTTCTATGGGGTTTCTTGCTATCTGTTATGGGTTGAATTGCATCCCCCCAAAAGTCATGTTGAGCCCCTTGTACTTCAGAATGTGGCTCCGTTTTGGAGACGGGGTCTTTACAGTTAAAATGAGCCTTTAGGGTGAGCCCTAGTCCAATGTGACCGGGGTCCTTATGAAAAGGGGACGTTTGGACACACGCCCAGGGAGAACTGTGTGACCATCAGGGCTCTGGGCCACAAGCCGAGAACTGCCTGGGACAGACCCCTCCCCGGCACCTTCCGAGGAAGCGTGGCCCTGCCGACACCTTGAACTTGGGCTCCCGGACTCCAGGCCTGCGGGCAGCACATCTCTGCCGAGGAAGCCGCTGGCTGGGCGTGTGCCATCGCGTAGCCGCAGCCCTGGAACGCTCACGCACGGCCCGCCCCGTGTTGTCTGAATCTGCCATCGCAGCATTCCTTCCGGAATCTTCTAAAAGTACGTGCATATTTTTTCATTCCCGTAAGTTTCGGCCCTGGCTTAGTCTGTCTGGCATCCCAGCCGGGAGGTCGGGAGGTCGGGAAGGGACAGCTGGGAGCACAGTGTTTGTGCTTAGGGGCTGAGTTCACATTTCTGGTCCGCCTCTTCCCAGGTGGGGCGATACAAGGGCAGCCGTTTACCTTTCCTTGGACTCCGTTCTCTCCCGAAAACAAGCATCCACACCTTGCCCCGCCCTCCCCAGGCGGCCGCCGTGGTCAGGAAATGCCGCCTCGGGCCCTCTACACGTTCACAGAATTAACGTTTCACTCCGGATTCTGCAAAACTTCACTGAGCACCCGCCAGACACCAGGCTCTGCAGGCACGGGGGCTCAGGGAAGAACTACATGTCCCTCCGGCCCTAAGTCACTCACAGCTTGGGGGTCAAACAGGACCCCAAACCAACCAGCATGCAAATGAGCCCCCAGAGCTCAGGGGGGGGCCTGCGCAGGGCTGGGTGGGGGCTCCAAGGAGAGGGAGGGTCGCTTGTACCAGCAGAGCCAGGTGTGGCTTCAAGGAGAAGATGGCTTGCGGATGGACAGCATGGCTGTGTCCAGCCCGAGGTGAGGGCGGAGAGGGAGGCGAGGGGAGGGAGGGCAGCACCCGGAATGTCCCGTGCATCTCGGGAGACAAGCAAGTGGCTGAGGGGCTGGGAGCCAGGACCCCAGGGGGCAGGGTCTTGCCACGCTCTGCCACTGTCGGATCCTCAGTGCCAAGAACAGCGCCTGGCACATGGTTTGCTTCACTGAACATCTGCTGGATAGATGAATGAATGAATCAATGAATGAATGAATGAAGTTGAGGGGATCCAGCAGGCAAGGGAAGGTGCTGGAGCCTTGCATGTTTTACAGAGGAGCTAACCCTCTGCCCTGCAGTACAGGGAGCTGCTGGAGGGTTTGGTATCAGTTTGGGTCATGGTAGGAAACAGGTGGACACTTAAATTGAGTAATTTAATCGAGAGACTCTGGAAAAATACGGGCAGGTGTAGAGAAACCACAAGGGAGCAAGTTCCTAAAGGAATGTGGAGACAGCAGCCAGAGAGGCCACCTGTCCCGAGCTGTGGCTCCACACTCCACAGGGAGGGAGCCCTCCCTCCCTCCTACCTCCTCCAGGGCTCCCACTGACCAGCCCCAACCAAAACCAGAGGGCCCAGGAAGCTCCCTGATGAAGTTCACAGTGAAGTCAGGCAGCTGGCTCCTGGGCCCCTGACTGGGGGTAAGGGGAGACAGGGAAGACATCTGAGGGTACACTTGAGAATGAAACGGTCGACCTGTCCATTTAGAAATGTCACTCTGGCACTTGGTCAGGAACAGATCATTACGTTACAGGATGCCGAGGAGAGGCGATCTGCATCTGACCACTGTGGGTTCTGAGTTTCTGGCACATGCAGAAATACTCATTACACATTTGTGGATTAAAAAAGTACTTCTTCATTTCTATGAGCACAGTAGGAGTGAGTCTATAGCATTCCATGACCGTGGATCCTATCGTTCAACAGGGCACTGACTATTCCCAAGCCTCAGGTGCACCGTGGGAGGTTTGTCCCTTTGCAGGTGAGCACCTGGCTCTCGTTAATGACAGCTACATTTCCCAGCCTCTGTGGTAGCTCCATGTGGCACGTGACTGAGGAATGGCAGTGATGCTTGCAGCCTGCAGGCCCTGCCTTTAGGAAGAAGAGAGTTCATCCATTCCCCTCTCGTACCAACTAGCCCGTAGCCATGGAGTGACCAGGAGAGGGAGGACAAGCAGCAGAACAGAAGGAGCCTGGGTCCCTGACACGAGAGCCCGGCTGGGTCCATTGCTGGTGGCTGATGGCTGGGCAAGCCCCCACCTCACCTGAATTCAGCTGCGGCTCCAGGACCCCTGCCCAAGTTCAGAGCTTGTCAGGACAGGGGGGATTCAGGACGCCCACTGTGTAGAAGTTACAACCACCAGCTCAGGGGAAGGAGGAGGAGAATGGGAAAAATCCACAGGGCAGAAGCCCGTGCAAGAATCTGCAGGCTCATTAAGGCGCCTAACACAGCACCTGGCATTTTAGATGGGCACAGGCATAGAAGCACCAACACCTGCCAGCCTCGTGTGGCCCTCATCTGCGGCCTCAAGGATCACAGGACTGGGAGGAAAGAGCAGCTGTAGACCTGTGAACCCAGCATCAGACTCGCTGTGACTTACTGCAAAGCACAGCGAGGTTATGGGGTGTTCTCTTCCAACGCGAGGCATAAATGCTTGGTAGCGTCTATCTGGGCTGCTTTCAGAACCCCCCTTTGTCTCCCTGTTGCTCTGTTGGGGTATAAATGGGAGACGGAGACAGATAGATGAGAGGTCTTTGAGCTGCTGACAGCTAATAAAGCGAAATGCTCAGGATCTGGGGAGTCAGAAGGACCACACACCAGCTCCACGACCCTCGGCAAGAGATTTCACTTTCTGAGCCTCAGTGTTTTCACCAGGGAAGTGGGGATAAAACCCCTTGCTTTGTCGGGTTGCTGTGAAGATTAGCAGTGACTCAGGGTGCTGACCCTGAGTAAGAAATGAATACATTACTGCCGTTACGGGTGTATTACACTCACCGTCCTGTAGGTTCCCAAAGAAACAGGTGTCACTCATGGGTTTCCTTTGATGGAATTAAGTATCTCTGGACACACTCCCCCTTATGACGTTTTTGGATGTTTTACTTGCTCTGACTTGTCTGCCTCAGAAGTTCCCTTTGCGCGCCCTTCCTCCAATCCATCGTCATCACCAGCCGAAGGCTCACACGCGTGTAGCATGTGACAGTTCACAGGCAGCCTGCACCTGCACTTGTCTTACCTGATTCTCCCTCAAAACCCTCAGGAGTAGGCAGAGAGAGTGTTCTTAAACCCATTTTGCAGATGAGAAAACCGAGGAGCAAAAGAGAGAGAAACAAACATGGCCAAGGTCACACAGCGCAAGTGGCCAGGATTTGAGCGTAGACGTTATGACTCCCCGCTGAAGCACTGGATGAGTTTGCATCACAAGACGCCAATTCTAAAGTTAAAGAAAAGCATGAATCGTGGGCTGAGTCATTAGAACTTTCGGCACAACACAAAATGTCAAATTGGATGGTGGAGATTTAAACCACCCTAAATTATTTCAACAGGTGTATTATTTATTAATAGCTCTGTTGAGGTATGATTTACATACCGTAACATTCACCTGTTATAAGCATGCAATTCAATGACTTTTAGTATAGTTACAGAGCTGTGCAGCCATCACCCACATCTAACTGTAGAACGTTTAGAGACAATCAATGTTGGCGAGATGTGCCAAGATCAGTTGAAAACGCCCTTCTGGAAGGGAGTTTGGCAATATGTATCAAAGCTTAATGCTACTCCTGGGGAAATGAAAACTTTGAGAAACGAAAAGTTCTGCTGAAATAAAAAGTTATGTGCACTAGGTTGTTCATTTTAGAATTTATTATCACCAAGAATTGAAAAGATTCTCAGTTCTGCCAAATCCAGAACTATTTGCCTAAATGACGTCACTTTCTCCTCCCAGAATATCCTATCACTAGTGGTAATAGTTATCATATAACCCAAGTCTACGTTAAGATTTCTAGAATGCAAGGTTGGGAATAAACCTTTACGATCCAACCCTCGATGGAAAATGGAATACAAAATTCAGCATAACACACTAGGAGATGACAAGCAAAAATGGAAGTAGTTGGTAGAGGGTATAGGATCTTGATTGAATATTTTGTCCTCGATTTCCATGCATTCATTGGGTAGGCTGTGGTCTAAAGTCTACCGGAGGCGGCACACCGAAAATGCTGTGGTCCCCTGGGGTGCTGGCCCAGGGGATCATTCTCCAGATGCTTCCCCATCTCCAGCCTTCTCTGTCCCTGTACCTACCCCTTCCTGGGTGACTTGGGGTTTCCAAGACTACACCGAATTCCGCAGGGCCAAGAGGAGCCATGAACTCGAATCCAAGCTCGCCAGGAAACAAAAGGAAAAAATAAAAGAAGCGTCCAATGAAAGTGAAAAAAAAAAAAAGACTGGGTCAGTACTACAGAAAGAGCGGGAACCAGACCCATGCACACGAGCTCACTGGTGCACATCTAGCACTGCTTCCAGAGCCGTCCACGTCTAAGCAGCAATGCTCGGCTCTCAATGCCAGGTAGGTCCGGTGGCTTGTGGGTAATTTCAGCAGGAGCATGTTTTCTTTGCCAGTGCATAAATTCCTTCTATTGTCAACGAAGTGACAAGCCAGCATCGACTCCCAGCCACTGGGGTCCACCTGCATTGTCCCAGGCCTGGGCGTAGGGAGGAGAGGCACGCCCCGCCTTCTGTGTGCGGAACACACAGTGTCCCTCAGCACTTTCATCACCGGCCCCTGCCGGAACTGCCTCGGCGACAGTCACTGTGGATCCGCCAAATGCGGGACTCAACTGTCAGATTCCGTGGCAGAGTCGAAGACCAGGGACAGCCCCAGCCTGTTCCTCGCGCATGCCACAGAGAAAGGACGGCGTCCCACCTGCCCGGCAACGTCCTCGGGAACACGCGGCCTCGTCCAAGACGATTCCCACGGAGCTGCTTCCTACCCGGTTTTGGAAAAGGAAGATGACAACTTGGAAAAGCAATCCCCTGTGTGTAGAAGGAGGGAGCGTGCCGTGATGGAAAGGAAATGCTGGCTGCACTTGAGTTTCCCGGGATCTGCCTGACTTTTCGGAAATTACATATTGAGACCTAGAGTGTCCCCCGCCTCCTAATAGGTCTAAAGAGACATAAGACCTTGTCTTTGCCTCGTTCTTCTCTTTTGTGCAGCCCTAACACGGACTCTCTCTCTCTCTCATCTATTCTCTCTGTGCACACTGAGAGCACCTGCTAGGCACGCTGCATGGGCCAGGCACGAGGGATGCAATGACGGTAGCACACCACCCACGGGGGTGAGCGGCGGGCTGAGCAGGCCTTCGCGGAAAAGAGGACGTCTTGGGCGTGCCACGAGCACCCCACGATTGCAGACGAGACTGAAGACGGGGAGAGCGTGTCCTGGCCCCACTCCTGCCTCAGCCCATCTGAGCATTTCAGCCGGGCACCATCATTCCCAACTCAGCCTGCCGCCGAGCTGATCTGCAGACCCGCCGCGGGCAGGAACTGGGGCTCCTCTTCTATCCCTGACGGTCTCCCTGGGGCCTTTGTCCCTGCCACTGCGGGCCCCCTGGCCCGCCCCCGTACCCCCTCCATCTCCCTGCCCCTTGTGAGTTGCTGTGCCTCAGAGGCCAGCCTCGCCTGCTCTGTTGTCACCCTGTTCAACACACGCGGCCTGGTGGCCTCACCTGGCTCCCCGGGCCGTCTATCAGATAACGCTCTCCAAGTCAAAATCCGAATAGAAACCCTCTCCTGACCTTTCAAATCAGGTGCCGAATGCCCGTGTCCACGGTCCTCACAGGCACCTCTGACTCACGTCCCTGCGGCTGCATGCGCCCCTCCCCTCCGAGCCGGCTGCCCTGTGCCCTTGTCGACGTGAATGATGCCAGCCACTCAGTTGTCCAAGGGCCCATTTTCAAGGATGCCTCCTTCCACTTCCCACCCATCCCTCAGTCACGAGGTCCTGCAAGTCCCTTCTCCTTCGTTTCTCTTGGATCTGTCTCACCTTAGACACCTTTTTCATTCCCTGGTCCACCCAAGCTGGGCTGGATGTTCTGCACCTCGGGCATGCCTGTGCTCCAGCGCAGGTACATCCTGGACCCAGCTATGAGCTGGGGGGGGCAGGGGTGGGTCTGTTCACCAGTCCACCCTGTGCCCACCGCCCACACCTGGGCAGGGAGGCTGCTCACGGCGATGGACACCTGTCAAAGGAATGAAGACAATGAATGAGAGGGTTACTCACGGGTCGGTGGGCTTTCTACTCAGTCTGGATAAAACATCGGAAACGTGTGAGTGCTCACCGTGGTCTGCTTGCATCAGTAGTCCTCACAACGATGTCTCCGCCACAGGAACACCTGGCTTCGTTTCCCTGTAAAAAGTGACTCTGGACTGGGGGATCTGTTTGGAGGTGTCCGGAAACTCAGTGCTTTCTGCTCCATTTGTGAAGCAAAAACTGCTCTATCCAATCAAGCACAGTCATTATTGTTTTTGACAGTTACTTTGAGGACAAGAACAATTAACCAGATACTTCAACCTCGCGTCCCCTCCTGTGTGCACTGTCCTTCCCAGCGCGCGCTGGCATGCGGGAATGCATCCTGGACGTTCCTAGAAGGGAGGAAGGTCAGCCTGGTGGACTTGAATCTGTTTCTTCCTGGCCTCGGTGCCCCGTGCAGCAATGAAACCACGGCCAGCCCCAGGGCGGTAGCGCAAAGCCCTCAAGCCCCTCCACCTTGAGAACCTCGAACACCTCGGCGCCACCCCGGGAAGGAGCAGGGGTGTTGTCCCCCCTCTCCCCAAACTGCTTTCAGACCGTGAAGGTCTCTCCTCGCAGGAAGCTGTCACAGGAGTCAGGACTCAGTGCCCCCCACGTCCCCAGCCTCAAAAATTCGTAGACGTGGAACCTGGAATTCCTGGGCACAGGCCGGGAAGCGTCGTCTGCTCTGTGCAGGGTCAGCGGCCCCCCTGAGCGCTCCGAGTGACCATCACGGTGAGAGGCGCTGGCGGCAGGAGTGAGTTATGCCCTATCCCTGCCCTCGCCTGGGTCCCACTAATAATTGTGGGTCTCTGGGGTCCCTCAGTGCACAGGGCCACACCGAGCCGGCGCGGGGAGAGAGGGATTCGCCCTGCTGGGCGGAGGAGGGGCGGAACGGAGGCCCCCACACCCGTGCAGGGTACAGCAGCTCTGCAAAGTGCGTTGGCACTGTGGAACCGCCTTCCCGCTTTACAGCGAAGCTTGTTCAGGTTCCTTAGGGACCGATCCCTGGGCGCCACCCGAGTCCTCTCTGTGAGACCCAGGGAAGCTCTGCGAGTCCCCGTGCCTCACCCAGTCGGGGGCAGCTGGAAGGGAAGAGGACCTGGCCGTGGTCTCCCGTCCGCAAAATGAAATTGATCTGCAGTTAGCAGAAACTTCAAACGTCCCTCCGCGACTTCACTTCCAAGCAGCTCACGCTCGCTGACCATAAACTCCTAAACCCCTGGGTGGGTGCGAGAGAATGCGAGACGTCACGGACTGACCCCAAACGTTTCCCAGAGGTTCTGAGTACAGAAAAACCCCTTTCTTCTGGTTATCTGCCCCCAGATTTCTGACCCGTCTGGCGATGACCCATGCAGGCAACTCCTTGTGTCAGCTGCAGCAGGCTTCACACCACGGAAATGGGAATCATACTCTGACTTTTCAGGAAAAAGAAAATGCAGGTGCAGGGCTCTTTCCAGAACCCTGCTACCCACAGACAGACTCGGCAGGCAATCGAACACGAACTAAGCAGGAAACACCCCCCCCCCAAAAAAAATGAGGGAAAATTGTGTAGGAAGAATTTTATACTTGATATTTGCCTCCAAAATCATCAAAGTAAACCTCCAAGGATAAATCAGGACTTCCTGACATTTTTTTTTTACCCTTATTTTATGTATTTATTTTTTGCTTTTAATTATGTATGGAAGGGTGGAAAGAAGCCATCACCAGCTTTTTGATGTTTAAGGCCTCTAAAGTTTTCCTCTGATCCTACAGCTCCCATGCCTTGACTAGGAGGCAGAGAAGCATTTGAAAGATTCAGGGCATCTCGGGAGAGGGAGGGCAGCTGGGCGCAGGGCCTCCTCGGAAAAGCAGGCCTGGGCGGCTCCAGAGCCCATCCGAGAGGCAGGGAAGCCCAGGGGTTGCAGGTGGGAACTGGGTTCTCAGCCTAGCTGCATCGCTGGCCGGATGGGTGACCTTGGGCAAGCGACTTGTCCTCGTCGTACCTTACCCATGCCCTACTCTGCCGTCTCATGGAACGGCCGGGGCAGTGGATGCGGGTGGAGCGAATGGAACGGGCCTGGCCCACGGGCAAGACGCTGACTGCACGTAGTGGGGTGAGCGAGGAGGAGGGGGCCCTAAACAACTCCCAAGTTCCCGCCTGGGGTGGCTGAGTGGACTTCGGGGCCGCCCAAGCCTTGGGTGGGCTTCTGCTGGAGAGACACACTCCAGACCTCGCAGAGCTACTTGGCATCCACGGTTGCCTTGGGCCTTGTGGGGTCCACGGTAGGGGGACCCCAATGCGCTATCTTCCCTCCATGCTGGCTGCTCCCCCGGCCCTGCTCTGCACCCTGGAGGCTCGCCCAGGAGCCACCCTGCACACTGGCTTCCGGTGGGGCTCGGCCAGCGGGAGGCACCAGCAGGCTGCGGGGGCTGGTGACTCTATTCTCCTGCCAGGGGCCCGAGTGCCAGCTCCCCACCAGTTCTGGCCATCGCTTCCCCACTTGCCCCTTGAGGCTCTCAGCTGCTGGTGGGGAACAAGGGCTCCCAGCTCCCGCTGGCCCCCTGTGTGTCTCCATGGCCACTGCTTCCCTTCACCGCTGTGGACAGTCCCTTTGTCAGACTCCCCTCCCCTGCAATGTGATTGCAGAGCCTTGTCCCGCAGGACACCCCTGCCCCGCCCCGACACATCCTCCCTCTCCTGCAGCTCCTTGCTGCTCACCTCAGGACCAGGGCCCAGCATCCCCCCAGGGCCCGAAATCCAAGAGGAGTGGAGCACAAAGGGGCCATGATAAAGGCTAGGGACGAAGAAGAAATGGTCCCATCCCAGAACCCAGAGCCCCTGTGCCACTCTGCAGGATGGGAGGAGAGAGAACAGCCTGCCCCAGGGCTGCCCTGAGCCTGGGGAGCTGCCGAGGCCACTCAGCTGTGAGGGAGTTGGAGGGAGCTTGGACCGAAGAGCGTCCCTGGGCTGGCCAGGAGTCTCGGGGGAGAAGGGCCCGAGGGGCGGGTGAGTGGGCAGGATTGGGAGAATGTTGCTCCTTAACTTAGGGTAAGGAGTGCAAGCTGATCTCTGGGGTCCGGACCCAGTGGAGCCTCTAAGTATGGGGACTGCTCCATCAGAAGGTGACAAATGTCCTCCCCAGGGCAGGGTAGGCATCACATACATTACGTGGCAGTGCCTCTGAGCCCTAAAGGTGGCGTCTATGTAAAGGTGGGAACTATGTATCCCTGGGAGGGCTTCCTGGAGTCAGGAAGGGTGGCCGTGCCCAAAGCCAGGCCAGGCAGTCCGTAGGCCACCTCCCTCCTCCCCCACTGCACCGCTCTGCAGGACGGGCCGTGGAGGACACGCTCTCAGTCCCACTCCCCTCCTCCACTGCCCTCGCCGCCTGCGTTCGGTCACCCCTGCACCCCGCAACTGCTCCCCCACTTCCATCTCACCTTCTCCTCCATGGGACCATTGGAATGGATTCCCGGTGTGACCTTCACCTCTCCCTGGGAGGTCTCCTCTCCCACCCCAGTCCCTGCAGTCCCACACAGGCCTCTCCCACCCCAGCCCCTGCAGTCCCACACAGGCCTCTCCCACCCCAGTCCCTGCAGTCCCACACAGGCCTCTCCCACCCCAGCCCCTGCAGTCCCACACAGGCCTCTCCCACCCCAGTCCCTGCAGTCCCACACAGGCCTCTCCCACCCCAGCCCCTGCAGTCACACACAGGCCTCTCCCACCCCAGTCCCTGCAGTCCCACACAGGCCTCTCCCACCCCAGCCCCTGCAGTCACACACAGGCCTCTCCCACCCCAGTCCCTGCAGTCCCACACAGGCCTCTCCCACCCCAGCCCCTGCAGTCCCACACAGGCCTCTCCCACCCCAGTCCCTGCAGTCCCACACAGGCCTCTCCCACCCCAGCCCCTGCAGTCACACCCAGGCCTCTCCCACCCCAGCCCCTGCAGTCATGCCCAGGCCTCTCCCACTCCAGCCCCTGCAGTCCCACCCAGGCCTCTCCCACTCCAGCCCCTGCAGTCCCACACAGGCCTCTCCCACCCCAGCCCCTACAGTCACACCCAGGCCTCTCCCACCCCAGCCCCTACAGTCCCGCCCAGGCCTCTCCCACTCCAGCCCCTGCAGTCACACCCAGGCCTCTCCCACCCCAGCCCCTGCAGTCCCGCCCAGGCCTCTCCCACTCCAGCCCCTGCAGTCACACCCAGGCCTCTCCCACCCCAGCCCCTGCAGTCCCGCCCAGGCCTCTCCCACTCCAGCCCCTGCAGTCACACCCAGGCCTCTCCCACCCCAGCCCCTGCAGTCACACCCAGGCCTCTCCCACCCCAGCCCCTGCAGTCCCGCCCAGGCCTCTCCCACTCCAGCCCCTGCAGTCACACCCAGGCCTCTCCCACCCCAGCCCCTGCAGTCACACTCAGGCCTCTCCCACCCCAGCCCCTGCAGTCCCGCCCAGGCCTCTCCCACCCCAGCCCCTGCAGTCACACCCAGGCCTCTCCCCGCCAGGAGCACGCTCCCACCAGGCTGGCCCCAGAACATGAACAAAAAAGCCAGGCAGACTAGAACCATCCCATTTGTAAGCGGCACCACCAAAGAGCTAGAGTGAAGCCTTAAAAGCCCGAGAGCGCTGAGCTACCTCCAAAGAACGACTCATTTGCTTCCATATCCTTGGAAGGATCAGCCCATTATATTTAATGGACTTTGATACTTCTTATTGTAGTACATAAAGGCTATTATTAAAATGAAAGATTGTTACAGTTAAGCATCTGATCCTTGGTACTTTCCTTTCTAAAGCCACCCAAAGCAATTGGTGGCAGGACTCCTCATGAATTTTTCTGATTATTTGTTGACAACTTTTCTGATTATTTGTCTCATAGGGAGTTGCTTTAAAGATTGTATTAACTTCACTTATTCCCTGGGCTGGGAAGGTGCCTGAGGCCGTGGGCCTTAGCTGCAGGCGGTGAGGGGGCGGATCGTGGAGGCCGTGATTGGAGGAGCGTGTCCTTATAAGCATATTTATGAAATAAGGGCACCGACTTGAGCCCGGCAGCTTGGAATCTAACGCTGCGCTGTATCCACCTTATTTGCAGGATTAGAAGCCATTAATTCCTGGAATTGTTCTCTGGAGTGTAAGTGACAACAGCTGTAGCTATCTGCGTGCTGTCTTTCCACATGGGCTCCCCTGTGCGCCGGACGCATGGGCACACACAGCCGAGATGGGGGCTCCGAAGCCCGTGCGCGCGTGCAGGGAGCCAAGGCAGGCCTGCCACCGCAGACACACGGGTGGCCCCTGCAAAAGAGTCGGGAGGCTGGAAATGGGGGTGGCCCTGCGTCCCCTCTCTCTAGCCCATCCTCGGGCATTTGCTCTGATCACAGGAGGCGCTTTGCACAAACCACGCTGGCCTCGCGAACGGTCAGGCATCACGTTCCACCTCGCCCAGACTCGGTTTCCTCATCTGAAATGAGGGACTGGATTGACCATCTCCAGGGTTCTTTCTGGCCCCTAAAACACAAAGCAAACACGCAAAAAATCTCCTCCATCCTCAGGACAAGCTTTGTCAAAACTCAGAGTGCCAAGCTGTCAGAAAAGAATTATAAACTTCTATTAAAGCAGCAGTTTATAAATGACTGTTACGTTTAAGTAGCATTGACTAGGCTTTTGATTAGAGAAATTTGAAGAATAGAACAAAAAAGGTATATAGTCCCCAAATCCCAATAACCCCTGTTAGGTGTAGACGGAAGGAGGGATGGAGGGATGGGAAATACGGTGCACGGATCTTTAAATATTCAAATAGTCCAGAAAGGAATTAAATGAAATGCAAAAATCTCTCTGTCTCTCCCCCAAACCTGACTCCTCATCTCTCCCCTAAAGCTACACTTTGCTAACAGTTCCATGTGTATCTCACCAAGAAAACAAAATTTTTTACACTGATACCAGCATCTATACTAACATATGCTTACTCAAAAGGGAAACATAATATATTTGGCTTTCTGCAAAGTTTTTCAAACATACAGAAAATAATATAACAGACATCCATGTATGTACCATCCAGATTTAAGATATGTTTGCCTTATTTTATTTGCTTCAGATCCAAGAAGAAGAAAGAAAGGAAAAAAAGGAAGGGAAGGAGAGAAGGGAGAGGGAGAGAGGGATGGAGGGATGGAGGGAGGGAAGGAGGGGAGGAAGGAAGGAGGGAAGGAGGAAAGGAGGAAAGGAGGGAGGGAGGGAGGGAGGAAGGGAGGAAGGGAGGAAGAAGAGAATGTCAGAGATACAAGGAAGCCTCAAGTTCCACCCCTCCCCTCCCCAAAATTGCCAGTATCTCGAAGTTTGGTGTGTCTGATTCTCACGTACATTTTTGTAATTGTACTACATGATTCCATATTAATAGACAATACATTATGGTTTGTGTCTATATACTTAATGTTGCATAAATAGAATGATATCAACTATATTTTCCTAGAATTTGCCTTTCTCAATAAACATATTTATAATAATTCACCCATGTTTGTACAGATAGATCTAAGATATTGTCTTGGTCCATTCAGGCTGCTATAACGAAAATACCATACACTGAGTGGCTTAAACAGTAACATTTATATCTAACAATTCCATAGGCTGGAAAGTCTAAGATCAGAGTGCCTCGTGATTCCGTTTCTAGTGGGGACCCACTTGCTGGTTCTCAGACAGCATCATCTCCTGGCTGTGACCTCTTGTGGCGGGAAGACTGAGAGAGCTCTCTGGGGTCTCTTCTAGAGGGTCATTGATCTCATTCATGAAGGCTCCACCCTCATGACCCTGTCACCTCCCAAAGGCCCCACCTCCGAATATCATCACCTTGAAGGTTAGGATTTCAATATATGAATTTTGGGGTGACACAAACATTCAATCCATACCAGACATCCATTTAAATTGCTTCATAGTATTCCGCTGTTGTATGATTAAACCATAGTTAATGGTCTTCCACTAAGGGACAATTAGGATGTTGCCTGTTTTGCTTTTTGTTGCTGTTTTTGCCATTAAAAAATGTAATAATAAGCGTTAGAGCTCTTCCCATATTATCATCTGCGTCTACCTCATTTTTAATCATCTGGGGAGAATTATATTGACTGGATATACCATAATTTATTTAACCGGTCTACTATTTATGGTCATTTGGTTGTTTTAAGGATTGTGTTCCTATAGAGAATGCCCCAGGGAATATCTCTGTATCTATTTCTTAGCAGACTTTTAGGGAAATTTTCTGACAAATAAATAGCTGGGTCAATGAACACATACAATGAAAACTTTGATAGATCTAAGAAAATAATACCCTGAAAAGTGTGCAGGAAATCATGTTCCCACCAACAATGTAAGAAACTGATATTCTACAACCTGACCTACCTATTCTACAACCTCTTTAATTTTGTCAACCGACTTCTCATGTTCATTCCTCATTCACAACAGAT
Source organism: Microcebus murinus (assembly GCF_040939455.1). Lineage (NCBI taxonomy): Eukaryota > Metazoa > Chordata > Mammalia > Primates > Cheirogaleidae > Microcebus > Microcebus murinus. The sequence continues at coordinate 8,762,039 of NC_134109.1, forward strand.
ATATCGAATGTACCTATTCAATACATTCAGATGTATTTAAATTCATCTACATGTATTTAAGAGAGACAGGTTCAATTTCCCTAAGCTTCTCCTTTACTTTTTCAAAGAGGCCCATCCTGTGGTTCTTCCCCAGCTGGACTCCTGATTGGCCAACTCCCCAAGGTGGACACCACTCCAGGTGGGGCTTGGTGGGGCGGCCACACGGAGCGCCAGCATTCCCACCTCTCCGAAAGAGGAGGACACACCTGAGCAAAATCAAACCAGCCAAGCCTCGCCACGGGAGCTTCAGATTTCCACTGCTACAGCCGCTCGAGAAATTTGGCCAGGTATAAATTTCCAGATGATGCATGGTTGGAGAAGCTCTAAAACCATTAAGCCACTTTCTCCAGTTGTTGTTACTCAGACCTGTTTCTGTTGCAAGTGACGGAACATCAACTCACAGTAGCGTAAGGAAAGAGGAATTAGTTGATTCACAGGATGATGGAAGCACCCAGGCCTGATTGGAGCCAGATCTAAAGGCTCGAAAAATGTCCCAGGGCCTTTCCTGCTGTACTTGGTCTCTTCCTGGCTCCTCCTCCCACCTGGTCCCACTCTTTCTTCCCGCACAGTCCCCAGCCAACCACACTAATGATCCACGGGGAAGAAGGCACATTTTCCCATTAGGTCCAGCAGAAAAGGGCCTCTGAGGGGCTCCAGCTCTCCAGCTACAGCCCTAACTCAATCTCTACATCCAGGTGGACGAGACGCCTTGATCATCTCCAAAGGGATCACACTTGTAGACAGATGAAGGTGGAGGCCTGGGATTATCAGCCCCAGAAAGTCCACATCACAGGGTTGGGGTGTAATTCTCCAAAAAGCCAACAAAAGGAAGATGGAAAATGTGCTGGGCCGACCAAAAACCACAGCTACTAGCAGCCGCCATGCCAGCGATGACCGCCTGGAGCTGGGGAGACCAGATGCCCATCCCAGAGGGGAGAGCCGGCTTTTCGCCAACAGTGCTCAGAAGCGCAGGGCCGTGGTGTGACTTCCAGTGGGTTTTCTTGATTGTCCTGCAACTCCCCACAGCAAACCCGCCGTGATGGGCCGCTGCACTCCACCGGGTGTGGTCTAAGGGTCCATCTATTAAGTCACCGGTCGTTTCCTGCACGTTGACTCTGTGACAGTCCCCGACAGTAAGGAAACAAAGAAGACATGGCTTCTGCCCTCGGGGAGCTCACACTTCTTGTAAGGGGAATGCAAGGAAGACCAGGAAGACATCTGAGCTGGACCTGTGGCTGAAGTAGACACTTTCCAGGCAGGGACACAAGAGGAGGAAATTCTAAACACAGAGGTTCAAAGATGTAGGCAATGCAGACATTTATGGTTCGGGGAAGGAGCAAGGTGTCTGTATCTACCAAGCACGGGTAATCACTCAGGGGAGGCTCGGAGATCCTGGAAATGATGAACATCCAAGAAAGGACCATGGTGACACAAAGAGGGACAGAATCGGTGATTGCCCCGCCGACGGAGCTCCAGGTACTGGGGACAACGCAGAAGTCAGGCTCCAATGCGCCTGCCCAGGTGGCCGGGCTGGAGGCGGGGAGCGGACACTGGCCGTCCCTGAGCTCCCCCTGCTGGTGGATCCGAGCCTTCGCCCTCCTGCCAGCCGGGGTCCAGCTTCCCCGGCCCTGTCCCGGCCGGCCGAGGGTGCAGGTTGCAGGACTAAAGCCCTGCAAAGCCCGTGACTTGGCCTCTGGCTCCCACCCCAGCTGCTCTTGCCGCCTTCTCCTGCTGCACCGGCCTTATTTCTGTTCTTTGAAAGCTCCGAACCTGTTCCTGCCCCAAGGTCTCTGCGTTTGCCATTCCGTGGCCGGGATGATCTCAGGTCAGGTCTTTGCAGAGCTGGACTCCTCTCATCGTGCAGATGCAGCCCAGCTGTCAGTTTCTCAAGAGGACTTCCCCAACAGCTTTACCTAAGGGGCTCATTCCATCAGCAGTCGCTGTCACGTGATCCTGATTTATTTTGTTACCTGAAATTATCTTTCTTGCCCACGTCCCTGATCCACTTAGCCATGCTAGTGGAGCATCTTCCAAGTGCCGGGCACTAGGCTGGTGATGCAGAGAAGACAACAAGCCAGTGCCCTCAGAGAACTTCCGTTCAACTGCAGAACACAAGTAAGCAAGCACAGACGATATAACATCTGGTAGCATTACGTGCCGTGAAGAAGCAATGCAGGGTGAGATCAGGACAGACGAAGGCTGCTATTGTATTTAGCTCAATCAGAGAAAGTGTCTCCAAGAAGGTAAATCTCCAGCAGAGATGTGGGTGAGCCGAGAAAGCGAGCCAGGTAAGTGTACCTGGGGAAGAGCATTCCAGGCAGCGGGCACAGCCTGTGCAAAGGCCCTGAGGCAGGCGCATGTTTGGTGAGTTCAAAGGTCAGCAAGTGCCAGGAGCATGGAAAGCCTTCAAGGATTCCAAGACGGCCGTGACCTCTACCCCACTAGAATGCAGGTTCCATGACAGCACGGCCTCGTCCATCTCATCTGCCCCCGAAGTCCTGGCCCAACACAGCAGCGTCTGTGGGATGAATGAGCTCGTCACTGCCGCCTCCCTTCCCTAGCCCTGCAAACTCACGCTAGTTGAACATTCTCCTTACAATCCAAACATTCAAATTACATTGTGACCCGTCAGACCAAACCTTCCTTTTCTGTGGCCAATCCAACTGATATTCAAAATGCCAACGTCTTCCCAGGTCTCCGTTGCTCGCTTACCAGACCATATTCTCTGTGCGAAGGGGGTGTGCGCACGCGCTTCTCTCCAAAGAGATAAACGCAACACCAGGTTTTAGAAGGCAGCCCTGACGCCGCCGACCCCCTATTCCGCCATAGTCCTCAAAAACTCACTTATTGCGACCATTCCTGGTCACTGGAATGGCAGGTTGGACCTGGTGACCTCCAGTGGTCCTTCTGGTCCTGAAGTCCCAGGTTCGGAAGGCACAGCCGACGTCATGCTCCCGTTTTCAGAAATGCTGAGTGCGGATGGTCTCGAGAGCCCCACTCCCTGAGTAGATCTGGACACGGGGGTCGCGTATGGTTCTTGACACCAGGCACTGTGTCCACTCATTTAGCGTGGAAAGAACCGTGATTGCTTCTTGGAGCCCTCGCTTCCTCAAAAATGACCGCCCCTACCCCACAGGCCCCCCCCCCCACAGGAATGGGAAGAGTGGGTTACCCCCAGGTGTCTGACTATTAGAGTCCATAAATGCCGTCCCCACTATTGGCGCCTACATGCCACCGAGTCCTTAGTAAACACAAGAGGGAATGGCCTTTGCTAAGTGAGCCTCACATTGTCACCGTAGCATTGTAAACGCAGCACTTAACTGGGTATTTTAAGAGGAGGAGTAAGGGGGGGGGAATAAAAGGCAACACAACAGCATTTTTCCAACCAATCAAAATCAAATTATACCTGAGCAACATAATTGGAGTTTAATGAGTAGTTTTATGTTTTGCTAATCAAATCACCATATTGATGGGGTTTATCAGCAGAAATACAATGTTAATTACTAAGGAATGATAAAAAATTAATGCAACTCCAAATGCAACATCCCACATTCCATACGGAAAGGCCCGTGTGGACAGGCAGGAAGCTGGTCATTTTTCCTTTTAATGAGTCCAATAGCTGCCGGGCATGGGAGAGCTGGCTGGGCAATGTTTATTTGCCATTTTCAATTAAACATGGTTCAAGGGCTGGATGTCATCCGTGTGTGCTGATGGGAGGCATTCAAAAGTGAACAAACTCCATCCCTGGGCTTTCATGGGAGGAAGCAAAGCTGTATGTTTCCAAGATATCCCCAAATCCCTTCTTTTTGGTATTCACGGGGTTTGAGAGCCTGTCAGTTGAAAGCAATATTGAATCAGCCCAGACCCAAAACATAAATAAACTCAGATTTTAAAAGTCAACTACATTCGCACTCTCCCCCGTGCGAAGGGGTTTTAGAGCATATTGGAACAATAGACAATGACTAAATTGGGGGCCTGGTGTTGCTAAAAGCCTTTTGAATTAATGTGTTAATGTTCAGTGTTTCGCAGACAAGCTAAGAGAGTAACCATGCGTGCCTTTCCCGGCCTCCCTCTGGGGCCGCCTGAACCCCCTTCCCGGTAACCCAACAAGGAAAGTCCTGCAACAGAAAGGAACCTCACCCCTGGACCTTCTATCCTCTTCCCTGCTGAGCTGCATCAGTATTTGTTTCTCTTCCCATGTTAAGAAATACTAAGGGAACATTATCATCAACAATGAGAAGAAAAGTTGATTGGGTTAATTAATTAATCAGAAGAAGCTAATCGAAACTTCTCTGAATTTTTTTTCTCTAAACACATAGCAATATTCTTCTCTAATTTTCTGGGAGACAGTGCCTAGTGTCAAGAACCATACGTGATCCCGTGTCCAGATCTACTCAGGGAGTGGGGCTCTCCCATCTGCACTCAGCATTTCTGATAACGGGGGCATGACGTTGGCTGTGCCTTCTGAACGTGGGACTTCAGGACCAGAAGGACCACTGGAGGTCACCAGGTCCAACCTGCCATTCCAGTGACCAGGAATGGTCACAATAAGTAACTGCAGGGACACAGGGCTCTGCATTTACAAAGGAGGACCTCATAGGCCACCTCACGTAAACCTTAAAACCCCATGCAGTGGGTACTGTTGTCCCATTTTAGTGTTAAGGAGACTGAGGCTCAAAGAGTTAGGTGACTCACCTGAGGTTATGCAGCTGGCGAGTGGCTGAGCCAGAACTTCACCCACGCTGCCATCTCCAGTGAAGAGAGACTTCCCTTTGATGCTGTTCGCAGATTTAAGGTGGTGTCTACTGGCTTCCAGAATAAAGCCCTGCTCAGCCCCGCCTTGAGACCCTCCACCACAAGGCTGACCAGCCCTCTATCCACTGCCCACCCTGACATCCATAAGCTTCCCGGACAGACACGAGACACACCCTTGGCTCTTCCACCCTGATGGCTCTGCTTCCACTGGCCTCCCCTTGCAATGCCTTTGCCCAGTGTCTCTTTACCAAGATCCACCTGTCCTTCCTGGGCCAGATTATGCCGCCCCCTCCAGAATGCCTGCCCAGATTTCCCTGGCTGGAATTCAGATTTTACCCCTCCAGATTCTCAAAGCTGCCCAATTGTAATTCATTCATTAGTTGTATGATTAGTTGTTCAATTGACTACACATTCCAGGAAGCCAGGCACCTAGCACTATGTGTGACACACAGTAGGGACTCAAAAATGATGTGTAGAATGAGCAAATAGATGAGTGAGTGAATGAATGAATGAATGAATGAATGGACCGCGTATTGAACATCTCCCAGCACGTTGCACACATGGTACGTACTTCAGAGGGCTTTGTTCAGGAGGAAATGAGATAAAGCAAATAAAATGCGTATCCCAAAGCCTTGCATGATGGATGCTTCAGAAATGTTAGCTATTGGCATATGATGGTAATGATTCCAAAATTATCAATTTAGAGCATCCTATTGTCTGAATTAGACACTCACAACAACTGTTTTTTACCTCCAATTTTATCTCCCATTTTACAGATGAGGGAATTGAGGCCCAGAGAGGCTAAGCAGCTTGCCTACTGTCACACAGCCAGTAAGTGGCGGAGCTGAGATTTGAGTGGGGATGCAAACCCAGACTTGTCTGACAATAGCCAAGCTGTACCTTTTGCCATCACACTACTGCACTGCCAGACGTGCAGGGGGCCTGGGACCACGTTGCTGAGGGGAAGCACAGGACCAGGCGCGCCCCAGCTCTCCACCGGCTCCAGACAAAGCACTGCACTAAGCAAGTCGAGCTCCTATCTCTACCGTCCTCTTTGGGACAGAGAAGAAACATCTACAGGGGCACGGTTTAGGGCAGAGGTGGCCTCCGTAGCCACAGAAGGTTTTGTCCTTCGGCCTTGCCCGCTTGTCCTGGATCGGCTGAGCGCACGGGTGCCGTAATCACTCCGGACACCGACCCTCACACGGCTGCCTTGTGGCTGGCGGCACCCGAGAAGATGAAGAGCCAGAAGACATGGTCTGAAAGCACCCAGTGGGTCTCTGGTTTTACAGACGAGGAAACTGGGCACCCGGCACAGTCAGCAGATTAAAAATTAGTTGGGGGACAAGAGCACAGCTCAATCTCCCGCCTGCTGGGCCAGTGCTTTCTTCTACTGCACAAATTAGGAAATTTTCTCAAATATACGGCTCCTTGTTTTCCTGCCACTAGAATGTTAAGTTATTTGGAGGGAGGGGCTGAGCACGGGTGTGGTCCAAAGTCAGCATGTTGTGGCCACGTGAACGCCCAGTCTCTGCGCAGTGGAGCCCGCCCAAACCCACGGGGCCTCCCACATGGTAGAAGCAACTGCAGCAGGGGTGTGAGGCTGGCCCAGGTTCCGTTGTCACCCAAACGCTGAGAGGGACAAGAGTCATAGCAGTTATCTTGTCCTGTGTTTCTCAATCTCACCTTGACCATGGAACCTCTTCTCTCAAGCAAAATCTTCACGACAAGTCGGACAAGTCCGACCGGTCAGCAGGAGTCAGAGTACACAGGTCCTGTCCACCGCCCCCACCCCCATCCCCAAGAAAGGCCCCGGAGTGGGCTCCCTGGCACAGCTGGGAAGCCTGTCACCCACTTTACCTCATCTGTGTATGCCAGCCACATACCAGCGACACCACGTCGAAGGTTTATTTGCCACTGGTCTCGTAGTCCAACACAGCGGTGGCTCTGCTCCACACGGTCACTCAGGGACCCAGGACCCTTCCATCGTGTGGCCACACCATGTCCTAGGGGCTCAGCATCCCCCGCCGAATCCCCTACACCTCTCCAGCACAGCGAGAGTGAGTGGGGGACGCACAGGAGGTTAGACCACTTCCAGCTACATGGCGCAAGCCGGGGACCAATTCCACAGCCCCCTCAAGGTGCAAGGAGGAGGCTGGGAATCTGAGTCTCCAGGAATGAAGGAAGGGAAGACGGGGTCTGGTGAACACTCTCAGTAGCACTCGCTGCCGCTCCATCAATTTATACACGAGAACTCTGAGGTCCTGGGAGAAGAGGCGGCTGTTCCCGGGTCACACAGCACCCAGACCTACTGGCTTCCCAGCCAGGGCTCACCCATGCGGTGCAATCTCCGCTCACAGGAGGCAACGTGGTGACACAAGAAGTAAAACAACAGCAATAAAAGGCAAACCTTTGCAGACAAACCCAAGTTCAAGTCTCTCTACAGCCTATCAGCTGAGCCTGCCAGGCTGGGCAAGTCTCTGGCTCTCTCTGAATCTCGGTTTCCTCATCTGACAAGTGGAGGTGGCAATGCTGACGTTAAACGGCTCACTAGGAGGATTGCGTGCACACGAGACTCCCGGTCCAGGGGCAGAGAGGTAGCGGGGGAGCAAGAGACTTGACCACAGTAGGCCCTTGTGTTGCCCCCCCTGCACCCCCTGGGCCCTCCTGGGCCCCCTTTTCCTGCTCCAGCATTTCTCTGCAGCATTTATTCCCGTCTAGCAAAGTATATCACTTACTATCATAACTTACCCTCATGGCTAGGTCTGTCTCTCCCCCTAGAACGCAGACTCCACGAGGGAAGGGATTTGAAGGTATTTTGTTCGTTGAATGCGTCCCGAGATCCCAGAACAGTACCTGGTACAAAGGAAGCGTGCAGAAAGCACAGGATGAATGAACGAATTACTCATTCACTCATTCAAGCCTTCATCCCATGGCCCTTCCTTGTCACCCGGTCCTGCGTCAGCTGGACCTGCCTTCGCAGGGCGTCTACTCACTGAGGCTCCCTCCCTCTTTCCCACGCCAGATGGAAGGAGCATGATTTGCAACCAAATCCCTTATCCACGAGGAGGCTGCTACAGAACAGACCGTGAGTTGTCATTCACTGCCCGGTCACACCTCCGTGGGGGATCGGGAAGTGCTTCAGAATCACAGCCCATGGCATCGGAGTGCCATGGCAGAAAAGCCACCAAAAACAGAGAAATGTAAGAATACTCCAGTTTCTCCCTTTCCCCCACCTTCCAGCCTTACACCATTGCCTCCCATTGGCCAGTTCTACCTGGGATCCAGAGGGCAAGGGATCCGGGAAGAGACCATTTTCTGCAGTGCAGAGGGCAGAGACAGGAAAAATAGATCCACGAGCACGCTGGCACAGGGCGTTTATTTTATTTTTTTATCTCCTGCATCTGGACATACCTAGGTGGTCATTAAATGGTTCTGTAGGTAGTAAAAATAATTCATTCTGCATATTTTGTGTCTTGCCAATTTTCTGAGGTTGAAATCTTGTGTTGTCCCTGGCACTGGATGGAACTTGTGACTTTCTTCAAACCAAGAGAATGTGGCAAAGGTGATGGGAAGTCATACCTGTGATTGTGTTACGTTAGTTAAGACTCTCGCAGACTCATACGGAAGATGGTTCTGATGAAGTTAGCTGTCACATTGGGGAAGTCCGCACGGTGAGAGACTATAGGAAGCTTCTAGCAGCCAGGGCAACCTCTCAGAACTGAGCAAGGTCCCCAGCTGTCAACCAGGAAAAGCACCACCCTCAGTCTTCTACAGACACGAGGATGTGAATCCTGCAGACAGCCTGAGTGAGCTTGGCAGGAGGTTCGGCCCCAGGTGAGCCTTCACATGAGAATGCAGTCTGCCCAACACCTCGCTCGTGGCCTTGTGAGACCCCGAGCAGAGGACCAGCTCAGCTCAGCCAGCCTGGACTGCTGACCAACAGAGAGCATGAGGCACTGAGCGAGCGTTGGCTCAAGTTGCTCAGTTTGTGACAACCTGCTACACAGCAATAGAAATGCAGTACCAACGCTAACCTGTTGGGGTGCGGAAGGGAATGAATGCTGTTGAAGATCCTGCTATGTAATCATCAAATCCTATCTTTTTCTCCCAAGCAGATAACTAAGCTACAATCCTCAGCTTTCCTTGCCAGAGGTGTGGCCAGGTGCCTGAGATCTAGCAAAAAGAATGTCAACAGAAGTTACAAATGCCACCTGCACGCCTGTGAAGCCACATAGCCCTCCACCAGCTCTTTCTCCATCTTCTGGTTGAATGGAGAGACTTCTCAGCACCCAGGGGAGGCAGAGCTGGGGTGGAAAGAGCCAGCACCCGACTCTACCCGAGTGAGAAAGTAACTTCCACTATGATAAGCTACTAATGTTTTGGAGTTATCATCTGCAGCTGCTAAGTAATGCAAATAGTAGGTTAAATAACTGTATGGAGCACTTAGTATAGACCAGGCGCTTGGCTGAACACGCGACCATCTGGTCAACCTTGCAATGTAAATTTTGTTCCTCCGTCTTACAGTTGAGGAAACCGAGGCTCTGGGAGGTGAAATGACCTCCCATCTGATGAGTGACGGAGGCGAATTGGAAGCGGGACTGCCCGACTCTGAGGGCAATGGGATCTCTGTAAGGAAGACGACGTGCAGGGACGAGACAAGGTGCTTTGGGGCAGGAAAGCACAAACGATTGCTGTCTGATGGAGACGATCAGGGTGATCACTCCAGGAGGAGCAGGCTGTGAGGTGGCCCTGGCAGGACGGGCAGGACCGAGGCTGACCAAGGTGAGTGACACATATCCAGTGGAGGAAACAGCCGAGCGCAGGAAGAGCTGGAAAAGTACAGGGGCTACAGGGAAAGGAGAGACGGGAGCCCAGTGTGCCCAGAGTGCGGGTGCGACAGGAGACACGGGTGCCAGGCTGGAGGAAGAGCTTGGGTTTAAATCATGAAAGATCTTGGATTGCCAATAATAATAATAATAATAAATAAAGGAAGGAATTTGTACTTACAATGTTAACGGTTTTTGAATAGAGGCGTTATATAATCATAGCTGTACATCGGAAGCCTAATTTAGCACCATCTTATGTAAGCACAAATACTTTCTTGTAATGCTCGTATCGGTGAAAATAGCAAATAGCTTTCTTATTTCAGTGAGAACTAATGAGACCCCTTTCCTTAGCGCACAGAAGAATTCATCTTGTTAGATGGTAGTCGCACTTGCCTGTGACTTGTTGGCAGCAGAGCTGTATCTACACACATACATGTGTGCACATGTGTCTACGTGTGTGCACACGTGTCTACGTGTGTGCACGTGTGTCTAGTGTGCAGCACAGGTGGAAGTGCACACGCAGCCTGTGCAGGAAGGACGCTGTGTCCAGACGGTGACGCCTCCAGGAACGCTGGGCATCTCCTTTACATTCCGCACGAGGGGCAGTCATCTCTTTTGCATTTCAAGTCCCTGTCATCTCTTCAGACAGGTGGCACATTTCCTTTTCATAAACAAAAGACCTGTTAGCCCAACCATGACCGCAGACAGCGTCCCGCAGTCTCAGGGCCTGAACGGCAGCGAGAGTGTCGGAAGTGCTGCTGCTTGCCGAGTGCCATCCAGTCCACGGCCGCGGCGGGCCCTGGGCTGGCTCTTTGGGCACGGAGAGATGAGCGCCCCACTGTCCCCCACCTGCGGGAGCCGCTAGTCAGGGGGAGCAGCCAGACACACCTGCAGATGGTTGCATGGGGTGGGGGGTGGCCCAGGCTGTGGCCGTCCCTGCTGTGGGTGCCCCAGAGACAGCGCGACGCCAGGATGGACATCTTCAAGACCGCCACGAGTTCCCACGACCCAGGCTCCCAGCCCTCCCCCCGCCCAGCTCCTCTGCTCAGGTCCGGGCCCCAAGCAGGGAGGAGAGATTCAAGCTGGGCTCCTGACGGCCGTGCAGCATAGAAGAAGGAACACAAGCGTCAGTCCTGGATGTCTGGGTTCAAATCCAGGTTTTGGCTCCGAAGAGGCATACTTTGAGTTGCCTCCCCCATACTTTGGGTTGCCGTCTTTGATTTACCTTCTGTAAACACTACAGAATGTTGGGAGAATTAAAGGAGACGTAATTTATTGGGCACCTCGCACATAAAAGGCACTTGACAAATAATGGCTACTGTTATCCACAATTGGGTCCCTTAGTGAAACGGTGTGTATAAATGGTATTGCTGAGATAGCTGGGATGGCAGATGTTTCAAGAAGCCAGGAACTTCTGGGCAGTGCATGATCTGTCTTGATAATTTAGACCCAAGACACCAAGCATCAGGATCCTTTCAAGTCCGAAATTGGCAACCTATACATCAGCACTTCATCCCCATTTTGTACCAGCTGCAAATCTGGTAAGAAGCCTTCTCATCCTTCATCTGTGCTGTTAAGGAAAATGACCAACTGCACTGAGCTTGAGCCAGTCCAGGGGGCAACCAGAACCCCTCCCTGCGCCATGACATCAGTCCAATCATTCATTTCCTCTGGGCGCAGTTGCTGAGTTTACAAGAACCCATAACATCTCCTTGCATGGTGCCCCCATACACTCGTCCCGTCTGCCAAGACATCCTGAGAGATTTGATCAAGTTCCTCGAGGACTCCAACGTCGGACATGCCTACGACATTCCCTGAGAGGAAGAAGATGGGAGCTTGCTCAACAGGGGCCCGTGAAGTGTCATATCACAGGCCAAGCTTGGAACCCCCTAGATAGGGATTCAGTCTCGACTTTGCCATTACCATGAAGCTTTCTGAGTCTTCAATATTCTCTTCAGAAAACTGGGAACACCACGTGCAATTCATGGGCTTGTGGAGGAAGATACATACAGCATGATTCCCAACTAGCCCTGGCCTGGCCCGTGTTAAATAGGAGAGTTTCTGGCCAGGAACTTGGAAGGGAAACAACACCTCTGCCTTTCTAAGCACAGGTGTGTTTGCATGAGTGCACCTCAGAAGGCAAGTATAGCGGCTCCAGTTCTGGAGACTTCTCAGCAAATTGCTTACCAAATAGCCTACACTTTTTGGCAGAACATTCCATCTTCCTGCCTATCCCCAGAACAACATTTGCAAAAGCCCATCATGATAGACACATTAGTGTATCTGAGACTTGGGATAATTCCTGCCAGGGCCAGAGATCCTCACTTCCTCCCTGAGGGCTCCTTTCTGAATTAACAAAGGGGTGTCGGGGCTTCATTTGAATATTCCAGCCATTAATCCTGGGCACTAGCTGCAGGGCTGTTCCAGCTCTTTGGGTGTTTTGAATACATTTTAAGGATCATTGCAAATTTGATTGCCATCAATAAAATTGCAAACAATATATTTATATTTGTTTGCTTATGTATAAATAGGTGCACGCATGTGAAATGTGAGTATGGTAATATAAGCAAACACGCACGCATATACATATTTGTGCTTTCAGTGTATATAGATTCAAACCTACACAACACACAAATGCACTTATATAACTTGCAGAAAATAATCTACTTCTTCTATGCTATACCGGGGAAAAAAAAAATCAAATCTAAGCACGGAGGAACTGAAAAAACTACATGTATCATTCACCTGATTTCAATTGTGCCTCCCTTTGAACCTCAGCCAAATCATTTTGTACATTAAAAATTGGTCAGGGATGATAAGATTCCATTTTCATGGTTGGTAATGCAGAACCAGGGAAAGAATACAATTACAGACCCCTGGGTAAACTCTGCGAATGTCAACTTGATGTAAATGATCAAGTGTCGACAAAGGGGCCAGGGAGGGAGGGAGGGCTCCGAGAGGGAGAGAGAGCTGAACTCCAAAAGAAGCCAGAGACAGACAGACAGAAAGAGAGAGAGATAAGAGTCTAGCATCGCTGTCAGACCGTCATGCAGCTAAAACATGCAGCTCCCGGGGCCCAGGGATTGCTAAAGCACTCGCTCTTGGGCCAGACTTGAGTGCACCCAGGTTTTGCAGCTAAACACATTTATTCACTCCCCAAACATTCACCGAGCCCTCACGTGGGCCTGTCAATGCAAGCAATGAAAGTAGGATAGGTTGACCTCAGGCAGCTCGGGTCAATCCCATAGCATTTCCCGTAGGGTGGGGACAGCAGTAGCACAAACAGGAACTGCCCTAGCACCTAGCGCTCTCAGGCAGGGGGACACACATGCAAAGTCCTTCCCGAGAGAGAAAACCCAGCTGCCTCAGCCAGCCCCTCCCACCATCATCTTGGTCACTGGGAAGACACGTCTGCTCCGAGGCTGCCCCTGGTGGGACATCATGCTTCAGGACAAAGCCAGGGGACGAAGGTTCTCTAGATGACATCATCCAAGAAACTGTGGAATGAACTGGAACTGTTTCTCTTGAGGAGCAGAGACTCAGGGCATGATGTGCATCATCTAACACTCATAGGGCTGCTGAGAGTTGGGACAGGGTCAGCCTCCTGGACAGAAACGTCCGTGCGTTGGAACAGAGGCGTGCCCAGCGTCAGACTGAGCCGCCCTGGAAGGGCAGGCGCTCCCTGGCACTGCAGCTGCGACAGGAGGCCCCTTCTCTCTTCCCTCTCCCTTCCCCTCTCTCTTTCACTCTCTCATTCTCTCTCTCTAAGACGATAAAATAAACTTTACTTTTATATATCTTAATCTCTGTGTGAGAGACCTTTCTCCACCTACCTACTAGGCTTCCCACCCTAACCGGCACCAAGGCCACTCAGCGAACCCCGCGTGGTCTGGGACTGTTTCTCCATCCTGTCCCTGGTAGGTGTGTCGGTTCATGCTCTGATCCGACAGTCCTGGGACAGTACAGCCAATGCTCCCCCAGGCTCTGAGGCTGCGGGTGCACAGGACACTCAGAGCCCCTGGCGTTTGTCCGATCCGTCCACACTGCCCCTGAGGGCAGCCAGGCAGGGACTCGGGTGTTGGTCTCCTGGTCAAGGTGGCAGAAGTGCTCCCACCCACCTGCAAACTCATCCGTGCTCCTGGGGGACGTTGTATGGCACATGGGCTCTGGAGCACAGCCGGAGATAAGCACCGCTGACTGAAGGCAGAGGCGGTGCCCTCAGGCCTTCCTTCTCCTCTCTTGTCATGGGACACGGTTGTTATGGTGATGGGGGTGGCAGAGCAAAGTAGCGAGGGACTGAAATATGGCAACAGGCCAGCGAGTTTTCACCCGTGACAGGCACCGTGCAGGCGTGTTCTTTCCAGCCAGGCTGCGGGAGTCCTGCCGCTGCCCCTGTGGGTTAGGCCGTCAGGGCGAGGCTCTGAGCTTCTGGACACCAGGCCGGTCTCCGTCTTCTCTCCATGACCCTGGGAGTGCGGGGGTTTGGAGCTGGCTTTCCACTCTGGGATTCCGCGACTCCACTTGTTCCTTGGGTTTCCCTTTTCCCAGCTCCTGGCATCTTCACGAGGGAGTCAACTGGCTCTTCTTTAACTCCAGAAACGCAGCGGGTACCCAACAGGCCGTTTCCCTCTTGCATCTGAGGAGGGGCCAGCAAGCGAAAGTGAATCGCCCTGGTTACACGGGTGGACACCAAGGCCAACCCCCACCAACAGTGGATTCGGAAGAGTGGTCCTCGTGGACTCTCTAGCTTGGCCAAAAGGAAGCTTGTTCAGCCAGGCTTCCAACACAGGACGAGCCGGGAGATGAACAGGAGGCCAGAAAAGGAGGCCCCCAGACTAAGACATCAGAGGACCATCGGGATCTGGTTTTGAGAATGGGGTGTGTTGAACAAAGCCACTTTTGAGGTCCCATCTTACTCAAGGGACCTAAAATTACATCCACCTCCATCCCCTCCTGGGCGAGACCCGGGTCTTATTTTTCTGTTTCCTTACACTCTCCTATAACGCCTGGGTAGTTGACCGGCTGGGTGTCTCTGCAGAGCAGTACGGTGAGAAGTGATTCTGCGTCTTCCTCACTGGTGTCGGGACCAACTCACGGTGCTGATGTGGGAGGTGGGAGGACCCGAAACACAGAGACGCCCAAACCTGGTCTCCCAGTGGCCCGCAACCTCATCCTCGGGGAGTCTGAGCTGATCTATGAAGAGCATGCTCGGCCAGGCAGGTCTGGGGGCTGATTTGACCCCACAAAGTGCAGGGAGTGGGGAACACACAGAGAAACTGACCAGGACTGGGATCCACGAGGGGCTGAGGCCTGTGTCCTTGGCAGGACCCAACGGGAACAAGCATTTTCCAGCACAAAGAACACACGTCCCCCTACCATCCCATCATCATTCAAAAGCTGAGAGCAAGACTGATTTTTCCAATTTATTTTAGAATTATCAACCGCACTGATTAAAGCAGCTATCAACTTCGGTTGTTCTTTATGTGTCGTCCTCATTTCACATTTCCAATGTTTTTTCGTGTGCAGGCTGCATAAATTATTGAAACATTATTTTATTTATCCATCCCCCTGTGACAGAAATAGGTTTTCTGAAAGCAGATCTTTCCCTAATCAGTTTTGTTTTTCTTGGTTTTGCTTCCAAATAGCTCTGTGAATTTTAGCTGACAGATGTGTAGCACTGGTTTGCTTCTTTAGGGCGAACCGAGCCACGGCGGGGAGATAAAGAGAGCAGCTCTGGATTTCAGAGTCCCTGGGAATGTATCGTTGGTGCCTGGGAAATAATAGACTCCCGAAATGTGCCCCTCTGGTGTGCAAGAGGGAGATGGCGTAATGAAGCCAAGTGTCCGGATCAGGGTTCAGGGCCGGGGGCCCCCCGACTTCACGCATTCATCCCCTGGGCCAAGGACCTCCTCTTCCCGACAGTGGGCCACGTCCATGAGGAGACCGGGAAGCAACCAGGTCCCAAGGCGGTCGCAGGCGGCTGTGGGTTTCTGTCTTGCATAAATCTGACCGGGTGTCCCCCCCACCACCACACATCGTAAATATTCCCGGGAAATCACCCGCGGAGGGCCACTTTGACAACCACACGTATTGACAGTGCGGGAACTGCCGCATCTTCATGCCTTTGACTCGGGGTGTCTGGGAGATGAGCGGTCACGTGTTTAGCCGAGAAAGGACACACGCTGATGGAAAGCCAGGATGTGCCGAAGAACGCCATGCAAGGCTCTCTGTGGTGTGCAAGACAGTGCCCCAGCTCCGTGGGCTGGGGCCGTGGGACGTCTCCACCCCACCCTCCGCTGCCCCCCACCTGCCTCTTGTGAAAGAAAAG
Source organism: Microcebus murinus (assembly GCF_040939455.1). Taxonomy (NCBI): domain Eukaryota; kingdom Metazoa; phylum Chordata; class Mammalia; order Primates; family Cheirogaleidae; genus Microcebus; species Microcebus murinus. The sequence goes on from NC_134109.1 coordinate 8,777,990, forward strand.
CACGTGTTCATTCCCTGCGAGGGTCCTGAGTTCTGAACAGGAGGAGCTGTTGCCATTCTGCTCATTCCCCGGGCATGTCCTCACCCTGCCCGCTTCTGTGCCTGGTATGGATGCCCCTTCGCAATGACAGTTGTCTTATTTCCTTGAATTCCCAACATGGACCCACCACGATGATGACGATGATGGTGGTGGTGGTGGTGGTGGTGGTGGCTTACAGTGAAGGAGCACCCCCTGGGTGAGAGACAGTGTCCTAAGGGTTCTGTGTGCCTTATTTAATCCTCACAACTTGTATGGGGTGGTAACAAGAATATATTATTTTTATGACATCGTCCCCATTTGGGACATGAGGAAACTGAAACTAGAGACGTTATAAAGTTTATCCAACTTCCCCAAAGCTCTTTAATAACAACAACAATAACCATTTGTTGCCTGTTTGCATGTATCAGAGAGTTTTTATGTACGCTATCTCATTAAGCCTCCAAATAGAGTGCCATTATTTCCCTAATACCAAATGGGTTAAAACAGGGAACGGTATGAGAAAGATAGAGACCCAAACAAAACCCACAATCAGTAATCTACAATTGTTAGCACTGTGCCACAAGGAAAGCACGACTTCAAAGAAGGGAAGTAACTTGCCCAGGGCCGTGAACGTGCCAGTCATTGTATGCCAGGAGGGGCGATGGCACGGGCAGGCCCCGGCTGCAGTGTCATCGGCCCCTGGACTGGGGGCTCCGCCTCTCCCGGGTATCGTTGGTGCCCGGTGAACCCTCACACGTGGCAGGGCTGAGCCTGTGAGTGAGTGAGCAAATGAACAAACGCCCCGGGGAAGAACGGGGGGAATAGTCTCTCCTTAGGACGCCTCAGCAAAAGTCACATTCTTTTGATCTTTGTAATTAATATTTCCCCTAATATCTAAATTGGTAAGAAACCCCAGGCACGTTTTGGAGTATTGCTGTGTCTCTGTCCTCCTTTTAAAGCAACATCTAGAAACAAATGGATTGCTAACAGCTCGGGCATTCGCACCTACACACCCCCCACCCTCCACCCCCCACGGTACATGGGAAGCCGAGCACCCCGCCCGCTCCCGCCCCACACCGCTGAGCGCTAGGAAGGGCAGGGACCGGAAGGAAAGAGGGGCACGGTCACTCTGGCAGCGCCGCCGAAACCCGCATCCACTCAGGCCGAGAGCGAAGTGACAGGTTGACTTCCTCCTGCCGATTGCCTTGAGATCACGGGTTTGCTTCCAGGACCTTCCCTCAACCGAGGCCTTGGGTCTCTGCCAACGTCACTGTCACACGCTGGCCCTGCCATTCCTCCGTGACTGGCAGAGAGAGGCGCAGCGAGGGTCTAGAACCAGCGCAGTGTGCCGGGCGTCATCCACGTGGCCTTAAGAGTTGGTGGGCTTAGCTGTTCCAGAGCCCCAGAGAACCAGGCAGGACGGAATCTGGGGTACCGTTCAACTCCCCAGTGCACTGAAACCTCATGTCTATGCCATTCCCGCCATGGTTCCTTGATTGTGTCATTAGTATAATTGCCACTGATGACAAGCTACCATACACAGGAACAGGTTTTCCATTGTAAGACACATTCTAATTCCAGAAGCCAGAAAGAGGGAGAAAACACTCATTGACAGTCAAGGAAGTGTGGTAAGTATCTTTGCATGTGCTGTTCCCTCTTCTTGGAATGCTTTTCCTTGCCCAGACGCCCTCCCACCAAACTCCTGCTCATCATGAGCGTCTGGGGTGAACCACTGGCTTCTCCGTAGAGACTCGAGGCCCTTCCCACGGCGACCCTCTCTGGGGTCAGGTTTCCTTTAAAGCGAGGCCGAGCGGGGATGCAGCCCCAGGTGCCATGCCCCACTGAGGCCAGAGCTCTTCGGGAACGGAGGGTGGTAGGACGGGGGAGGAGCCAGCAGGGAGGCTGCCCTGGGTCCAGCGTGGCCTCAACCTGCTCCACGGGCAGGCGGAGTGGACTGGTGGGAACTCCGGAATGTAAACACACACACACACACCCCGGGGCTGTTCCCACCTTGACGCCTTTGTTACTCCTGGATCAGCCCAGCAGCGGCCACCTGCGGCCCCCCAGGCTGCATGGGCGTCCGTCCGCTGGCCAAGGCCAGTTCTCCAGAGAAGGGAGCAGCCGGGAGCGGTCAGCAGCCAACACTCACGGCAGCGGGGGTGGCGCCCTGGCCACGCAGGGACATCCTTGGGACTCCCCACCCCCGAGTAGTCTATACATGGGGCCTTCCTGATAGTGATGACCCTTCACTAAGTGCCTACTGAAGTCACATTCTGCAGTGGTGGCTGTGGTTTCCGTCCCATTTAACCCTCTCGTTGAACTGACACATCAACTGAGTGCGCCCGGAGCCAGGCCCTTGCTAAGGCTCTTAGCGTGGTTCTATCATCGTCCCTTTGACTGTAAGAGGCCACTCATTGCCATGGGACTTTCCCGCCCCCGAGTCAGGCTTGGCCATACAACTTGGGTTGAAAGAAGGGAAGAAAGATGCACAACACCACAACATGGTAGGCCAGGAAAACCCAACCCATTCAGGGGTCCAGAGAGATGCCACTGGGGCCAAGATCTGAAGGCCTCGGCTCTAATTAAGTGAAAAAATAAAAAAGGCGCCACTGCGTGTGCAAAGGCCCTGTGGAAGGGGAGCATCATGTAATCAGAGATTTAAAACAAGGCCAGCGGCTGGAGGGCAGAGAGCAGAGAAAGAGCAGTGTAAGTGCAGGCTGGAGATCTGTCTGGGGCCCAAACTGCAAAGCCCTGTAGGTCATCTTAGGGATGGATTCGGGTCTTTCTTTTAAAAGCAACAGGGAGACAAGGAGGGTTTGCTGCTGGGCTCTTCGGCTAGCAGTCAGGTGGCTTAGGCAGGCCGTGTGATTTCTCCACGCTTGATTGTCCTGACTGTAAGATAATAACACAGAACAAAATGACTCCCCCTGTTTCTTTCAAAGTCCCCCTTTTTCTGCCTCTGTTTCCTGGTTTGAGGCGGAGAACATTCCCGTAGAGAGACACAAGCACCCCAGACCACGGAACCTCGTCTTTGGCAGGATTTGCCCAGAACGAGGGCGATAGTCACAGCCACCCACTCTCCCATCACACTGTATTTCTAACCTTGGTCAATAACAAAATAAAAAAAATCAATTTGGTTAATCTTCTTTAAACAGAAGAACACAGAAATCTCTTAATAAGAAGAAAATAGGCCTATTTATAATCAGATCGAGAAAACTGCATGTAATGTGCTTTGTGCCTCGAAACTAATTTCTTCAAAATTTTTAATTTGGAGAGCACGAAATAACTATTTTTAAAAATATGCAATAGCATGACTAATTCCATATTAATGAAACTCAACATCTGTGGCTTTTCACATCTGATAGAGTTAAAAAATTACCAAATTAAAGCAAAGGATTAATTTGTTTTGACTTATTAACATTGGTTAGTCGTTAAAGTTTATTTTCTCTCATTCTATGATTTTTTTTCTTTTTCTTTTTTTTTTTTGGTCATTAAATAGCTCTGCACTGTCCTTCAATGATTTTAGAATTGCAGTAATCACCTTAAGCATCTTGCCATTCATGCCAGGTATCATTATTCATAAATATGCACTCTGCTCCTTTTTAGCTGAACAAAGTCAATAGTCATAAAACATCATCATCCTTTTTTCATTCAGCTCAATTCCCAGCAACTTCGTCTCTGAATTTCTCTTTGCTTAGATTATCTGATGTCAAAATGAAACCGGAGCAATTGCCAACACAAACACATGTCCCTCTCCAGTACACACATGTGGCTTTTCTTCTCTCAAGTTCGCTGAATCTCTCTCCCCAACCATCCATATTTCTGTCACCTTCATGACTGATTTATGCTTGGGACACACCGATTAATTTTACAGTCAACTAAACCAAAGTGCGTTCAGCATCTCCCATGGCTAAAACCCCCTGCCCAGTCCTCCTGGGGCACAAAAGCAGCACACTTCATCCTGCCAATCCCAAGTTCAAGTTCAAGGTCCGGTAAGGGACACAGCTACAGCTCTCATGCAACAATTCCTAAGGGAAACCGAGGGAGGTCGGTCGACAGCCTCAGGGAACAAACCTTTGTTTTTATTGACACAGCGTGCTTCGTGGTTAGCAGGCCACCAAGGAGGAGGGGTCAGGTGCTTTTGGTCTTGCTACCTTTGTCTCTCTAGGTTCCTCAGTTTCCCCAACTGTAATATTTGGATAACAATCAGTCTCTACTTTGTAGGGTTGTTTGGCCAGATGAATCCAAACATTGGGTCGTTGACCAGCCAAAGTGACAAAGCATTTAAGCACTAATGCTTACCACCGAGTAAAGCACTCAGTGTTTATTGATGGATAAATAAACGCTTTTAAATAACTACTTGCTGGGAAGAGCTTGCAAAGGAATCTCGGCTTCTCACATCAAGCAAGCTCATGCTATCTACAGGACGCTGAAATAATCGGTGATTTTTATCTGTAAATAAATCAGTAATTTTATCAGATTATGAGGCCTGGGGCGGGGTGAGGGAGTCCTTTGGAAAGGCAGAGATAAGTCTCAGAGGGCAATGCCCTGTGGCCCAAACAGCTACCCACAAGCCTGCACACTGGCCCAGTGTCTTGACTTCTGGAAAAACATCAAAACACGAGATGATGCACAAGAATGTTCTCTGGAAATTGCTTTCCAAGGCTCGGTTGGGAGCAGTTAACATCACTTAAGCGTATAGATAAAACTTCTATTGCCTCTTGTCCTTTTGACTCAAAAATAGGATTTCTTAGGGAGCAGAATATTCCCTCCTGATTTCCATAACACATCATGACAAAAAGTATCCTCGAATTCTTTGTCTAAAGTTTGCTTAACATTTAGTTAGCTTGCCTTGCTGGCGGGAGAAAAAAAAAAAATTGAACAGTTTTGTGGAAAATTCCGTGCTCAGATCTGTGGGGAGGTCATAATTGGCATTTCCATACCCAGCTGTCTGGCTATTGAACGGAGCCCTGGAATAAGTAAATAAACTAACAAATGAAAAAGCAAACACTCGAGCTCTGTGGGATTTACAAAAAGAAAAGACAATACAGAACAGAAATAAACTCTCTCATGAATGGGTCTTGCTTAAAATGGCTTGATTGAAAACCTCCCAGCATTTTAAAAATTGAAAGTGACTTTTAACAACTCAAAACTATGGCAAATTGGGAAAGTCACAAGGTCTTCCCAGTCCTATTATTTTAGAAAAGTCAATTTTGTCTGCCATAATTCAGGAAATATTCTGTGACTCAGAATTTTTCGCTTTTCTTTTTTTTTTTCTTTTTCTGGACATTCTAAAATGGGCTGCCTTGGGCTTGGAATGAAAAGGGCATTTTATGAGAAGGATTAGCAAGAAACAAAAGTGGGGTTCAATTCACACTTTATTCTGCATCGCTGGGAAAAGGAGAAAAGAAGGATCGTGGAGTTTTGTGGCAGAGACTGGTGATAAATATTCAAAATCTGCTTTCCTTTCTTCCTCACTAATAAAACCCCTATATTTTGGCAGGTGGCTTCGCCAACTTAAGGAAAAGTACATTTTATTAGCTGGGTGACCTTAAGTAAGTTACTTAACCCCTCTGTGCTTCACTTTCCCATTGTAAATTGGGGATGATAATATCGTATTTACTTCGTAGATTCATGATGAGGATTACATGACCTAATGATGTACAATCTGCCATCTAGTAAAGGCTATATAAGTATTTATTATTATTTTCATGAGAATGCATATAGTTGTCTACGGTTTTTACACATATTTTATCTAGATGGTCACATAATTTTAATTATAAACCATGATCTAACACAAAGGTTATTCCATTTATAAAAACTATTAAAAATGTAGTTTTTTTATATTTGATGTCACATACGATGATAATATATATTTTTTTTACAAATAGAGCTTTGTTCACTGCTCCAGTTCCCCATCTCAGTGAGCAACACCACTGTCCCAAGCCAGAAATGCAGGTGACATCCACGTTCATCTGATTCTCCCTCCAATATCCCCAACTGATGTGTCCCCTGGTGTCCATCCCCATTGCCACCCAGTCCTGTGCTCACTCATCATCTCTTGCCCAGACCGTGGCAACGTCCTGGTCCCCAGACTGCTTCCTTATCAAATTCCAGCTCATGCTCCACAAAGCAGCCGGAGTGCTCCTTCCTGGGGAGAAAAATAAACCCATCGGATTGTGCTCCTGGCCGCCGACCTTCCGTGGTTCTGTGCTGCCCAACAGGGCTGGCGAGACCTCTCCCCGCCCCCAGCCCCTGGCCCACTGGCCCCTCCCTCATCCCGGACATCATCAGCCCCTGGGGCTGTTTGTCCAGGGCCAGGGTGCTCTCTCTGCCCTCAGCCCTGTGCATTTGGTCCGCCTTCCCCAGGTCACTCTCCGTCCATCCCTGCCACCCTGCACCCCTCCCACCTGACTAACTCTCCTCCCTGCTGGGAGACCTCACTCAGCCACAGGCCCTGGCCGGGTGCATGCTGTGAGCACCCGCAGCACTGGGTACCCCTTGTTCCAGCCACACGGCCCTCTGGGATCACAGCTGATTGCTCGTCCGACTCCTCTCCAAAGCCCAGTCTCTGGGGCAGGATGGAGCTGCTGCCGGTCGCCACTGCTCGCCCGGCGTCATGCACACGCCTCGCAAGTGGGAGCCCAGGGAGGGATGGCGGGTGGATGGCTGAGATACACAACATGTTCCTTCCCGAATGATCTGATTTCCTTTTATTGTCACCAGGAGTCCATCTTTCTTCTCATCCCTTAACCTAGTGTATTCACTCTCGCAGAGAGCGGTGAGGACAAACATTTAAAGACAAATGAATCCTGTTAGTGATAAGGAGAGGGAAATTAGCCCTCCGCGAAAGAGTGTTAATAAAACTCTGAGTACAGCTTTTGGAGAGAGGAAGAAAATTGAGCCATAGCCAACTAAATTGCAATTAAAAATACCTTCACCCCTCTTACTCGAGGGGGGAGGGGGCATGGGCAATATAAGTAACCTTAACACTTGTGCCCCCATAATACACTAAAATAAAAAAAAAATTTAAAAATACCTTCACCCCAAATTCCCCTTCTTCAACAATATCCTGAAGAAACACGAAGATCTATGTCTCCAGGAACATTCACAAGAATGTTCATTACCTATAATAGAAAATCTAGGATTCACCTAAAATATCCTTGAATATAGAAATGGACAAATGAGTTGGGTCATAACTATTATAATAAGGGTCCTTGAACAACTTATTAAGTAAAAAAAAAAACTAGGAATGTATTGTGTATAACAGGTTGCAATCTCTATAAAGAACAATGTAAATATGAGTGTGTAAATACGAATACAGACAGGTCTGAAAAAGAATTTATGAGCAGTGTTTGCCTCTGAGCCAGTGTGAGCTTACAAGGGAACTGGAGAAGGGAAAGAGGGATTTTAATTTTTTAACATGTTTTCTGCATTATTTAAATCTTACACTGAGCATATACTTGGATATTACCTGCTATTTTACTCCAAAATAATAATTTTTTTAATTTAAAAGAATATAATGAAAGATGCAGACGTCACAGAGCTATAAAGCTGATGGTAACAGATTCAAAGGGTAAAAAGAGGTAAATAAAAATTTGCAGGGTACTTTTTTCTTTTCCTCTATCTTCCTTACTTCTAAAGACATCATACATAAACAACCTTGTGAAGTAAGAATGAAAAGTAGAAAGGACTTGTTTTTATAACTCTCGTTTGAAACCTGAGGGGAAAAAGAATAAAACCGGCTCAGAGAAGATAAATGACCCCACATCACCCCTTCATCCAGCAAACATTTATTAAGCCCTTAGCACATCGCTTAAATTCTCTGAGCCTCAGTTGCCTCATTTTAGAAACAGAAAGACAAATACATGCAGTCCAGAAGATCAAATGAAAACAAATATGAAAATTTGTCAGCACTGCACTTGGCACATAAAAGCACTTGTAATTTTCAAAAAAATGACAGAACCAATTATCTCCCTTTGTTGGTTTCTCTTTATCTTTACCGTTCTGTAATCCATTATGCTGTGTCTACATGTAGAGTTTTTTATTCCATTTGGAACTTTGCAATATACTCTCCATGGCTTTACGTCCCTTTCTCGCTATCTGTTTCTATTGTTTTATGCCACATTTGGGGGGTGAAAAAAGATGTCACTCACTTGTGGCTTCCAATTCACTGATTCTTTCTTTAGCCATCTCTAATCTCTTGTTTGCTCCATAATAACTTTTTAAATAACTGTATTTTTTTTTATTTCCTTTAGGTTCTTTCCTATATTTGGCAGCCCTTTTCTTCTCTTCGAGGTTGGCATTCTGACCTTAATCTAGTTAAGAATTATAGACACACTTATTTTAAATTCTTTCAGATTTATCTAAAGCAGCACAGGTGACTTAGCATAGCAGTTAAGCATGAGGGACTTGGAGCCAGACTGGATAAATTTCAGCCCTGTCACTTACTACTTATATTACTTGGAGTTAACCTTGTTGTACCTCCCTTCCCCTTTTACTTAATAATGATGATCATTATAATGCATAGTCCACTGAGTTTTTATGGAGACTAAGTGAGGTGACACATGTAAACCATTTGAAACAGTGCCTGGCACATAGTCAGCCTTCAATATTTGTTAGCTATTATTATTATTTCTATTTTCTTAGGTTTGAATTCTCTCATGTGTTGGGTATACTGACTTTGTCTGGTTGCACTGAGTTTCTTCATGTGCTTTTTAATTTTTGTTTAAGAGTTCATTTTGCATGGACATTTTCCCACAAGGCCTTTTCTTTCAGTTGGTTTCAATGGATGTTTCAGTCCAGACCTTGAATTTCCCCATCCTGAAACAAGTCTTCCATTAGGGGTCTAGCTAGCATCCTTGAAATATTATCGTGGCTCTGCACCATTCAGGCCTGTGGAAATAACTCTTAGACCCAGTTCTTCCAATTCTAAACACCAAGTTCTTATCACTCCTCCCAGCTGCCTCCTTCACAGCTATCACTGGGACGCAGAGCAGCGCCGGCTTGCAGGGGCTTGGGGAGGCAACGAACCGACAGTAACAAGTAACGTGGCCACTGCATTCATCAGCCCTGGCTGCCGTGACAAAATAAATACCACAGACTGGGTGGCTCATAAACAACAGAAATTTACTTTCTCGCCATTCTGAAGGCCTGACAGTCCAAGACCAAGGTCCGGTAAGGTTCAGTTTCTGGTGGCAGCGGGAGGGGGCACTCATCCTGTCTTGCAGATGGCCACTTTCTTGCTGTGTGTTGACACGACCTGTCCCCAGTGCGTGCGTGCGGCGGGGGGTGGGGAGAGAGAGCATGCATGCAAGAGGGCGCTGGCCAGCTCTCGGGGGTCTCTTTTCCTGAGGACACTAATCCTATCAGATCAGGGCCCACCCCTGTGCCCTCACATAACCTTAATTACTTCCTTACTCCCAACACAGCTACCCCGGGATTAGAGCTTCGGCATATGAATTGAGGCGGGGGCGGGGTGGGGGGGGGAGACACATTTAATCCATAACAGTCACGCACCCTGGAAACTCATCCACAGAAAGAAAAATGATATAGGCTAAAAACAACACTGGAAAATGAGATCAGCCGGAATTTTTTCTAAGGCTAGGGAGAGCTGAACATGATTGAAAATGTAAACAAAAGAAGCCTGAGTGGTCCTGGAAGGCAGGATTCTTGTCCGCACCGTTTCTACATTTTCAGCACCCAACACAATGCATTCAGCAAGTGACTGTTGCATAATCCCTGGATGAATAAACAAAGGAATAAGAAAAAAACGAGGTTGGCAGGAGAGAGACCAAGGTCATGGATGAGCCTGGGATGGAAGGGCTTCATGAGAGGCGGCATGGAGTCATGCTTACCGCCTGGAGCCTTGCTGCTGTCGTCCTGGCTCTCCTACTTATCAGCTGCTCAGACGAGTTTCTCACCCGTCCGGGCCTCTGTTTCCTCATCTGTAAAATGGGAGTAATGATAATACCCACAGAGATCACATTAGGCAATAAATAATGCATGTATTTATTCACCAGTAAAGGTCTATGGAATGGAAGTATAGATGGCTACCAAGATGAGTAGGAGAAAAAGCATATTTTATTCTCTTTTAGAAAGTATCTACTAATGCAGAAGTGGGCACAAGCTCAGGACATGGGAAACTCAGCAATTAAACAGCCATATTAGGCCGGGCGCGTAGTGGCTCACGCCTGTAATCCTAGCACTCTGGGAGGCCGAGGTGGGTGGATTGCTTGAGGTCAGGAGTTCCAAACCAGCCTGAGCAAGAGGGAGACCCCGTCTCTACTATAAATAGAAAGAAATTAATTGGCCAAATAATATATATACAAAAAATTAGCCGGGCATGGTGGCGCATGCCTGTAGTCCCAGCTACTCGGGAGGCTGAGGCAGGAGGATCGCTTGAGCCCAGGAGTTTGAGGTTGCTGTGAGCTAGGCTGATGCCACGGCACTCACTCTAGCCTGGGCAACAAAGCGAGATTCTGTCTCAAAATAAATAAATAAATGAAAAATAATAATAAACAGCCATATTAGAGTGTAAATAAAATGTACAGTCTGGGCAAGTATAAGCAAGATTATACTATTCAGAGGTTGCTATTGTTATTGTTGTTTTAGGTTTCATGACTCGCTAGTTTGTTAAGGTCAAATTGAATGCATTTGCAAATACTGGGTTTCCAAGGAGGATTACAATTGAAGCAAACAAAATGAAAGTTACACATTTCTTTTGGAAAAGTTACACATCTCTTTTGGAAAAGGAGGAAATTTAAAATTCGCTTAGAGGACAAAATAAATTGAAGCCAATGCTGGTAATCCCCCAGTATCCTCTGGAGTTGGGTGGCTTAGCTAAAACTGCTATTATTTGGAGCCAAGGAGTGAAACCATTGGCTCCATGACCTGATTTGGTGCTGAAAGACTTATAAGCATGTGTGCATGGGCTTCCAGTGATCACACAGTCATTCAACTAACGGTGAAATAAACAAATGTCAGTGACCACAGGGTTGAAGCTGAGGATCTGACCATGTGGTCTTAACCTGATTAATGATACACAAAACTCAATGCATCCAGGAGAACAGTGCATTGGAGACCAGAAAACACAGCCTGAAGGCCCACTCTGCTGTTAATTTGCTATATTGCCTTGGAGAAACCAAAGCACAAGCACACACGCAGGGATCTCTGCCATGGCTTACTCGTGAGAATTAAGTAGATCAAGGACAAGAATATTGTTTTGTTGGGTTTCCAGCAACCTAACTAGGCGAAAGTCTAGCTGTCGTCAAGGCTGATGTTGTCCTCAGTGTTTTATGAAAAGAGTTAATTTTCATGTCCCCAAGACCTTGGACAGGGCAGAAGGAGGGGCTCGGTGCAAATTAACGTTTTCTCAAGCAGGACAGGGTAGGGAGAGGCCCTGCTGGAAGTCCTTGCAGACGATGTGGAGGGTGCAGGTGGCGGTAAGGAAAGTCAAGGGCTTGGAGATTGCCATGGACTGAGTGTTCGTGTCTCCCAAAATGCATGTGTCGAAACCCCACTGTGAAGGTGTTGGAAGGTGCGGCACTCGGGAGGTCATGGGGAATGAGGGTGGGGCCCTTGTGAATGGGATTAGCACTCCTAACAGAAGAGACGTTAGAGCACTCTCTCTCTCCCCTGTCCCCCTGTCCCATGTGAGGCTACAAGGAGAAGATGCCATCTGTGAACCGGGAAGACAGCTCTCACTAGACACCAGATTTGCCAGCACCTCGATCTTGGACGCCCCAGCCTCCAGAACTGTGAGAAATAAATGTTTTTCATTTAAGCCACCCATTCTATGGTATTTTTTATCATAGCAGCTCGAGCAGACTGAGATAGAGACATATGAAGATCTACTGTTTGAGGGCCAGGAAATTGGAACCAAAAGGTGCAGTCGAAGTAAAATTGCCATTCTCAGCCTTAAAACTCTCTCCCAAGTACTAAACAGTCTCTCCCAAGTGCCAAAATGGGCATCAGATGGTGGCCCTGGGACTGCCAGTCGAGCTGGGTGTATGGGCGGGAACATCGCTTGGTCATAGAGTCTGGAGTAGGAGAGAACCGCCATTGTCACAAAGTGAGCCACGGCCACTCACTCCGCTGATGCCATCAGCTCACCCAGGCCCTGCCGGAGTTTGCTGACTGTGTCGTAGCAGATCTGGAAAGTGATGGTCATGCTAAAGAATGCAATTACTCCAGCCTTGTTGGATCATTGGCTTCCTGAACCAGAAAGCCCCACGCACATTGCTTTTGTACTTGCTAGTCAAAAGGTCCCAGTCCCAGTCATTAATTCAACATTTTCCCCAAAGTGAGGGCATTTCCCTTGAGGTGAGGGGGACACAAGATGGTTTTAGGTGGCTTACAGACAACATATAAAACACTTGATTCACACATTGACTACCCTTTATCCTTTCTGACGGCACCCAACAGAAAGTCTGTGGTGCACGTTAGCAGGACTTTAGTGCCTTTCTGCTGTTTGCAGATCTCCCTTTGAGCCTAACTGCTAGAGTAGGCACAAGTCTAGAATATACTTCCATCGCACTTTTCATAGTTACCTTCCATCTGTGGCATGGCATCCTGGTTTTCCATTTGTAATGGTGGCATTAAAGTCCCTTTTTAATAAATATATTTAAGTTTGAACTTAAAGAAAAATATCGAATAAATAAAAGTGCAGGTGATACTTGACTATGACAAAGAATGGTGACCTAATATAGGGATAACGGAAGTCTGGAATATAATTTAATGAAACAGAGTCCCAAGGGTAAGATGGGTGGGAAAGAGGGAAAAAAATTAGCATTTACGGAGTGCCTACTATGTGCTCAGGCACCGGATTAGGCATTGCTTATACCTTGTTTGCCCAGCGATATACATAGTGAATTTATAAAAGCAATACAGCAAAGTGGTTTAAAGTGCAAACTCTGAAACCACGTACTATTAATAGTTGTGGGACCTTGCATAAGTGATTAAACCTGTCTAGGTCTCATTTTAGGGTTGCCAAAATAAACAAATAAAAATACAAAATGACCAGTTAAATTAACAATTAAATAAACAATTTAAAAATTGTATAAGTATATTCTATGCAGTATTTGAAACATACTTTATGAAAACATTTTTACTGCATATTTTTAAGTTGTACAACGTAATGTTTTGATGTATGTCTACATAGTAAAATGGTTACTATAGTTAAGCAAATTAACATATCCATCATCTCAGTTAGCTTTTGTGTGTGTGTGTATGTGGCAAAAACACCTAAAATCTACTCTTTCAGTAAAAATTCTGAATACAATAACTATAGTCCTCCTGTTGTAAATTGATTTCCATACTCATTCATCCTATGTGTCTGCAACTTTGTATTTTTTGACCTACATCTTCCCATTCCCCACACCGGCACTACCACCACTCCTGCCCTGGTTAACACTGTTTTTTTCTCTGTGTATATTTAACTGGTTTTTTTTTTGGTTGTTTTTTTTTGTTTTGTTTTGTTTTGTTTTTAATGGAGACAGGGTCTCACTCTGTTGCCCAGGATAGAGTGCTGTGGTGTCATCATAGCTCACTGCAGCCTCAAACTCCCAGGCTCCAGTGATCCTCCTGCCTCAGCCTCCCAAGTAGCTGGGACTACAGGCCTGCGCCACTACACCCAGCTAATTTTTTCTATTTTTAGTAGAGACAGGGTCTCACTCTTGCTCTAGTTGGTCTCAAATTCCTGACCTCAAGTGATCCTCCTGCCTCAGCCTCCCAGAGTGCTAGGATCACAGGCGTGAGCCACCACACCTGACCCCCATTTTTCTTTCTTCAATTCCACATATAAGTGAGATCATACAGAATATTTCTTTCTACATCGGAGGTATTTCATTTAGCATAATGTCTTCCAGGTTCATCCATGGCGCAGCAAATGGCGGAATTTCCTTCTTTTTTAAGGCTGAACAATATTCCATGGTGTATAGACACCACAGTTTCTTCATCCATCCATCAGTGGACACTTCAGTGTTTCCATATTTTGGCTACTGTGAATTAGGCTGCAGTGAACATGAGAGTGCAGATGTCTTTGTGAGGTGGCAATTTCATTTCCTTTGGGTATATGCCCAGAAGAAAGATTGCCGGGTCATATGGCAGTTCTTTTTTTAATTTTTTTAGGAACCTTCATACTGTTTTCCACAGTGGCTACACCAACCTACATTCCCACTCACGGTGTACGAGGGCTCCCTTTTCTCCATACCTTCGCCAACATTTGCTGTGTCTTTTTGATACTAGCCATCCTAACAGGTGTGAGGTGACATCTCACTGTGGTTTTGATTTGCATTTCCCTGACGATTAGTGATGTTGAGCACCTTTTCATATACCTGTTGGCCATTTTAATGTCTTCTTTGGAAAAATGTCTATTCAGATCCTTTGCCCATTTTATTAATCTTGTTATTTGGTTTTTTCCTATTGCGTTGTGTGAGTTCCTCATCTATTTTAAATATTAATCCCTTATCAGATATAAAGATTGCAAAATTTTTTCTCCCAATCCGTAGATCGCCTTTCCATTTTGTTGACAGTTCTCTTTGCTGTGCAGAAGCTTTTAGTCTGATGTAGTCCCCATTTATTTACTTTTGCTTCTGTGGCCTGAACTTTTGGTCTGTTATCCCAAAAAAATCACTGTCAAGGCCAATGTCCAGGAGCTTTTTGCTATTTTCTCTTCCAATAGTTTTATTTTTTCAGGTCTTATATTTAGATCTTTTACCCATTTTGAGTTGATTTTTATAATATGAGGCATATGAATCAGAGAAGAAGAAATAAAATTATCTCTATTTGCAGATGACATGATCCTATATTTGTATAAAACCCCAAAGACTCTACAAAAAAACTGTTAGAACTAATTAATAAATGAATTCAGTACAGTTGCAGGATACACAATCTACATACAAAATTCAGTTGCATTTCTGTACACAAATAATGACCTATCTGAAAAAGAAATCAAAAAAAACCATCTCATTTAAAATAGTATCAAAAAATAAAATAAAATATTGAAAAGTAAATTGAACCAAAAAGGTAAAAGATCTGTACACTAAAAACTCAAAAACTCTAATGAAAGAAATTGAAAAAGACACAAATAAAGGGAAATATATCCCATGTTCATGTATTGGAAGAATTAATATTATTAAAATGTTTATACTGCTCAAAGCAGTGTATAAATCAATACAATCCCTAAATTGCAATGAAATTCTTCATAGAAATAAAAAAAAAATTCTAAAATTTGTATGGAACTACTAACCCCTAACAACCAAAGCAATTCTGAGAAAGAAAAACAAAGTTGGAGGCACCACATTTCCTGATTTAAAATTTTATTACAGTCCCACCAGCAGTGTAGGAGTGTTCCTATCTCTCCGCATCCACGCCAACATTTATTGTTTGGGGACTTTTTGATAAAGGCCATTCTCACTGGAGATAAGTGATATTTCATTGTAGTTTTGATTTGCATTTCTCTGATGATTAGAGATGTTGAGCATTTTTTCATATGTTTATTGGCCATTATTCCATCTTCTTTTGAAAAATTTCTGTTCATGTCCTTTGCTTACTTTTTGATAGGGTTGTTTGATGTTTTTCTTGCTGATTTTCCTGAGTTCTAAATAGATTCTAGTTATCAGCCCTTTATTGGATGTGTAGCTTGTGAAAATTTTCTCCTATTCTGTGGGTTGTCTGTTTGTTCTCTTGACGGTTTCTTTGGCTGTGCAAAAGCTTTTTAATTTGATCAGGTCCCATTTATTTATTTTTGTTGCTACTGTGATTGCCTTTGGGGTCTTCTTCATAAATTCTTTGCCTTGGCCAATGTCTAGAAGAGTATTTCCAACATTTTTCCTCTAGGGTTCTAATAGTTTCACACCTAATGTTCAAGTCTGTTACCCAGTGTGAGTTTATTATTGTGAGAGGTGAAAGGTGTGGGTATTGTTTCAGTCTTCTACATGTGGCTATCCAGTTTTCCCACCACCATTTATTGAATAAAGATTCTTTTCCCCAGTGTATGTTTTTGTCTGCTTTGTCGAAGATTAGTTGGCTATATGAGGATGGTTTTATATCTGGGTTCTCTGTTCTGTTCCACTGGTCAATGTCCCTGTTCTTGTGGCAGTAAAAAGCTGTTTTAATTACTATTACTATGGCCTTGCAGTATAGTTTGAAATCTGGTAAATTGACTGCAAACTGGTTCAGCCTCTGTGGAAAGCAATATGGAGATATCTTAAATTGATACAAGTAAATCTACCATTTGATCCAGCAATTCCTCTACTGGGCATCTACCCAAAAGATCAAATGACACTCTACAAATGGGACACCTGCACTCGAATGTTTATAGCACCACGGTTCACAATCTCAAAGGTGTGGAAACAACCCAGGTGCCCATCAATGCATGAGTGGATTAATAAAATGTGGTATATGTATACCATGGAGTACTATTCAGCTTTAAGAAACAATGGTGATATAGTACCTCTTGTATTTTCCTGGATACAGCTGGAACCCATTCTACTAAGTGATGTATCTCAAGAATGGAAAAATAAGCACCACATGTACTCACCAGCAAATTGTTATTAACGGATCAATACTTAAGTGGACATATAGGAATAACATTTATCGGGTGTCAGGCGGGTGGGAGGGGGTAGGGGGACATGGGCAATATATGTAACCTTAACATTTGTACCCCCCTAATATGCTGAAATAAAAAATAAATAAATAAATAGAATTATATTACAAACCTATAGTAATCAAAACAGTATGGTAAGGGCATAGAAACAGACACATAGGCCAAGGGAATAGAACAGTGAGCAAAGAAATAAATCCAAACGCAGATGGTCAACTAATTTTTGACAAGGGCACCAAGAAGACATGATGAGGAAAGAATGGTCTCTCCCATTAACCGTGCTAGGGAAACTGGATTTCCACATGCAAAAGAATGAAACTGCACCCTTATCTTTGGGACGTACTTATATTTTAAAACTGTGCTATTTAGCTAGGATTCAGATTTAACTGGGGATCTTGTATTTAACCCGGCAACCCTCCCTCAGTTTCCTCCTCTGCAATATGGAGGTAAGTCTCTACCTCATAAATAAGTTAACATCTGTATTTAGAACGGTGCCTAACACATGCTTGATGACTGTTTTATTATCTTTCTAATTTTTTCCTGGGGTGGCCAATAAAACTGTGCCCCTGAGACACCTCCAAGGAACCCCAGGGCTCCATGGCACACAGTTCAGGAAACCACTCATCTCCCCCAACCTCTGTTTTGAACAAACCAACAAGCCTGGTCCCTGAGGGCAGGGACCAGGCCTGTTTTCCTTGACAGCAAGTCCCCAGCACAAGCACAGGGCTGCAACAAGTTAATGGCCAGCTAATATGTATTGAGTAAACCATTAAAACATCATCTTGCAAATGAAAAAGGCCAAAATATTAATAGATGAAGATCGTGTGGCTACTGGCCCTCCTGATGCTTGAATCCTCAAATAAACACATATTGAGGGCGGTGCTTAGGTCTTAGTGAGCATGGAGTCCACTAAAAAGTACTGAAAACCTCCAGAAAACATGAGACAATAGTGTAAAAGAGGTACTCAATCCATGGTGTCCTTTCGGAGACTTTAAGAATGGTGCTATTTCTGGCGGGGCTAATCCCCCCGCCCCCATCCCGTCCGGTGAGGCTGCGTCCTGAAACTGCCTATTCACACTGTCCTGTTGAATTCTCCAGATCAACTTTTGCAATTTAAGTAAGTGCTCAAATGTGGCCAGCTATCGTTGCTTTAGCACCTGCTGTGAAATTAGCCCTGCACAAGGCACGGGGTAAATTCAGAAAAGTGCAAGCTAGTATGCAACCTCAAGGGCTGCACAGTCTGGCTAAAACGACAAGTGCTTTGCACCTCTGCAAAATAAGAGATGAGCAGAATGCTTAATGTGCAGGAAAAACTTGGTGTGTTCTAGGCGGTCCCTGGGGAGAAAATTAGGACCAGTGGAGGAATATTCGAAGTTAATTCTGAGCAAGTAGAATTATCTAAAGACAGAGTGAATGGCACAGGGAAGCAGTGAGTCCCCTGACACGGGAGGCATACAAGGAAAGCCCGGCCGCTCCTTCATGGGAATATTGTACAAAGGGCTCCAGCAGAAGCTGGTCGCACTGGTCTTTGTGGTTCTTCCTCATGCAGAGGCTCCATGAGTCTGCCCCTGGGATGAGAGGTAACTGGTATCCAAACTGCGCCTCCCAATTCTGGGTGGTCCGCATTGCCCAAAGACGGAGCCTGCGTCTGAGCCAGCACTGTGCTCGTCAGCAGAGCGAAGGGCTCTGTGCACAGCACTTCCCGTAGTGCTGAGTGCAGGGGGAGGGCGTGGGGAGGGCAGAGGAGACGTGCATGCCAGTAGGAAGGGGGTAGCTGTCCTCTTCCCTATCCTGCACTATTTGGGCTCCCAGCAAAGCCAAATTATGCCCAAACCCCGCCACTTTCAGGATTGTTTTACATCAGAATTGCAACAAGATTGTACAAAGCTTTTTTATTTTTTTATTTTTATTTTTTTTTGCACCATTAGAAGATATTATCTAGGCTATGCCAGAACCATCTGGAAAGGCAGGAAGGCGCTCGGCCTGCTGCCTGGATCCTCTGCTCAGCTCAGCAGGCCTGGCGTGGAAAACGAAATGCCACGGCCCTCACCAGCCACAACTGTCCCTCCACCCGCTGCCGGAACTTATCTCCAACTCGGCCACAGACGCCGGGCAGGCACGCTCCTGCACGCTCCCGCCTCCTCTCGGGCCTGCTCACAACTACGTCTGGAAGACACTGCCTGGGCATATTTCAGCAGGGTATTTTGTTGTTGCTGCTGTTGTTGTTTGCTTTTAAATAAGGAGCTTGAAGAGCTGGGCTGTAGTACTTAATTTGTGGGTAGGAGAAACTTAAATGGATAGAATACAACCTCAACCACTTTTCCCCTTGGACTTGCGTGTCTGCAGCCACCCAGCCCTGCCACCTCCGCACAGTACACACACTGCTGTCACTCAGACTAGCAGAGACTTGTCCCGCAGATGGGACCCACTCTGATGGCCAGGCTGGAGGAGCCCAAGCCTTGAGTCTGCTTTGATGCATAAAGAGACACCATCACCCAGAAGCCTGCAAAGCAAGAATTGCTTTTTTTTTTCTTTAAGATAAAAAAATATATGCATGCCTTGTTTATAAACAGCAAAGAAAAGAAAAAGATGAAATACCTGGAAAATATATATTTACTAAAAAAAAAAAAAAAAACAGATCCTGGTGATTCTTTTTAATTGGGTTGGAAGGGGTTACTTCATTATGCAGCAAATTAGAAAATTCATAATTTATCATTGCACCCAGTCGAAATGCCACCCAACTGAGTCGCACCCCTGTGAAAACCATCACATAGTAGCAAACTGTCAAGCCTGCTGCAGCCGACGGGCAAAATTAATATGCAAATGTATGCAAGAAATTAAAAAGCAGAATTACCCAGGCAAATGAGGTAGCTATACTTGAATTGTTAGAATTATGAATAATTACTGCGAATTTTCTGCTCCTAATATAACTTGTTTTTTGATAAACAAAGACTTAATTATCGAGATGCGCTGGAGAATTTCCGTGGCGCTCATTAATCTTGCAAAAAAAACAAGTCCCTGGTGCCCAAGCCGTAATGAAGAGCGCGTGCCCTGAATCTTCAGAAAGATCACAGGCACCAGGGTGCCAGGGCTGGAGAAAAAAAATGACAGTGCCAATGTCCCCTCCTGTACCCTGGAGTGTCATAACGTCTTCCACTAACTATCAAAGGGACTTATTTATGCCAGCAGCTGAGCTATAAGTCCAATTTACGGCGCCTTGAGCAGTGGTGAAATGATCTGTTGATGTGCGGTGGAAATGCCATCTTGCAGTGGCGCGCGCTGGTCCCAACGATACCAACATGATGAGGACCCCGCGCTCCAGCGCTAATGGATGCCGCGTGACAGACCGCAATCCGCAAGAGGGACCATCTTTTAGGACCGGTCTCGATGGTCCTCCATTAATCTTGGTTGTGCCGTTCGCTGGTGTCCATGGGAACAGGGGCATTATCATAAACACTGGCTTTAAATTTTCCCGTTAAGAGTGGCAACCTGGGGGTGCAAGACGGGCAGCGCCCGGCGGGGCAGTGGCCCCTGCAGCCGTCACCGTCTCTGACAGCCAGAGCCCAAGCCCGACGGGCGGAGCAGGGAAGCTGTCCCTTCTTCAGGCTGGTGGCCAGCAGGCGGAGGGGAGCCAGGAAGGGTCCCGGGCAGCCCCGGGGGGGCTGTTCCCAGCCCGAGAAGCCGGGCGGCCCTGTGGGAGCCGAGCTCATTTGCCAGAGCGCGCAGAGGGGCCGTCCCCCCAGGTCCTCTCAGCACACAGCCGAGGGGGCCTGCTGAGCGCGTATTATTACTTAAAACCTGGCATCTAAGTGGGAATGACTGAGTTCCCGTCATCATTAGGCCGATTAGCGCCATGATAAACCCTCACAGATCATAAGGCAAAATTACAAAACATCACTTCTGGAGCTCTGCGGTGGCTGAAGGAGCTCCCGGCTGCCTGCGTTTTCAAACACCTCCTTTCTGAATTCAGGTCCCCAAATATCCTGATGTCTTGACAGAACCATTTCACTGTGTAGGCAAATTGTCACCTTTTACACCAGGGCATCTGTCATTTTTATACTCAATGCCGCCTCTCCCTCCTTCTAGCTCGCCTCTCTCTCTCTCTCTCTCTCTCTCTTCGCCCCCTTCCCTCTCTCCCTCTCTCCCCCTAGTCTCAGTACAAACCCCCTGGGAGCCCAGCACCCTCTCCAGGAATGGGCTCATATATCTCCTGCATTATACTTACACAAAAAGAAAAAACCTTCTGCAAGTCAGATAGAAATGATGTATCTCCGACATCATTCATCTCCAGATTTTATTTTTATGCAGAACTCAGAGCAGCTTGTCTTGCATTCTCTCACCTTCCCTGAGATTAATTCTCACCACGGGCCTGTGATAGGACTGTGAGGGTGAGAAGACATCCGAGCTCAATGAGAAATAAAACACAACTCAGCAACTCCATCTTCAGCCACTCACACCCATTCCTGAGGGGACGTTCCTAGAACAGGCATCCTTCTCTTCAAGTGGAAGACTCCCCCAGGAAGAGAGGGGCAGGGGAGTCCATCATACTCTACATGTTCATCGTTCCTCTATTGGACATTTAGCCAACAAGTAAAATTGAGCAGCTACTAAGTGCCTAGCCTAATGGGTCATAGTGGGATATAAGTGACCAGAGAGAGAGATCCAAGCTTGGTATCAAGCCATACCACTTAGAAAGCTGTGTGACTGTCTTAGTCCATTTTCTGCTGCTATAACAGAATACCACAGATTGGGTAATTCATAAAGAAAAGAAGTTTATTTGGTTCTGGGGGCTAGGAAGTCCAAGAGCATGGCGCTGACATCTGGTGAGGCTCACGCCATGGTGGAAGGGTGGAAGGCAAACTCAAGCTCAAGACAGAGAGAGGAACAAAGCCAAACTTATCGGGAGGCCACTCATGTGATAGCTAACCACTCCCCAGATAAGAAGATAACCACATTAACCCATTCATAAGGGCAGAGCCCTCATGGCCTAATCACCTCTTAGAGGCCCCACTTCTTAATGCCATTATAATGGCAATTAGATTTCAACATGAGTTTTGGCAGTGACATTCAAACCACAGCAATGACCTTGAGCAATTAATGTCTCTAAGCCTCAATATCCTCAAAAAGACAAAAAGCCTCAGTATACTCAAAGGCAGAGTTGTGGGGAGAATGACATGAGTATTAAAACACAGTGTCAAGTACATGATGGGTAGTTAGCATTATCACTAAACAATGACGTAAGCATGGTCTCAGCCTACCCTCAGAAAGGGCACCGTCCAGGTGGGTGTCACAGGGGGATAGCCCCTAAAAATGTGATATGTGAAATAATTAGCAAATAATTATGAGCCAAGATAAATCAGCCAGACTTTAGCAAGAGTCAGGGGCTCAGAGTAGTTGGGGAAGGTTTGGCAGACACCGGGCCACCCTCTCTCGCTCCGACCCCAGCCTTCGGAGCTCTCTGCTGGGCCCAGGCTCTGCACACTGCGTTTCTGCTTTGTCTGCTGCTCCCTGCTAGGCTTAGATGAAAAAGGGACTTGTGCTTCCTGCTCCCCTGGCGTTCCTGTCTGGCTTCGTCACCCCAGCAGCAGCAGCTCCTTTCTCAGCAGCAGCTGAGTCTAGTTTGCACTTTTTGCAACACCTACCAAGCCAGCTCTCTCTGTGCCCCGTGCTAGGGAGACCAAGCCCCACAGCCTGGGAACCCCTCGGTCCCAGGCAAAGCAGGACAGTTGGTCCCTCCCCATCCCCGAGACACTGGCCCTGGCCAAGCCGCACCTGCTCCTTGAGGTCTGGGTCCAAGCGCCACCAGCCCTGCTGCGCTTTCTAAGTTCTAGTAACTCCACCCTCTTCCTCCGGCCCCAGCCCTGGGGGGCGGGGTGGGCTGCTTCCCGTTCCCATGGTACCTTAATGCACTCTTTGCAATGGTTTGATTAACAGTGTCAGAAACAGTTAACACTTCTTTATTTTCACTTGTGGTAAATATATATATATATATATCACAAAATTTAGCCACTTTAGTTTTAAGTGTGCAGTTTAGTGGCATTAAGTACCTCCACATTGTTGTACAGCCATCATCACTATTCATCTCCAGAAATTTTTCATCTTGCAAAAATGAAACTCTGCCCCCATTAAACAATAACTCTCTATCCCCCAGCCTCCCAGCCCCTGCCAACCACAGTTCCACTTTCTGTCTCTGTGAGTATGACAACTCTGGAAACCTCGTATAAGTGGAATCATACAGTATTTGTCCTTCTGTGTCTAGCTTATTTTTTTTTTTTTAGCATTGTCTCCAGAGTTCATCCGGAACTTCTTTCCTTTTCGAGGCTGGGTAATATTCCACTCCATGTACTCATCGCATTGGTTGGTCCATCCACCCCTTGGTGGACACGGATTGTTTCTACATTCTGTCGATTGTGAGTAATGCTGCTACGAACACCGGTGTACAAACATCTCCTCAAGACCCTGCTTTCAATTCTTTTGGGTATATTTACCCAGAAATGGAATTGCTGGCTTGTAAGGTAATTCTGTTTTTAAATCTCCTAAGAAGCCACTGTACTATTTTCCACCAAGGCTGCGCCATTGTACATGCCCGCCAGCAACACACAACGGTCCCAATGTCTCCACGTCCTTCCCTCCCTTGCTATTTTCCGTTTTGTTTTGGTAACGGCTACCCTAGCAGGTGTGGAGCGGGACACTTCCTTATGCTGGGTTTGCTCCGTGGCAACACCCGGCTGGTTCTGCCTCCCAGCTGGCCCCTGGCTGTTACGGAAGACTTCCTGGAGGAGGCGGGATCGGACCCGGGCATTGGAGAATGAGGAACATGGACGGGGGCCATGAGGTGGGGGCCGCGGGGTAGGGGTGAGACTGCAGAGGGAGGGGCTGGAGAGGAGTGCAGTCAGACCCTCGCTGGGGCGGGGGTGAGATGACTCACACAGCTGGGTTGACTTTCGTTCCCTTGGCAACCTGTCCCTGCAGCTGGAGCAAGTGTCCTCTGACTGCACCCCCCAGGGTTCCCCCAGAACTCTCTAGGCACCCAAGGATTGGACCCGGGAAACCTTAATGGAGCTAGCTGCCCCCTGAGCAGATGCAAAAACTGAGGCTTAGAGAGGGGCAGTAACTCAGCCAAAACACCCTGTGGGCACTCGGCCCTCCTGTTTCTCTCCATCTTGCAGCACTGGTCTCACCAACCCCGCAGGGAGGGGATATGCGCTTTTCCCTCCCAGGCCCAAACAGGGAGGTCACAGTAAGAAGCAGGTTTGACGGGGCGTCTGCGCAATGGGCCGCGTGCTTCACGCACATCATGCCGTCGTCCTGCCGCGACACTGCCGCAGGTTGGCTCTACCACTGCTCCCATTTCACAGATGAGGAAGCTGAGGCTTAGCACGCTTAACTGACCTGCCTGAGCTAGTAGGAGAAGCAGGGCCAGGATTGGAACCCGTGGTCCGGCACCAAAGCCCACGGTGGGTGGGGGGATGTCCCTGGGGAAGGACCGGGGTCCCCGAAGGTGCCTGTCTGGGGAGCGCTGTGGGGTGCTCAGCGGCGGATGCTGAGAGCTCTCCGGCGACAGTCGCTGATGGTGAGTTGACTCCGCGCTCCTATGGTAACCTGCGGCAGGCAGAGGCGTTAATTGGCAGCGACAGAGGGAGCCCAGAGCCAGGCAGAGCAGGCCTGTCAAAAGTCCTGAACAAGGCAAGTGCTTTCTATATTATTTTTCCTGCCCATATTTATTATTTATTTAGGAATGTGTTTTCCCCCAAGCTCTTTCTGAGGCTGCGGTGAGGAGGGCAGGCAGCGTGGGTGAATCAAGGGAACCTGGGCTGGCCCTGCACCTGGGACTGGGACCTGCAGGGGCCCTGGTGGTGGCCCACAGCCCCGGGTGTGGCCAGCCCAGCCAGCCCAACACCAGCCCTGGGTCCGAGCCTCTTGAAGATCCGCCGAAAGCCCCAGACCTCTTACTCTCAGGTCTGGGGGGTTATAGACGCCTCTGTGGAAAGCCTTGGGGCCCGTGGACCCCAGAGCAAGCCCCTCTGGGCCGGCTTCCAAGCTTCTCAGGGACAGGGACGGGCTCTTGTTTGCCGTGGAATCCCCCGCGCCCAGCAACGGCTGGCCTGGCACAGGCCACATGTGTGTTGAATGATGAAGTGAGCTCCAGCTAGAGATTCTCACACCCACTTTGCAGATTGGAAAACGGAGACCCAGAGAGGGCGTGCGATTTGTGCTACGCTCCGGTCTGACCCCAAAGCCCAGGCTCCATCCTCTCTACCTGGCCCTCCAGCGGTGCTGGGATCCTCGCGACAGGTCAGCGGTTCTTAGGCGAGCGCTTCGAAGCGTCGGAGCATTCGGTCTCCATAGCAACCGGAGCAACAGGTTCTAGCATTGTGCCTGTTTTACAGCTGAGGAAACTGAGGCACAGAGACATCAGGCAACTCAGCAAGGTCCTCAGCAAACAAGTGGCAAAGCTGGGATTGGATCCAAGCCGGCTGCCTCCGGGCCCCATGCTCCCACCGAGCAGGCTGCCCCAGCTCCCTCGGGACTGGCTTAGGTCTTGGAAGACGGGGACACGCGAGACTCCCCGCCCTGCGGAAGGAACCTTTGGGAGGCATCAGTGCCTGGAGCCGAAGGCCAGGCACAAAAGCCAGCCCCTCCCCAGCAGCCAACCCCGGCTAGCGCTTGCCAGCTGGGGGGACCTCAGGCCTTAGCTCACTCGTCAGGAGGACAGGGGAGGGGCCGACACTTGCCCTGAGATGCGTGCCTGGCCCTCGCGCAGAGACGCGGTGCAATGGGGATGGTCTGCAGAAAGCACTTAGAGCAGTGTCTGGCCCAGAGGAGTGTCCCTAAGTACCAGTTACTGCCGGGGTTGTCGTTATTGTGGTTGAGGCTTATGCCCTATTGCTCCCCGACATCCACCGCCGAGAAGCTGAAGGCTCAGGATGGGGGCGGGGGGACCCAGGGAAAGTGTCGAGCAGGAGACTGGAGACGGTGCCCTGTCTCCAGCCCTGCCCAGGCCCCGGGGCGGGTTCCCCACCTCTCTGTCACTAGCCCCCTCCCGCCTCCCACCCACATTGACAGCTGTGACAGCCCCCACCCTGGTGCCGTCCAGGTGTCACACGAGATGGTCCGTGGAGAGCCACACCGGCGAAGAGGGAGTGTGCCATAAACGCTGCTGCCAGGCCTGCTCTGTCTTACGACGTCATTAGATGTGTCTAGTTTGGTCAAGACTGGGCACTTTTGCATCAGATGGCTGGGCCAGGCCCGGTTGAAGCACTGAGAGAAATCGGACACATCCCATCCCCCCGTCTCTGAGCTCAGAAGCTCATGCTCCATGTTGGCCAAACCCGGCCCACGCAGTGCTCAGCAGAGGTCGGTGGGGCTGAGCCACAACTGGGAGGCGTAAGGCAGGCACAGCACTGACAGCTAGATCTGGGAGGGCTGAAGGGGCTGGAGAGGGACCTCAAAGAATGGGGACAAATGGTGGTAGGGGTGTCCCAGGCAGAAGGCACTGCTCAGGCAAAGGCATGGAGACAGGATGTCCACAGGTCACTACCAGCACAGAGAACGCCTTTGTGTGAACTAGACGAAAGGCGCCTTCCCCCATGCGTGTGTCCTCAGCCTAAGGTGCACGGCTTGGAGAGGGGGCCCTGGGCTGGGTGCCGTGCCCTGCTCACCCCTTGGCTGGGAGCCCTCGTGCAGTGACCAACCTGCCCGGCCGCATGCAGCGGCCCTGGGTGTTCAAGAAAATGAAGAACCGGTGGATGTTGCTGGAATACAAAGTCCATGGGGGAAGGGTCCAATGAGAAGGAAAGCTGGAAAGATCCGGCACCTCCTGGAGCAGAGATGGCAGACTGGCTGTGTGTCGTCTGCCTGGAGTGGGAGGTGGAGCACGGAGAAGACACAGGCATGGAAGCTCCATCGCAAAGCGAGCTGAGATCGATGAGTGATGTCTGCCACGGGCACAGACAGGGAGGGCGCGGCAGGGACGTCCTGCGCCGGGTGCTCTCCTGGTCCGAGAAGGGACAGCAAGCAAAGGAACCGCATTTTAGTCTGGTGATGTTGCTGGGAGGACTTTCCTCCCAAGAGGGTCTTGTGGGCTGAGCTGGGCTGCAGCCGTGTGGGCCCCCAGCCCCCCACATTTAATCCTCTCCCAGAGAAGCAAACAAAATGGAGGTGAGGGAGGGGGGAAAATCCACCGACTTGGGCAGAATGAAACCGCAGCAGCTTCGCTGAGACAGACCTGCCTCTGCCTCATGCAGACAGAGCCTTGGGCACAGACACTTGCCCCCAAGGAGTTTGTGAGACGAGTGCAACTCTAAAAATTAATTTTTAATTGGCACACCCTTGCCACGGGAGGGAACAAAGGAGGGAAGGAGCTGCTGGGGACAAGGCTCCTTCTCCTCCCAGAACTCAACCCCTTGGCTCGCCCAGATTTCTCAATGACCCTCTAACCCCTGCTGTCGCCCGATGCAGCCACAGACTCCCTGAGGATACTGAGCACTTGAACTACGACCAGTCTGAACTGAAATGGGTCTTACATATTCACCAGGTTTCAAAGACTCAGTGCAAAAAAAACAACAAAAAAAAGAATGCGAAATATCTCACTGATCATTTTTATATTAATTACATGTTGAAATGTAATACTTTGCATAACTGAGTTAAATAAAATATAGCATGAAAGTTTATTTCTCCCGTTTCTTTGCACTTTAATGTGGCTACTAGGAAAGGCACGATTACACAGGCGGCTTGCTGCTGTATGTTTCCGTGGGACAAGGCTGCTCTCAACTTTCTGCAGGTGATGCCGGCTGCCCTGGGGCCGGCTCCAGAGGTCTGGGCTCCGGCCACAAACATGTGCAAGGAGGGCATGTCCCCGGCCCACAGCAGGACCCCTTATAGGTCAGGAATTCCAGCCTGAAATCCCAGAAGAGAGCCCTTGTTGTCTCATTACATGGGATTTGTGTTCTTTAAGGGAATCTCTTTATTTTCTTTTATGAATAGACTTTGTTTTCTGGAGCACTTTTAGGTTTGCAGAAAAATTGAATGGGCAGTGCAGGGGCTTCCTTCAGACGGGCAGTTTCCACTGTTGTTAGCGGTCGGCACTGGTGTTTCCATTGCACTTGTGACACTTGAACCAATATTGATACATTGTTAATATAGGAAGTCCTTAGTTTACCTTGGGGTTCACTGTGAGGGTTGCACACTCTATGGGTTTTGACAAATGTCATGGATCCACCATTACGGAATCGTTTCACTGCCCTAAGAATCTCCCATGCTCCCCCTACTCATCCCTCCCCACCTCCTCCCAGTTCTTGGCAACCACCGATCTTTTTACTGTCCTCATAGTTTTGCCTTTTCCGGAATGTCATACAGCTGCAACCGTGCAGCATGTAGCCTTTTCAGACTGGCTGCTTTCATGTAGCAATGTGGATTTAAAGTTTCTCCGTGTCTTTTTGTGGCTCGACAGTTCATTTCTTATCTGTAAATAATATTCCATTGTATAGATGTACCCCGGGTTGTTTATTCGCTCACTTACCAAAGGGACATCTTGGTTGCTTCTAGGTTTCATTTGTGACTTTTTAATGGATTTTTAAAAGTTAGATTCTTCAGTTCTCACTCCACTAGTCATTTAGAAGAACAATAAAACACAGTTTTGGAAGTGGAAGGAGGAACTCTCAGGGGTGCGTCTCAGATCCCCAAGGGAGAGGGTACAAAAGATGCCGGCCGGGGGGTTGGGGCTCAGGAATGCCACATGAGCACCTGCTACCTCCAAGCCAAACTGCAGACACAGGACCTGCTGCACAATAGGGGTGAGGGAGGGGAGGGCAATGAAGGGTCTTTCATTGGCTGAACACCAGCCAAATGCCAGGTTGCCACTCATGTTTTTAATCCAAGCAGTAATGTATGGAATCTAAATCACTAAGCCTGTTTTGAGCTCAGAGAAACTATGTAACCTGCCCAAAGGCACACAGCAAATTAAGCACCAGAGCTTGGGCAGTGCAGGGGCTTCCTTCAGACGGGTAGTTTGGCACCAAGGAGCTTGGCACCAAGGAGCTTGGAGGCCAGGCTGCCTGACCCCAAGGCCATGTGCGTACATCCCAAAGGGGAGCATGCCCCTGCCCTGGGAACAGGGCCTTCATGTCTGGCATCTTTGGGATGTAGTAGCAACTTCATCTTGGGGGTCTCACTCAAAATTTGCATTCCAGAGGAGAGACCAGCGAGGAGGCGATTTTCGTCCAGCGGGTGAGAAATGGCGGGCCGGGCGTCGGCAGGAGCTGCAGATGAGCCCGCCTGGAGGTTTCTCCTCACTTGGGGCCCAGCAGGACGGGGTGATGGATCCATCTCAGGGTGAAAGGTGGAGGTGGGGTGAGAAGGACTCGCTTGGAAGGGCAGCTGAGGAAGCAGGACCACGCCCACCCTCCAGTGCACGACCAACGGAGGGAAGGGACGCGGCTGCCCAAAGCTGCCCCGGTTGGCAGCAGAGTCTGCTGAAAGCTCTTGACCGCCACGGGCCGTTTCCTACGGTGTTGTTTTGGAGAAGAAAAGTGGGTACTGTTCATGTGTCATTTTTATTTCTTGACTACTTGACTGCAAAGCCGCAGTCACGGAGTCTCCTTGGGTTGGTGACACCGATGGCTTATTTTCAGTTTACACAGGGCATTTGGGATCCTGTTTGTTGAGGTTAAGGAAAGCTCATTCCGTGGCACCACTGGAACTGTAAGGGCCCAGCGTTACTCACAGACCACCATCGTCCCATTCATAGAAACAGAACACGGTTGTGTTTTCACGAAAACCCTCATGTTCCACTCGCTGGTTGTCCAGCTGAGATCAGCATCACCCCCGAGGGTGGACAGTCACTCTCCCCCCGCCGGACATTCTTAGGCGGCCTGTTGTGGTTTTATCCACATCGGTAACTACCCTTTCCTTTCTCGTTTCTTCCCTCCTGCTCTCTGCATTTACCCATTCTTTCCTTTATTTACGTGAGGCTGCCTTAGCACTCCCTAAAATCACACGTAACACTCTGCAAATTAATAGCTATACCTCCACAATTAGTGTCTCTCTCTCTAATTTTTTTTTTTTTTTTGGTCAGCTATCACTGCCTCTCCAGCTCTGCATATACAACATACAAGGTACGCTCACTGCATTTAAAATCCAAGTTCATAAAAGTACAACGCAGCAAGAAACCGTCAATGACAGCAAAACAAGGTCCCTCAAGCCCAGTCGCTCGAGGCTCCGTAACAGATGAGAGCACAGAGTATCTTCGAGATACAGTATTTACAAAACTACTTTAAAAGAATTGCAAGTCATTAATCACAAGTTCTTAAAAATCAGTCTTCTCTTATTTGTTCTAATCTAGCTAAATGGCCCTGGAAATACAGTCCGCGGTTTGCTCGATAAATGCAAGTTGAAAATCATAATGTTCTCATCCAATTTCCAACTCATACATCGTGTTATGGATTTTTTTTTCCTCCTTGCATTTCTCCAGTCCACTAAATATTCCAGACATACAAGAGTCTTCATTTGATTCATTCTAATAACTTTTTTCATCAATATGACTTTTGAGAATGCATTGGTATAGCAAATTAAATATTATTTATGACTTTAATTTGTGTCCTATTTGGATTTTACATTCACCGGGCCAACTTGGCTATCATCATTATCATATTGTTTTAGACTACTCCTAAAATTAAAATCCACTCTCGTCTTTAAATGTTTTATTGTGCTTGTCGTTCTTGTTTTGTGCCGTCCCGAACATGATTAATTCTGTTAGCCAAGTGCATATGGCCCGCCTGGCCACCGTCCATTTCCTTCCTCACGGCTGCCTGCGAATGAGCACTTTATTATTACTTTCTTCGTCTTTTCAATTACCAGATGTGCTTCCCCATTCTTGGGGCCTCCGCACTGCACAAATCCAAGCCTTTGCTGTCACTTCGGAGGCCTGTGTGATGCGGCCCCCACTCCAGCCTCTCCTCCTTCCAGCCTCACCAGCCTCCTGGCCTCCTGTCGGCTGCTGGGACTCACCAAGCCTCTGGGCATTCCCATGTGCCCATCCCTCCGCCTGCAATGTTCTTCCCTCTCCCTTCTCATGACCAGCTCCTGCTCATCCTTCTGCACTCCTCAGAGAGGTCTTCGCCGACCCCTCTCCAAGTGAAACTTCCTCTCCACCACCGCCCCCACCTCCCTGCACCCCAGGCTCCACCTTTTCTCCTCCTAGCACGCATCTCTACCCGTGGTATTTGTTTACAAACTGCGTGCGTGGTGTCTGTCTCTCTGCTGCATCCGGGCAGAGGTTTTATCTGCCTCGGTCACTGCTATGTACCAGGGACTGGCACAGCCCCGAAACCTTAGGTCCCCTGGAACAGAGAGGGAAAGGGCAGGGAGAGAGGGAAGGAGCTGGCAGCAAGACATCCCAAAGCAGAGGATGCCAGGGCCCAGACGTTCTTCAGGAATCTTCTCCAGGGTGAGTCGAGAATGACAAGCATGTGCTCAGACACTCTGGTGAGTCTCGAACATGAAGAAAGAAGTATCAAGGCAATTAAGAGGGTTTTGGGGTTCCACGGCCCCTTCGGGAGATTTTTCTCTGATGATAGAATTAAAATAACACTGCACTGAGGGTTGTCAATGCCAGAGAGGGTGTGGTCTCTTCTTTTCCGTGAAGTATGTAGAAATGAGCACAAGGACACTCCGAGCTGGGCTGGCAAGTGCCATTCTGCACCAAAAGCCTCCTCAGGGATTGAGCGGGAAAAATATAAGATGAAGCTGGAATATTTTATGGTGCCCAAAAAGTAAGAAAGCGCTCAAGGAATCATGGAAAGATGCCCCAAAAGACACGGGAACCAGTTTGAGAGGATTCCCACTGGCCAAACCGGGGATCTTTGAGCAATGAAATAAATAGTAATAGTAATGGCTTCTAACCCACCGAGTCAGGCAAATTAGAATCTGTGGGTACATTCTCATATAAAAATGTGCATAAAGAAAGAAATGGACTAGAAGTAAAAGACAAAATCACCTTGTGGTCAGAAACCCAGGCACACGTACCTTTAGATGCCAATCTGCCACGCTGGCTGTCCCCATGGAGAGCAGCTCACCTGGCGTCTGCTGTCCCACCTGTCTGGGAACAGGGGTGACGTTAGCACCTTGCCCTCAGGTGCTCACGGGGCCGTCGTGGGAGGAAATGAGTGGTCAGCATGAGAGAACCACGCCTGGTGCTCTGCACCAAGCAGACACACATGACTGTCATCAACCTTTGCGATTAGTGTGATCATTTTTTTTACAGCCTGAACACCAACAGCAGAGGCCTTGACAAAATGACTTCTGGAGGTGTCTCTCTGCCACTTTAGTCGGCAGGTGTGGCCCTCCCGCCAAGGTGTGGCCTTCCCCGACCATACTGTTTAATTACCGCCTTTCCATTATCTCCTGTCACTTATCAAAACATCACAGTTAAAAAAGTATTAAATTATGCATTTATTTGCGGTTCACTTGTGTATTGTCCATTGTCACTCCATAGACTATAAGCTCCGTGTGGGAAATGAGACCCGCAGGTCCATTTGACTGTAAATTTTATCTCAGGGGCCTCACCCAGCACCTGGCAAACAGCAGGGGCTCAATGAACGAGTGGAAAAAAGAACTGTGGCTGCTCAGTGTCCGAGGAGGCCGTTGTCTTCACAGCAAACCCTTGGACTCCTCTGTTAGCCTCGCCCAGGTCTCCACTCGACAGAGACGTCTGTGCCTGGGGGCACTTTAGGCATTAACGTGGAGCCACGGTGTTGGTCATTTCCCAGCGTCCTGGAGTTCACAGCAGTTAATGCACCGCTATGGTCTTAATTAATGTCTGTGTTCCCCCCAAAATTCACATGCTGAAATCCTAACCCACAAGGCAATGGTGCAAGGAGGCAGGGCCTTTGGGAGGCTATTAGGTCACAGAGTGGCACCCTCATGATTGGGATTAGTGTCCTTCTAAAAGGGGTCCCAGAGAACCAGGTCGCCCCTGCAGCCATGCGAGGAGATAGCCAGAGGCACCACCAATGCACCAGGAAGCCGGCCTCACCAGACAGCCAGTCTGCCAGCACCTTGACCTTGGACTTCCCGGCCTCCAGAACCGTGAGAAATAAATTTCTGTTGTTTTTTAGCCTCTCAGCATGTGCTACTTTGTTACTGCAGAGCCCAAGTGGACCAAGACAAGGGCTCACTTTGTGACAGATCCTATTCCAAGCGATTTATTAGTTAACACACAAATAAAATCGTTGTATTCTCATCGTAACTGTGCTAAGTGGGTAAGTTTTTAACCCTCATTTCACAGACAACAAAATTGGGTCACCAGAGAGCCTAAGCAAGTTTCCCAGGTTCCCGCCGTTAGTGGAGTCAGGATTCAGACCCAGGGAGTCTTAACCTCTGCACGACGTCCCTGAGGATCCAAAGTCAGTAGAGAACTTGGGCTGGAGCACGTCTTACGGAAAGCAGGAGTGGCCATATATGACTAGCTCGGGGTGTGCAAGACGCACTCCTGGCACTTTTCATACTTTGTTTTCTTAACCCTCCAGTGCCACCACCGTACCACACCAGCATGCCCGTTGCCAAAACCCCCAACGCCCGCCCTACAGGTGAGTTGAGAGCCGCTGTCTGACCGGAAGACGTCCTGCCCTGAAAGTCCATCTGCATTTTCTGCTGCTTCTTGCGCTTTTGTACTGGAAGGAAAGGAGCAGGTGGGAGAGTGGAGTGAGAGAAAAGGAAAAATCCTCCAGTGTGTCCACCAAACCTTTCCAGTGGCAGGGAGCTGAGCGATGGGCTCGCCTGAGCCAGTGACCGCCACCCACCTGGAGGGGAACGCCATTGCACCCCCACTACGACAAGGCTTCCGCATGATTGAAACAACGAGTCTCGTAATCCTTGTGTAACGGTTATTTTTAAACCATCTCTATTTTCTGTTTTCTTTTTATAATTTGCCCACTCGCAAAGACGTTCCTCTTCTCAGAGGAAGGTGGTCGGGGCCGCCTCGGCGGAGCTCCCAGGCTACGTCCGAGCAGGTGAGTCAGCCTCGACCCTCAGCGCCCGCCCTGTGCCCTGATGCCAGGGGCCCCAGCAGCCTGGCTGGGATTCGGAGCCGCGCAGGGATGACGGGATCTACCGGGATGGGGAGCCCCTAATCCGGCATGACCGCTGTTCTTGCAAAAGGGGAAAGGAGGATGCAGACAGGGAGGACGCCACGTGAGAGCCGAGCTCTGCTGCCACACCGGGGAGCTACCACAAGCCCCGAGGGAGGCCTGGGACAGACCCTCCCCCGGCGCCTTCAGAGGGAGTGTGGCCCTGCCCACAGCTTGATCGTGGACTTCCAGACTCCGGGACTGGGAGAGAATGAATTTCTGTTTTTCAAGCCACTCGGTTTGTGACGCTTTATAATGGCAGCCCCAGCAGATGCACGCACTGCCCCTTCCCGCATTGTCCGAATCGGGGATCACAGTATGACTCCAGGAAACTGACACGGCAGGTAATGTTATGTCGCCATTTCACAGATGGAGAAATTGAGGCTCAGAGGAAAGGAGCTGCCCAAGATCTCGAGAAGGGCTGAAGCCAGCTCAGGCTGACCCTCAGCCCCCCGGGACGTGAAGTGTCAGGAACTTGGTGATTCTGTTTGTGGTTTCCGGGCAAGGACTCAACGAAGGGCCTCAGAGGCGCAGCTCGGGGCTGCCCCCCAGCTGAGCCCTGGGTCGGGGAGAAGAGGCCTGGAAGCTTCCGGCCTTTCCAATTAGCTGGTAGTTGGCCTCAGGGATAGCCCTCACTTTCCTCGTGGTTCTGTGCCCTCTGCCACATGCCTCGCTCAGGAGAGTTAGGGCCATCTTCTCAGTCCTCTTGTGAGACCTGTCCCTGTGGGCAAGTCCCAGCATGGCAAGTCCCCATCCCCGTGGGACATTTCAGGGCCTGCTGGAGGGCGGCCCCCGCACCCACACACAGGAGCGAGAGCAGCGAGACCTGGCGGGTTTTCCGGGACGGGGTTGGAAGCGGTTCCATCCCAGCGGCTGTGGCGCCCGGGCAGGGCGGAGCTAGTGGACCTCTCTCCAGGCACAGAGGAAGGCGTGGGAAACCTGCCCTTAATCGTGCGAGCAGCACCACGGACCCGGCAGCACCCCCGCCCCTCGCACAGGAACGCTGCACACTCCTCCCGCCTGCCTCAGTCGTCCTATGCGGTTCCCAGCCGGGCGGGGTCACGGGCGGCATTCAGAAGGGAGTTCTGGCCTCGAGAGGGCAAAGGAGCTGCCTATTGGGGCAGAACCAGCGGGCGCTGCATCCTCCTCCCCACCAGACACGATTTAGCCACGGAGCCTTCCCTCCACCGCCTCTTCTCCCAACCGACAATAAACCTCCTTCAAGGTCAGTTCGGCGTCGCCCTTCGGAAGCCTTCTGGGCCCCGGCCACCACACACGGCCTCTGCCCCCTGTGTCATCAACTTGGCGGGGCTGTTTTCCCGCCACATGCAGGCTGCGGCATGGAGGCCATTGAGAGTCGCCTCTTTATGCTGGTGTTTTCGAAGTGACCCAAGGGACAGTCCTGCGGGCTGGTGGAGGACTTTGCCTGCATGGTGGCCTGAACCCCATGACTCGTCATTGGTACCTGGGCAGGTCGGGCAGTGCATGAGGGACTTATGTACGACTGGGGCCGCTGGCCATGGAACCAGCCTGCCGGGGATCGAATCTTGGCTCTGCTATATACTAGCTGTGTAGACTCTGGAGTACACTGCTTAGACTCTTGCACCTTCTGCCTTGTCCGTAAAATGGGGAGGGTAGAAGTGGCTCATAGGAACGTCACGTGGCTCAAATCCACATGAAGCACTGAGAACAATGTCAGGTTCGAAGAGAGTGCTCAATACACGGCAGCTCTTCTTGTCATCAAGAATCCGCCTCTTTCCAACTCCCTGGCCCTGCACGCCAGGTGCACAGCTCTGCGGCAAGTGACATTACCGCTGCAGAGGAGTCCCTTTATTTATAAAACAAGAAGATGAAAGGAGCTGACCACCAAGCTCTCTTCTGCTCTAAGTTTTTCCACTTCCATGGTACATTTCAGATTGCCATGCGGAGTCTTCCCCCAGTCCCCAGGACTGGCCCTGGGGTCACTTCCTGCACAAGGAGACAAACAAACGTGCCAGCATGAAGAGGCAGGGAGGCCACGGCAGGGCGAGATGAAAACCACTCTTGCCAGGGGACAAGCAGCCACGCTGGTGGGAAGGCTTGGAACTGCTCTCAGAAGCCGTGCAGGCTGGTCTGCGTAGCCGCATCCAGATAAGCATTTTATTTATGCCCAGAAAGCCGAATGGTGACAATTAGGTTCCAGCTCTGTAACGACGTCCCCTCCGATCATTCTGGGCCCATCCTCCTGGCTCATTAGGGCGAAACTCTTGTTAGCAGGTTTGCAAGTTGGGGAAGGAGAAACAATCAGAAGCAGGTGGGTGGGCCCCACAGGTGCAGACGGCTCCTTCCTCCAGAAGCAGCCCGTGGCCCTCTCCTCCCCGCCTCCCTCCTGCCGGGGTCGCCTTCTATCCCTGGGCAGGTGGGGCAAACGCTTGTCGTCTGCCTAATTGTTGAACAGGATAATATGCTGGATTTCAAAATAATTAGCTTGCTGGTAATGAGGGTTTGATGGTTTCTGTGCAATTAGACGGATGGACACAAACGCTTTGTTTTTAACCTTTGGCGAGGCTAATGGCCTCAGGTGGGAATAGGGCAGCGCTGCATCTTGAAAGGAGGGGAAAAAAATACCCTGGGAACCTGAGAGAAAATAAGTCACAGGGTGGGCTCCTTCCTGCAGGTTTGCTGCTCTGGATACCTGGCCAGATGTTCCCTGGACATCAATAATAAGGGACTTCAGACCGACAGGAACGGGCATCAGCGGAGCTGGCTCGCTCTGGGGTTGAATCTGCTCTGCAACCCTTCTCGACTCTGTGCCCTAGAGCAAGCCACTTGACCTTGCTGAGCCCCGGGTCCTCATCTGCAAAACAGAGAAGGCAAAACCCACTGTGCACAGGGCTGTCGCGAGTGTCTGGCACCCAGTGAACGTGTGGTGAAGATTTGGTGAGGGTAGGCGGGGCCGGGGGAGCTCGGGGCAGAAGCATGCAGAAGCCCGAGCACAGCAGAGCCAGAAATGGGCAGTGAGCCCCTTTCCACCAACACAGTAGAACTGGCATCTTCAAAGGTTCAGGTAACCGTGGCTGCTTAGA
The DNA here is from genome assembly GCF_040939455.1 of Microcebus murinus. Lineage (NCBI taxonomy): Eukaryota > Metazoa > Chordata > Mammalia > Primates > Cheirogaleidae > Microcebus > Microcebus murinus. The sequence continues at coordinate 8,814,805 of NC_134109.1, forward strand.
AATTCCCCTAAAACAATAGAGGAAAAAAGAAAAAGAAACCACCAGCTTAATTGAGGCTTGGAAGACTGGAGTCACGGCTCCGCCAGTAGGGAGCCCCGGGGCCTTGAGAGAACACCCTTCCTCTCCACGAGACTCGACTTTCTTGTCCCGTTGGGCAAAGCCCCTCCCTGTCTCACCTGGCAGCTGTGGGAACCTGGACACCAGGCGAATGGGGCAGGGTGGTCAGAAGATGTGGTGGCCGCTGGTGGGTCCCGCAGGCTGCTGTCTTCAAGGCAGGTGTTACAGCAAGTTGGGAGAAGGTGACCCAGGGCCTGGGCGAGCGGACGGTATTGGGGAGGGGTTTACCCACCCAACACACATCTTCCGAGCCCTTGATCTGTTCAGGGTCCAGGGCTCTCATGTGGGGCACAGAAAGAAATAATGTCCAGCACCTTCCAGGGGAGTTGTCACAGGGTACTGTGACAGGCCACCAGAGCGAAATTTGGAGAAAGCATAGATGACAAAATAATCAGCTCGGCCAAGACAAGTCAGAGAGGGCTTCCTGGAAAGTTCCAGGCTTGGCCTTGAGGAATGAATCGATGGGGCCCCACAACAGATGGGGCTCAAGATTAAGATTTCAAACTACAGTGCATGTGGGTGGTCCATGGGACTACATCTCCCCTTAATTCCAAGAGGGGGAAAAAACTTTCTTGGCAATTGCAATCGTGTGAAAAGCCAATTCTGAATGCTAGGCGGCTCCAGCAACCTCTACCAAGCTGTCTGCCTGTCCCCACGCCCCCCTTCAGTGCCCCTTCATCACCAGGCTGGAAACTCCTGGGACGTTGGGTCAGCAGTCGCAGTGCTGAGAGGAGTGGTACCCAAGGCTGGTGTCTTCAGCACCATGGACAGCGGCGCGGCTGCCCTGTGAGCCAGTGTTAGGGCGGCAGCTCTTTCCTGCACGCCCGCTTGGGTTCTTCTGAACTGTCGTCCTCACCCGTACTCAGGGCCACTTTCTTCTCCTATGACATTTTGTGGCACTATTAGTAAACCAGGTGCCAAGGTCTACTAGAATCCATTCAAATGCCTGACATTTCTTTCTCCAGGTGCCACTCTGGTCCAAGCCGGCAGAAGCCCCACGGATGAGAGTGCTCAGACTCCCTCTGTGAGTGTGGGAGTGGGAGGCTGGGGCCCACCTGGGCTCGGATGCTGGGACCGAAGGGAAAAGAAGGGCAGGTGTTCAACTGAAGGCAAGGGCCTCGAGACTCCCCTGGGCCCGAGGCAAGTCCCAGGCTGATGCTGCCTGTAATCCCCCCATTATAGGATAGAAGCCCAGGGGACCTTGCTCCAGCCAGCTCTGCCTCCTCTCTGGCCCCGGGAGCCACCTCCCCTACAAGAAGGTCAAGGTGGCTTCAGAGAAAGTCCCAAGCCAGGGCCGTGCCTAAAGCAACTAATTCCGTGGAGGAACACAGGTTCCTGCTAAAAACTCAAGGTCAGCCTGAGGAAGTGACACATTCAATCATCCCACCCAAGTCAGACATCCGGTCCAAAAGGAAATGGCGGAGCTCTGTACTACTGCAAAGATGGCGTCAGGAGTGCTGAGCGCCTGCTTGTGATCATGCCTTCCTCTAAGGATCGCCAAGCCAGGGGAGCCGCCAGAAAGGTCTCTCTGATGCTGTGGGAAACCCCAAAATGTCTACTGCTGCCACAACAGAGCTGGGGTGGAGGGAGCGTGTTGTTGCTCAGCCCAGCCGCCCCGGGAAACAGAGGCTGTGGCTTCATGGAGCAGCCACTGCCCCTGAAGCCAGAGCCTGTGGTGCTCGTCCTGTTGGTGCCACTTTCCTGGTTACCTACCGTCACTCTGAGAACCACCCTGAGGACCTGTGCACTGCGCTCATGACACCTGCCTGTCTTGCAGGGTGGCTGGGCAGGTTGTGGGGCGCTGCTGACCCTGCACCAGGCTTCTCCTTCCCCTTGTGCCTTGCTGGACAAAGCAGCCCCATGACATCCAGTAAGTGCCCACTCATTTTTAATTTGGGGCATGTTGCCATGATTTCAGTGCATGTTAGCCACCAGCATTATAATTAGAGCACCTGCAACATACCAGGCACTGTGTAGACATTAGGACTATAATGTTGGACACAGGAATCCCACAGTCAGCCGTCGAATGCCTACATTTTATAATAAGTACCAGTGACCTGTCGTCCCACCCAACAGACAGTGGCTTCTCAATGCTCCAACCCCACGGCACAGCACCGCAGCTAACACACAGTAGGTCTCCGTCTCAGCTAAATGAATAAAGACAATTGAAAATGTTTTTTAAAATATCAATAAAGTGCTATGAGGGTGTGAACCATTATTAACAACAGGAACAACGCTAAATTCCCTAGCCATCTGCCAGAGATATGAAAATCAGAAGAAATAACAAGAAGTGGAGGCTCTTCTACTCATGTTTCAGTTAATCGAACGAAGAGGGGTCGTCCTGATGACAATGACAGGGCTAATCCAATCAGCTCCTGTGGGTCCCCTCTAGCTGGGGTGGTCAGAAAGCCCCTCATGGTGGAGGGGGCATTTCAGCTTGGAGTGGGGGAGATGGGCTGGGGGCTTATGGCATAGGGAGGGCAGAGGGCACAGACGAGAGGCCAGGACTGGCTGGGTTTGGCCAGCCCAGAAAGTCTGTGGTCCACTCCATCAGATCACACCGCTTCTTCTTTAACATGCAGTCTCCCAGGCCCCCCGGAATCAGGATCCACGAAGGAGCCCAGGAACCTCTGTTTAACCAGCTTCTGAATAGGATTCAGATGCAGAACCAGACCTCCAATTGGACCCCCGAGTTCATAATGGGGTGGGTGGATGGGTTACAGGCTAAGGACAGACCACAATGGCCCTTGGATGATGGACTTTCATCTGAAGGCATGCGGGAGCCACAGAGGACTTTAGCATACAGAAGTGCCCCGGTCAATGCTGTGAATGAGGGGTGAAAGATGGATTGGGAGAGGGGAGGAACTGGAGGCAGAAAGCCCTCCTGGGGAGCTGCTGTGACAGTTCAGGTGTGAAGAAAGGAGGGTCTAAGCCCAGACAGAGGTAGCAGGGACAGAGGGAAGGGGGTGGAATTGAGAAGCTCTATGGAATAGAATTGACAGGACTTGGCGACTGATTGGATGGGGAGGGGCAATGAGGGCAGTCAAAGATGACTTATCCAAGATGCCTTTGGTGTTTTTAATATAAAATACAAATATGAACATGTACGATTTTATATTCTTTAATACTTATCTGATTTGAAGAAACAGCTCCCTATCTCTCGGCTCCCATAGACTTAGGACGGCTCGAGACAATATTAATAATGATGTATTTTATAGTATATGAACTTTGCCATCTGTGGTACCAGCATCAAAAAGTCAATATGAGTAAATGGACGAGCTTGTCAATGAATAAAATTAATTTTCTCTTTCTGCTGCATCACTAAACATAATTTCAGAATGTCATGGTAATATTTGCTGTCCATTATCATGGTCGTGAGATGGAGAGGCAGTCAAGCTAGAACACGGAAAGAAACGGCCACCTCCTAGCATCTAGCGCACGAGAAGCACACACGTCGCTGAAACAGGCGTTCGTTGCAGCAGGTACACGGCCCCCGGTATCTTGCCTCAGAATCTGCCACATTTGCAGCTGAGAGACCTCCGCCCTTTGAATGTGAGCAAATGGATCTTAACACATTGCCCGGTTTTAACCTACACCCAAGTGTTCTCCAATAGAACAGATGGCCAGGCCTGGGACAAGACCCTGGGGACCAGAAAGTCCAGCCTCCTGGTGTGAGGAACAGGGAGAAAGAGATGACAGAGGATGCCAGACAACAGAGCCAGGATTTGAACCCACGGCTTCTCGACTCTGGAATCCCATCACATCGGCAAGGCCCCTCCGGCATGGAGGAAGTGGGGAGAAGGGCTGCCTCGAGGGTGCGGCCGCTGTCTGTGCAGAGAACTCGGAGACGTCTCGTCAGCCAGAAGGAACTCACAGGCAACGGCGCGTTCATTCAGTCGACTGGCCATTGGGCCCCTACGACAGACGGACGCCGTTTCGCGCCCTGTGGGCAGAGCAGAGAACCAGCCACGCAAAGCACCTGCCCTCACAGAGCTCATAGTCGGGTGGGGAGAGGCCACAAGCGCATGGGCAGTGAATACACAAACGAGAAAATGCAGGTGGCGGTGCATGCTCTGAAGGAAACAAACAGGTGATGGTGGAGAAGGCGGCGGGGTGGCCCAGTGTGCAGGGCAGGGGCCTCCTGGAGGAAGGGACTCCCGGTTTCTGGACCTCTGAGCCACTCTGTCCAAATAACGGAGCAGGAAGAGCAGCCACCGTTTCCAGGGTGCTTCTGGTGTTCCCTTTGCTGAGCACGAGCTTGCGGGGACCTCACGACAGCCCACCGGGACAGGTTCTGCTACCCCAGGGCACGGACAAGGCCAGCTGGGTCCAGAAGAACTGCGACGGTCCGAGAGGCATGTCCAGGCCCCACACCCCGTCTGGCTGACCCCAAAGCCTCTGTCCTTAACTCTGCCTCCCAGCAGCGCGCCGCTGAGCTCAACACCTCCCGCCGGGCTGCGCTTTCCTGTCGATTCTCGACTTTCCAGAACGCAGGCCCCAACACCCCGCACCGCGATGAGGGAAGGGCTGGGGGGCTCTCCGGGGGCCTGCGTCAGGCATCAGAGGAATGGGGGGCCACAGGCTCTGTGAAAGCCACCACCCTGGCCTCATGATGCTGTGGGGACTAGGCTGAGGGTTGAGGCACCAGGAAGCCACTGGCCTTGCTGGGCCTCACTCCCTTCCCCTCTAAAATGGGGCGACAACACTCGCCCTACCCACATCTCAGGCTCGTGGGACAATGACTCGGACGGGAACGTTTATGCATGATGTCATCTTGCACATTGCCTCGCCACGGCACGCTCCTGGCGGGATGAGGGGCGTGTCTTGAGCACTCGAAACCGTCACTGTCAAGGCCAAAGTCAGAGCTAGACAGTGAGTCCTCCTGCGCTCAAAGCCCGAGCTCCACCACCCTAGGGAGAAACACCCTCACGCCCGGCCGAGGCAAACACCTCTGCCGCAGCCACCACGGGGACAGGAGTCGCAGAGCCTTTCCTGGTGCCGTGAGGGCTTCCCGGGGTGCCCGGCAGGACGAAGAGCAGCAGGTGCTGACAGGCGGAACCTTCCGACGATGCACTTCTTTCCCAAACTGGAGTCCTGCCTGTTGGCGACCCAGACAAACAGACAGCCGGTCCCGGGCCGTGCCTGCCCGGCCCCTGCTTTCCTTGCGGACGGACGAGATGGCCTCGTGAGGGCCGGTGGCCTTTTTTTATTTTCTCTCAATGGTTGGAAGAGTTTTTTGCCTTCCGGTTGACACCGTGGGTGACAAAGATGGATTCTCTGAGCAAATACTTGTGTTGTTTGCAGCCGTGTCTCTGCAGCGGGCAGCAGGCAGCTGGAGGACACAGCCCCTTGGGGACAGGAGCGGGAGGGCCATGTTTTTCTGCACCTTTTTCTGTTGGGCCGGGCCCCTAATTGGAAGTTACTCTCCCATTAATGAGTCTTCTCTCCAGAGGCGCATGTGACCATTCCGACTCCCGAGTCCCTGCCTAATGGACTATTGAACAACAGAGGGCCCACGCGGCTTTGTCTCCGAGGCTTCCTGTTCAGCGTGCGGTGGGCCCCAATTAACCCCGCGCTTCGAAACCAGAGTGGCAAAGCAACTCTCAGCCAGCGCCTGGAAACGGGCTCAGTTGGCCTGATGTGACCGCTCCCCTCCCTGGAAAAGGCCAGCACGGCCACCATCTGAGCAGGGGACGCCGGCCCCTCGGCGGCCGGGAATCAACTTTCAATCTCACGACGCCACATCTCTATTTCCAGCCACCAAGAGCCTGACAGGGACCCCCATGGGCCAGGCTCCCAGGGCATGCCGGGGCCCACCTGGGGCCGACTCTAAGCTCCTGCGGGCCCACAGAGCAAGCTGGTGGCCAGAGACGTGCGAAGACGGCCTCCCTGCCCTCCTCCCCAGCTGGGGTGTCCATAAGCCGGCTGCCCTCCCTGCCCGAACCTCAGTTCTCGCCTGTCAAATGGGCACGACGACACATGGCTGAGGGCTCCGAGGTTGACTGCAGTGGGCGATGCTGACAATCACCACCTGTTGTTCTACCTGCCACTGGACGTCTTGTGTGAAGCACATAGGAAATTTAGGGTTAGCCTCAGATTCACCCGACCACTGCCGCGCTCTGCCGCGTGCCAGACTCTTTCACCTGTGCCATCCCACTCAATTCTCGCCATTGTTACTGCCAATGTTTTACAGATAAGGAACCTGAGGTGCCAACGTCAGCTGACTCACCCAAGATCTAAGTCACGAGCTGTTGGAGCTTAGGTTGGAACCCCCCATCTCCTGGCTCCAGACTGTCGGGGCCTCTCTCCCGTCCAGAGCCTGCAGATGCTTTCCTCCCCACTGGCCAGCTCGCTCCCGTCCCTGCTTGCCTGGTGGCCCCTGTCCCACCTCCGGCCCCAGCCTCGTGCCAGTCCCCAGTTCCTGCAGGAGTCTGTGCACGTGGCCCCTGCCTTTCTCATTCGGACCCCAGCTCATATCGCTACCAAGCCATAAGCTCTGGGAGGGTGGCCGACAGTTCACCGCTTTGCCCAGTGCCTGGCTCAGCGTTGACTTTCACTGTAGACTGAATGCATGAATGAGCAATGAATGAAGAAAAGAAAGGTGACTAATGGGACTGAACTCTAAGCAGGAACGTGGTACCTAGCAGGCCAGAGGGACGTTCCTCAGCCCTTGAATGGCATTTTTCTATGCAGGTGACTCCATCCTCTTCCAGAGGCACTATCTCCTTCCAACAAGTCCAACACAACGCACCAAACAAGGAAGATTACATAGCAGCAATATCTGAGCCTACTTAGTTTTTAGAAGTGTGACTCAAGCCCATTGACACAGACTCAGGCAGAGGCCTAGCGATGGTCACTTCCATTGGCAAAGCCGTCCCGTAGCCCATCAGGGCAGTGTGTGTGGCGGAGTTTTCCTGGATTCCTGCTCCTTCCATTTCCTCCAGCAACTCCAGTCCCCTGTGTACTCTGAGCACCAAGCCTTGCCTCCTACTGTTCCAGCTTCCCCAGATATTGCTGGCCCTGACCACTGCCTCAGCTCACCCGTGCGCGCCTGCCTGTGTTCTAAGCCTCTACCCAGATGTGGCTTCAGGGAAAGCCCAGCCCATCCCTCCCTCTTGCTCTGACCAGGCTCCCCGGTCAGGCCTGCTTTTCCCCTGCGTAAGTCTCCTCCATCTGCACCATTACTAACGACCACCTAACCCGCCCAAGTCTCAGCTCTCTGGCCGCGGCATCCCTGGTGCCTGGAACATGACAGGCGCTCGGTAAATACTTGATGGGGGATGAACACATGCTCCATAGGTGTTCGCCTCTGGGATGCAGTGGCCTGGTGCCACTGGACACTGAATTTCTGCAAGTCCCCTGACCTGTTCCATGGTCACCAAGCATCCTCTGCTGATGTCTCCACATCTCTCATGAGGTCTGCCCGTAGGAGGGATCATCACAGCCCTAACTCAGGAATTCTGAAAATGCGCTGTTTACCATTCTCGCTGGAATGGAGCGACGTGGATTCTGGCTTCATAAAAATAGGACCAAGTACAGGGTGACCCCTTGCAGGGAGCCGCCTGCACATGTGTGCACACTGCCATCCTCTCTCCCAGGGCAAATGCTGATACGGTTCTCCCTCTGTCTCCTCCTGCCCCCTACAAGGCAGGTAGAGCAGGAAGAGGAGAAACTCTACAATAACCTTACCTCCCAGTCTCATCTCTTTGCAAAAGAAAAGCAGTGTTTACTGGAAAGTATTGTACAAAAGAATCTCTTCCCACAAGAAAAAAATGTAATCATCTCTTTAGTGGAAAAAAAAAATACAGTTCCTTAAAACACAACCATACCCTGCATATGGTCTGTTTAAATGCATTTTATTAAGATTTATACCACTTAATGATGGCTTAAAGAATCACTACATAAACAATACCGTTTTAGTGTAAGAGGGTTGGAATATTTCTAATTCAAGCCAGTGAAAACTCACTCCTCGGTGGTTTATGAAACTTGAATACATTGATGTGGCAGCACTCAATTAATGTCAGGCCGTATGGATTCCAATCTGGCTTGAAATATATTTAAACAAATGAAGTAGATACAAATGTTGGCTCTCCGGCCAGCCAGAGCTAAAAAATCCATTCTCTAGCCTATTTATAATAAGAACTAATTCGAATGTAATTTATCTAAAGCACAATGTTTCCTAATTTTTACATGCAACTATAACTTATAGTTTAAGTAATAGTTATCTCCACGGATCTTAGTGCACTTAATTGAAAATGCATGTTATTAAAATGCAAGACTTAATCCTTCAAAAATAAAAGCATTATCCTAAAGAATAATTGAATACTCAGACTCAAGAGCGAGAGAGAACAGGGGAGAAAAGGCTTTTTTTTTTAATTAAAAAAAAAAAACCTCCCCTTTAAATACAGCACTTCTCTCTCTTTGCGTGGTATTAGAATTGTGTCAGAGCGAAATTACCCACTCTCGACCCGCTATTTCAATTCAGATTACCACTGCCTCTCATCCAAGTGTCAGACTTGGCACCGGAGTCAAATCCGTCTGCCGAGGAGTGACATGTCAAGGGTGACAGTGACAAATTGTCACTAAGTGAGGAATAACACATGACAGGGCATGTGTCCGTAATGAGGCATGTGCATGCCAGCGAGCCCCGGGACGCGCGGGGCTGGGGGCGGAATGCTGGAAGCGCTCCTGGGCCGCGGTTCTCATTAGGGCTCCGCGCCGCCTCGCACGGGGCTTTCCTGCATTAAGATAAATAAATAATAAATAAGCCCCTAAATGAACAACACACGGACAAAGCCCTATTCTGTTAAAAAGAAGAAAAAGAAGAAGAAGAAAAAAAAAAAACGGAAATCCAAAATGTTTGTAAATTTCTTTTGGAGGGCTTAGAATAAAATAAAGCTTTTCCTCCCGACCCCGTCTTTTTTGCCTTCGCAATTTGTGTCTTCCTTTCCTCCTTTAACTCCACCAAGATCAAGGAATTGCAGACCCCAGAGTGGAAGGATGCCTGCTCTGCGTGTTTGTACACTGCGTATGTGAGTACTTTGAGGGATGATCCCATTTACCAGGCAGAGGCCAGCACGGAGACGTTTCACAAAGGCGTCCGAAGAGCAGATGTCTTCCTGGCCTCCCGTGCAAATAGCTGGCCTGTAACCCCACGCAAAGTGCAAACTGTTGGGAGGAGGAATAAAAAGGCAGGTAAGACATGTCATTATGAAAAATTAACAGGCTGCAAAAATAGGAAGCATATTAAGAAAGGGAGATAGAATTCCTTGTGGTTTTGTTTTATTTCATTTCATTCCTTTGTCTTTAGCTTCCCGTGTGAGTTCTCTGAAATTGTTGGTTGTCCCAATGAACAGTGATGCTTTTATACCCAAGTCACGTGGATGCATAAAAAAGTGCTGTTGGATTTTATTGGATGGATATAGTTGGATGGGTGAATGGACGGATAGGTGGGTGGAGGGGTCGATGGATGGGAGGACGGATGGGAGATGGCTATGTGGATGGGTGGATAAATGGATGGATGGGCACAGAGGTGAGTCACACAGTGATGGCTCACAGGTATGGCTGGGGCAGGTCCTCTCAGGAATCAGATGTCATGCTAAGACATTAGACTGTGTCCAGGGAGGAGGGTTGGAAGTTGGGAGTACCGTGGCCAGGTCTGCCTGGTAGAAAGATCACTCTGGCTTTCGTGTGTGCAAACAATGGGGGTAGATGAGGGTGGACCAGAGAGTGACCAGGGTGGAGTCGGCTGCAAACCTCCACCTATGAAATAGAATAATGAGGCCCAAGAGAAAGTGCTGAAAGAGATTGAGAGAAGTGGATAGACTTAAGGAATGTTAGAGAGAAACAATGAAAAGGAATTGGTAAGCAAGAGATCCTGGAGGATTCCTAGGTTTGGGTTGAAGAGAGAACTCCTGACCGAGACAGCAGCGCAAAGAAATGGCACATTTTAAAAGGGAGTGATAAACTGATTGTTCGGAAAATGTTGAGATCTCAGGAAGAAATCTAGCTTTGGGAGCCCTCAGCACATCGTTGGGAACTGATGCTGTGAGGGTGGAGAGAGAGCTCTGTAATCAAAGTCTCTATTTTAACAAAATTGGAAAGGACTCAAGGGGCCGCATTTGCACATTTCTATGGCACACAAGTTCTACATCCAGATATGTATTTTTTACGTTTTTTTTTTTTTTGAGACAGATCTCACTCTGTTGTCCCAGCTTGAGTGCTGTGGTGTCAGCCTAGCTCACAGCAACCTCAAACTCCTGGGCTCAAGCGATCCTCCTGCCTCAGCCTCCTGAGTAGCTGGGACTACAGGCATGCGCCACCATGCCCGGCTAATTTTATATATATATATATTTTTTTTTTTTTTTAGTTGTCCAGCTAATTTCTTTCTATTTTTTTAGTAGTGACAGGGTCTCGCTCTTACTCAGGCTGGTCTGGAACTCCTGAGCTCAAACTATCTGCCCGCCTCGGCCTCCCAGAGGGCTAGGATTACAGGCGTGAGCCACCACACCTGGCCTGTATTTTTTTAAGTTTTAAATACTAGTTTGTAATCTGCTTTTGTCCTTTTAATAAAAATATGGACATTTTTCTTTATTCTTTTTCTCTGATATCATTTTTAATGGCCATTTCAACCTATGACTATGTCATAAATTACTGAATCTATTCCTTACTGTTGGGCATTTGGATTGTTTCTGGGTTTCACATCCTACGTGCACCTTCCTGTGACTTTGACAGTTATATATCGATCTTTGCGAGGGCTCCCCAGAGCCCCACCAGGATCACAGTGAGGGAGGAGAGCAGGGGCGAGACGCAGAGAGCCTAGGTGCACTCAGTGAGCACACTGGGGACAAGAGGTGCAGCGGTAGGAGATGATTCAGGGGCCGCCCACCATCTGGGGTGGGAGGAAAGGTGGAGATACCCAGGGTGGCTCTTCTAAGAATTTCTGTCTGCCTCCGCAGTTCCACAAGTTCCACGGAGCCTCTCCGGGAAATTTCCTAATAAACCTTCATTTAAAAGTCACTTATTAAAATCGGCATCTCAGACATCTGTGTACTGATTCTGACTGTGCATTAGCTAGGCCAGGTGAAGAAAGCAACCTCAATGTCTAGGGGCTTCACACAGCAGTTCACTTGTTGCTGCTGCTAAAAGTCACAATGTTCACTGTGGGTCCGCAAGAGCCGCGCGGGGATCCAGGCTGACGGGGTCTCCCCCATCAGACGGTTTCACCACCTAGAACATCTCCCCTCTTTGGTTGCCACGGCAGAGGGAGGGCGATTAGAGAATCCTACATGGGCTTTGCACAGCCCAGAAGTCTCAGACTTCTCTTCTTCTCACAGTCCGTGGGCTGTAACCAGCCACAGGACCTGCCCACCTACAAGGAGCTGGGAAGCGCGGGAAGACACATGGACTATCAGGAGAGTTGTCCTGTCTGTGCCATAGACGTCAATGGCATGTCCCCGCTGCCCCAACCTGGGACTGCAACATAAGGTCTCTCTTTCATTGAATGCCCACCGAACAACATTAGCAAAAGATTAGAAACATCCTAAATGTCCGTCAGGGGGAACCTAGTCTGTTACTCTCATCAAAGATACATTTCAGTCACAAAAAAGACAAGGGCATCAATATGATGTGGCAAAAGAGAATGAATCCATATGAAATAATCTCACAATAATTACGAAGTGAAAAAACTATAGCGCAGAGCAGAACGCAGTACTGCCGTCGGGTAGAAGGGCATATAGACAGTTGCTCGTACGTTCTTGGAATGTCTCTGGCAGGACACACAGGCAGCTGGTGACATCATCTGTCTCTGGGCAGAGGAGAGATGGCTGAGACACAGGGTGAAGGGGACAGTTGCCACGGCTGCCCTCTCCTACCTTTCAAATGCTGAAACACGACCTATTTTTTGAAAAATGGGTGCATGAAAAAATGGGCAAAGGACTTGAATAGACATTTCTTCAAAGATATATGAAGGACCAGATGCCTAAGGACAGATACTGTGAGATTCCACCTATATGACGCAGCTGCCATAGGAAAATCTACAGAGACAGACAGTAGAGTAGGGGTTCCAGGGGCCGTGGGGACAGGGGGTGGGGAGTTGCTGCTTACTGGGGACGGAACACTATTTCCCCAAGCCTCAAGCGTAACAAAGCAAATGGGACATCGCTCTGGATGGGGACCCTGGGAGGCCACAGCCCCTGCTGATGGCTGCCCCCGCCTCCCAGCCCAGGGGCCCCTCGCCTCCAATTCCAGGCCCGCAGCCCAGGAGGCCCAGAGACAGGAGGCCGGGGCAGGCTTCTCTGCAGGATGGCTGCAGTGCGAACAGCCAGCCCCGTGGGAGCCCCAGGGCCCCAGGGCCCAGCCTCGGAGCTTCAGGCAGGGGTGCAGAAGTGCGGAGAGGAAGAAGCCGACTCACAGGACAGGCCAGAACAGTGAGCAACATCTGTGCCAAGCTCAGCCCAGGCAGGGGTGTGACTCCCGCCGAGAGAGGCTCCTGAAGGCTCCGGTCCACTAATTAGTTGCAAGCGTTCGGGGAAATCAGAGAGAATTTGCTGAAGACAAATCCCAGACCTCCAGTTGGATAACCGCTCCCTCCGCTTGTCCCCAAAAGTCTAGTTCTGTGCAGATGTGTCCCCTGCCAGCCCCCCCAGCCAGCCCCTCCCTGTCAGCATCCCTCTCCCAGGGGGACGTTAACATCATGGCGGCCCCGGGCTGCCACCCCTCACCCCGGGAGACGAGTGCCTCTTCCGAGGTCCCAGATTCCGACGTGTGACCGCTGTGGCCCGTGAGCCATCGGCCTGGCCGCCCAGACCTGGTGAGATTGCAGAGGTCCCGACCAGGGCAGCCTGTTCCGGGGGCACGAGGCAAATGTCGGCTGTGTCCTGGGCACCGAGGAAAGAGCAGTGGACGGGACGAAAGTCTTCCCGCCCGGGGGCTAGTCCAGAGACACACCACATAAAACAGGCAAACAAGAGAGAACCATACAGATTCCTTACAACCTAGAACCCTGGAGTCACACCAGGGCCTGCAGTTGGGGGGTCGGCCAGGGCCTGAGCTCCTGGAGGAGGTGACCAAGGCAGAGGGCGAGGAAGAGGAGGAGGAGGAGGAGGAGAAAGGCAGCGGCTCAGAAGGGGTATCCGCTAGAGGGGTTTTAGCAGAGGGCAGCCTGATCATGGGGGTAAAGGTGGGAAGAACAAACTCAACCTGCATTTGAATTTAAAATTTGGAATCATCAAAAAGGGAAAAGAATAAAGATATACAACTATTATTAATATATACCCATCATAATTAAAATTTTTTAAGTGAAAAGACAAATCACAGATTGGGAGACGTTATTTTCCATTCGTATCACCAGCAAAGGGAAAAGATCTCAACATATGTAAAGAACATCTACAAATCAATAAGAAAGAGACAAGAACACCCCAAGATAAAAGATTTTAAACAGGCTTTTCGCAGAAGAAGAAACAGCAATTGCTCACAAACACATAACAAGACGTTCTGCCTCAAAAATAATTGGGAGATGCAAATTGGGTGCCCACGGGTTTGAGAAGTTGTGGAGGGCCCAAAAGGGGCACACACACCATTAGAAAGCAATTGGGCTGTTTAAGAATAAAACAAGAGTATATTATTTTCAATTTATATGTATTATGTATTTCAAGAGGCTACTAAGTCATTAGGACATAAATATATGTTTGGTTTTTTGGACCTAATATTAATTAACGAAACTCTTGGGTATTTCTCTTGGTTGAGGGGTGGGTGGGAAAATTTCTGAGACCCCAAGAGTGCCAGAATAGATTACACTGGGGACCTGGGGGTTGGAGAAGATGGCCTGTCCTGGAAGCAGCGCAGCAGGTGCAGCGAAGGCAGAAGTAGAGGAATCTGGGGGAGCACTGTGCTGGGGATGGGGCGAGGGAAGAGCAGGCAGGCTTTTTTCTTTGGGGCTGTAAGAATTCCTCCAAATGGCACTGCCAAGTTCACCCTGGCCCGTTTCGGGATGGAGTAGGCACAGAACGGCAGCAGGTCTGATGGGGCTCAGAGGAAATGGTCCAGTCCCTGGGTAGGGGGTTCGAGTGTGTCCCCCAAAAGAGATGTGCCCAAGTCCTAACCCCTGGAACCTGTGAATGGGAACTGGTTCAGAATTCGGGAGCTCCACAGACACAATTAAGTTGGGAATCTCGATACGGGGTCACCCTGGATTTAGGGCGGGCCGTAGCTCCATGACCGATGCTCTTACAGGAGAAAGGCGGAAGGGGATTGGAGACACAAGGACACAGGGCAGAAGGCCACCGTGTGGAGACAGGGGCCGAGAGGGGAGCAGCGTTGCCACCAGCCAAGGAACACCGGGAGAGACAAGGAAGGCCCTGCCCTGGAGCTGGCAGGGGGGCGCGGGCCTGCCCACCCCTGGGATTTCAGACTTCCGGGGTGGGAGAGAAAGTTCCCGTTGTTTTAAGGCACCCCGTCTGTGGGGTTTGTTGTGACAGCCCCGGGAGACCAATGCGCCCTTTTTGTCCACTGCGGAGGAGTGAGCGACAGGGCCACCCCGAGGTGGGACGGCTCCGAGGGGAACGCAGGATGGGGCTGTCACGGCTGCTGCTGACCCTCGGCTCCCTGCCCCACAGGGAGAGTGGAGCAGGGGTTCCAGGGGCCGTGGGGACAGGGGATGGGGAGTTGCTGCTTACTGGGGACGGAACACTATTTCCCCAAGCCTCAAGCGTAACAAAGCGAATGGGACATCGCTCTGGGTGGGGACCCTGGGAGGCCACCCCCCTGCTGATGGCGGCCCCCGCCTCCCAGCCCAGGGGCCCCTCGCCTCCAAGTCCAGGCCTGCAGCCCAGGAGGCCCAGAGACAGGAGGCCGGGGCGGGCTTCTCCGAAGGATGGCTGCAGTGTGAACACCAGTCCCCGTGGGAGCCCCAGGGCCCCAAGGTCCGGCCTCGGAGCATCGAACCCCCACTCTACTCACCGCCCTGGGCTGGCGCGTAGAGGCCTCCTGATATGAGCGCTTACTTTCCCACGGCCCGAGGTTTGTTTGGGGAAGTAAAGGTCACACGTGTACCTTGTCAGGCAGGAGGTGGCAGTCGGGA